>NC_092766.1:62909553-63266076 GCF_047496795.1 Chiloscyllium punctatum
GGAATCACACCCGAGACCCTGGTGCTGTGAGGCAGCAGTGCTAACCACTGAGCCACCGTGCTGCCCATTCTGCTTTGACAAGTTACTTGTGATCTGATTTCTCCCCAGAATAGTTGGATTTAGCTGAATTCCCTTTGCTTCAGACGGTAGAGAGATTCCAATGAACCTCTCGTCAGGAATACTCCACGACTCATCACGTAGAGGTGAGTCAGAAATTTAATGTTGTCAGGTGGAACAAAAGAAGATAGAGGGATCAATCGGCTGCTGCTTCTCAGGCAGGGAACATTGTTCTCCCTCTCTATGTTGAAACATATAATCATGTCAACTGAACACCAAACTGGGCCGTGTGTGCTCGTCGTGAACATTCTCTGGAATGGATCAGAATGGCCGATAGGCAAGTGCATCATTGCTGTTGTTATACACAGTGCCTTTCATTAGCAAACGAGAAAATTCCTGCTTTTTAATTTGATGATATTTCAGTATGCATATGCTTAATTTTAAAAAATCGTTTGATGTCTTCATAATATCAGTGCTAAAATCAATACATTTTATTCTTAAAATTTATTCCATAGTTTTTGCCTCCCTGAGAAGAGAAAATGTGCATCTAGCTGATTTTTCTCAAAATCGTGTATGCTTCAAAAGGATTTCTCATTTAAGTCCAAAACTGATAATGTTTCAGAACAAAAGGCCTTCATTCCAGGAAAGTGTGAACAAAACATTGTTGATAAGCTTCTAAAACTTATTTTTAGGTTAAGGGATCAATACTGCACATAATGTGCCAGATGCGTTATTAACAATGCCTCGTACAGATGTAGACTCGAAAAATGTGATTTTGGAAAAGCACAACAGGCCAGGCACATCCAATGAACAGGAGACTCGATGTTTCGGGCACATTCCTGATGAAGGACTTATACCCGTGGCCCTGCTGTTAGTGCTGGTGTAGGTGGAGGGGGAGGGGGAATGGCAAGGTTCCGGAGGGAGTCAGTCCACAGTGTTGTATCCATGCAGGATTATTAGTGTTGGGAGTATCGTGGACGGAGAGAGAGCACGCGGGGTGGGGGTGGGGTGGGAGGGTGCTGAATTCAATCGTGAGCGTAGTCGTGCGTGAGCCTTATTTGGAGATAGATTGTGAGCCTTGTTAGGGGGTAGTGAGTGTGAGGGAGCAGAGAGAATACGGTGACAATTAACCTGACAGAGTGGGGAGGATATTGATAATTGTCCTGGATGCTGGTCATTTCTTCAGATCATGTCAGCGTCGAGATGACACTGCCCGAATGTCTTGTCCAAGTCAATCACTAATAATGCCACAGACCCTATCCCTCACATTCCACAGAATCAGTTTTGGTGGAACTTACAAATAGGAAAGAGAACCAAGCATTGGTGCATTATGTATCTAAACCAATGCTCTCGTGCAAATTCTGTGCATTGTATGCTCTGGAAATTAGAGATACAAATATTGTGTTATTGCATGATCTCAAATTGCATCTAAACTGCATTAAGTAAGTGACTGCTAATGTTATGAAAAATAAATTCCATAAGCGTGTAACAGGTTGGTTGAAGAGTACGTTGTGACTCATTAGTAACCTTGCTCTGAGGACTAGAGACGTTAATATTTTATATTTTACGCGGCGCCTGCATACAATATAGAACGTTTGAGCATGAAGTGGTGGACACGCCATGGTTGTTAGAGTCATAGAATCATGGAGCCCTGCAGCTTTGAGTACAGGCCCTTTGGACCAAAGTGGTCTGTGCCGACCAAAATGTCCATCCTGCGAATTCCATTTCCCTGCCCTTGTCCCTTATTCTTCTAAATCTTTCATATCCGTGTATTTGTCTAAAAGCCTTTTGTGAACGTTGTTAATGTACGTGCCTCAACCAAACCGCTGTCTGCTAATTCCATATGTGTACCAATCTCTGCATAAAAATGTTGGTGCTCAGGGTCCTTTTTATTCTTTCACCTCTAACCTGATGTCCTCTAGACCTTGATTCCCAAAACTGGCAGAAAAAATGAGTGCATTCACCTTATCCACGCATCTCATGATTTTCTGATTTTCTATACGATTTCCCCTCAGTTTCTTACACTCAAAGGAAAATGTTCTGGCCGGTCCAAACTCTCCCTACAACTCGGACCGTTGAGTACTGGAAACATCCTTGTACATTTCTTCTGTCCTCTTTCCAGTTTAATCACATCCTTCCTATGGCAAAGTGAACAAAACCGAACACAATACTCCAAGTGCATGCCTCACAAGCGTCCAGTCCAACTGCAATATAACTCGCCAACTTCTATACTTAATGCCCTGACAGATGAAGGCCAGTGTGCCAAAAGCATTTTTCACTGCCCTGTCTACGTTCAACTACATTCAGAGAACCACGGACCTCAGCTCCAAGGTCCCTCTGTTCCTCTACACTCCTTCAGGGTCTAACATTCACCACTAAACTCCAACCTGGGTTTTCACTTTCCAAAATGCAACACCCCACATATATCTTTATTAATCTCCATTTGCCATTTCTTGGCCCACTTCCCCAGCTGATACAGGTGCTGCTGCAATTTCTGATAACCTTTCTCACTGTTCACAGTTTTGCCTGTTTTATTGTCATCAGCCTAATTATTAATCATGCCTTGCACATTCTCATCCAAATCATTGATATAGATAATAAACAGTAATAGGCCCAGCCCCGACCCCTGAGACACTTCACTAGTCACAGGCCTCCAGTCCAACCAGCATCCTTCCAGTATGAGCTTCTGCTTTCTACCATCAAGCCAATTGAATATCCAATTTGCTAGATCCCGCTGGATTCCATGCCATCGAACCTTTCAGAGCAGTCTATCATGTGGAATCTTATCAAAGGCCTTTCTGAAATCTAGATAGACTACGTCTACCACCCTACCCTCATGAACATTCCAGGTCCCCTCCTCAAAAGAACGCTAAAGAATTGTGAGCCAAGATATCCTATGCACAAGGCAGTGCTGACTGCTCCTTATGAAACAGTGTCTATTCAAATGCATGTATATGTTATCTCTCAGAACCTTCTCAAGGAAATTACATGTCACAGTTGTTCAGCTTACTGGTCTATAGTTCACAGGTTCTTCTTTGCAGCCTTTCTTGAACAAGGGCACAACGTTCACTAATCCTTTAGTCTTCCGGGACCTCCCCCGTGGCCAGTGATAATGCAAAAAGATCAGCCAGGACCCCTTCAATATCTTCTCTCGCCTCTTGTTATGTTCTTTCATACACCTGGTCAGGACTATGAGATCTACAGAAATACTGTAATGACTGACACATATGTCTATTTCTTTAATTAGAATCACCAAAGAAAGGGCACATTACTTAATGAAGGTTTACATAATAAATTAAAGATTATATTAATCATAAGAAGTGAGTTCAGAAGAATTTTAGACATTGTGGAAACCGGAGAATTCTCAGAAATTTGTTTGTGTGGAGTTTACATATTCTCCCCGTGTCTGCGTGGGTTTCCTCCGGGTACTCTGGTTTCCTCTCACAGTCCAAAGATTTACAGGTTTGGTGAAATGGAAATGCTTATTTGCCCAAAGTGTTCAGGGATGTGTAGATTAGGTGCATCAGTCGCAAAATGTAGAATTGGATGGGAATGGGTCTGGGTGGTTACTCTTCGGTGGGGCAGGATGGACTTGTTGGGCCCAAGGGCCTTTTCCATGCTGTGGGCTTTTAATGATTCTGTGAAAGAAGAACACGAAGACTGCATAAATCTACAATCTGTATAACAAAGAAAACAAAATAAAGGGAAGGTCAAATGTGGAATTTTGTAATCGGGAGAGGAGAGGTTATTGTGGAGAAAAGGGAAATTGCCAAGAAAGTAACCAGTTACTTTGCATCTGTCATCACGGACGAAGATCCAGAAAATCGCTGAGAAATACCAAATGATCACATGGAACTTGTGGAACTGAAGACATAAAGTCAATTCATATCAGTAACAAGGTCGTAGTTGAAGGCTAGCATAGTAGTATTGTAGCTGGATTGAGCATTGATAAGTCTGATGAGCCAATTGTACTTCGTATCAAAATATTAGAAATAAATCAGCAATAGACGGATTAATTGCGCTGTCGATGACTGTTTTATTTCCCTGTATATTCTGCAGAGGCTGGAAGTTAGTAAATGTGTTCCAAGCATTGTAGATGGATGGGAGGGATTCAAGCAACTGCAAAGGGAAGAAGAGATAGTGTGGAGAACTGCAGACCAATTAACTTGACATCTGTAGGGAAACTGATGGAATCTGTAATGTTGGATGTGATATTGGATATTTAGAAATTAACAGCAACATTGGAGAGAATCAGTATACACTGATAGAGTCTGACAGAGTCTTCATCCTTGACAAACTTCAGAATGATATGAACTTGTTTATTGCAACATAGAAATGACATATTTCGATTTTCAGACGGCTGTTTTTTTTATCAGAACTCATGCAGTGATTTTATAAATAATGTGAATGATAATTGGAGGAATATATAGAAGTGGAAAGTTAAAGTCATGTTCGCCTTCATTTAAGAGAATCAGAATATAGTCGGAAGGTCATGTTGAAGCAGTTTCACAGCTTGCTAATGAAACTGTACATAGAGTATTGAGTCCAGTGTTGTTGATCCAATCTGAGAAAGAATATACTGACCACGGGACGTGTGCAATGGACATTCTCCAGATTAATCCCTCAGCTGGCGAGATTGCCTGATGTGGAAACTCGGCCTGTGTTCTTTAGATTTTCAAACAATGAGAGGTGATCATAGTGAAATTTAGAAAAGTTACTAAACATATGACAAGGTGGAAATAAACAGGATTTTTCTCTGGTTGTCTACTCTACATTTAAGGCAAATAATGGCAGGTAAAAGATGGACCATTTCAGACTGCAATAATAAGGCAATTCTTCATTTGAAGGCGACTGACCAACACAGCGACATGCAAACCTGCTGTCAGGACACGATTAGGGAGAATCCGCAGATATTCTACAGGTACGTCAAGTGGAACAGAATAACCAGGGAACAGGTAGGACTCATTCGTGACTTGTCAAGTTGCATCCAAATCAACTTAGTGGCAGGAGACAGAAGGTCTAATGGTAGAAGTCTGTTTGTTTGACTGGAGACCAGTATCCAATCGTGTACCACAGGGATCAGTGCTGTGTCCCATATTATTTGTGGTTCGGAGATGCCAGTGCTGGACTGGCTTGGGCAAAGTTTAAAAATTACAGAACACTAGATGATAGTCCAACAGTTTATTTGGAGGCACGACCTTTCGAAGAGCATAATCACGTGATGAAGAAGCAGCGCTGTGAAAGCTAGTGCGTGCGAATATAACTGTTGGATTATAACTTGGTGTTGTGTGATTTTTAACCTTATTATTTGTAGTATTCATAAATGATGCAACTGTGAATATGGAGTGGGTTGGGGTGAGTGTGGTAAATCAGTTTGCGTTTGACACAAAGTTTGGCTGGTTGGTTGGCAGTGAGGAGGAAGGCCTTATATTACAGGAAATTACTGATGGAATGATCAGATGGGTGGATCAAAGGCCGGTGGAAGTTAAACCTGATAAATATGAGGTGATGTACTTTGGAAGAAGGAACCAGACGGCGGGGGGTGGGGGGGGGGGGGGGGGGGGTAGTGTGGACTCAATGAATAGCAGCACACTAGGAAGCTCAGAGGGTGCTTCTCCAGAATGTGATTAAACGGGTTCATGCAAAAGTTGACAAAGCATAGCGACCATAAACATAGCCTTTATTCATGGAGGCACAGATTATAAGAACTATGTGGAATTTTGGTTAGGCCAAATGGAATACTATGTACAGTTCTGGGAGTCACATTGCAGGAAGTATGTGATTGCACTGGAGAGGGTGCAGTGGAGATTCACCAGGATGTTCCCTTGGATGGAGTAGATCAGCTCGGGTTGTTTACTTTGAAGCAGAGAAGGCTGAGATGGACGTGCTTCAGAAGGATACGATTACCAGGGGCATGGACAAGATGGATAGACAGCAGCTGTTCCTTTCAGTCAAAGGGCGAAGAACAAGGGAGTATCATTTTAAAGTGAAGGGTATGATGTTTAGTGAGGATTTGAGGATTGGTTTTCATCCAGAGGCTATTGGGGTCAGGAATGCACTTCCTGAGAAGGCAGCTGGCACAGGTAACCTCACAACCGTCAATAAATACATGGTCGTGCCCTTGAAGTGCCATAACATACATGGTTATGGGCCTCGTATCGCAAAGTGGGACTAATGTAGATCGTGCTGTATTTATGACAGTACAGAGCCACTGCTTCTGTGGTTGTATGGGTTGGACGGTCAACCACTGAGCGGCATAAGACAGGAATTGATGAGTTTCTGAAGAATGTATTAACGAAGGTTATAAAAGTGAACTTTTCTCCATGAGCTAGAACCAGGAAAGCTAAAAGTGTCTAATGCCCTGCTCCCTTCCTGATGTTTCTGTGCAGTGTGTGGGAAAGCTCTGTCGTTGTTGTCACAAGCTCTTAAACATTAGGAGGGCAGCATCTGTCTGGTTGAAAGGACTGTGTTTCCCGTTCCCTTTTCCAAAGCTCGTTACCAGTGTTCTGTCTGGGTTTATCCTTTAAGAACTCAGAAAAATTTGATACAATTGAGTGTCTTGTTTGGCCGTTCCAGAGACCATTTCAGAGTTTATCACATGCCTGTTTGTCAGGAGACACTTGTAGGACAGACGAGGAAGCACGGGAAATTTACTTCCTGAAAGTACATTGGGGAAAGAACAGATGTTTACAATGGACATTAGATTCAAGGACAATATTACTGGCAACAGATTTTATGTCTCTATATTTTGTTAATTGTTTTTAAATTCCACCAGCTGCCAGAGCATTATCCTGGTCGGGATCAATAATCCAGTGACATTTCCACAACAGCACCATCTCCACATGGGGACCTATCGGAAACCACACTGAGCACATTATTTCTGTGCTGCTTGACAGCTCTATCAAAAGGAACACCCACCACTGCGACTATCGCGACGGGACTGAGGGCGTGGTAAAGGGTCAGACTGTAGTCACTCCCTTGTTATGGGACTGGATATAGTTGAGGAACTTTCCACGTGGCCAGGCAGATATCAGAGTTGGAGCTGGATTGAAAGAGCTTCCCCAGCGACACGGCTTGTTGTGCAGCAAAATCTTCATTTCTATTGCAGGAATGGTGTCAGGGCCCATTGTCTTTGTAATATCAACTGTGATCAGCTTTTTCTTCATGTCACATGCAGCGAATCGAATTGATCGAAGACTGGCATCTGTGATACTGTGGGCATCATGAGGAGGGTGAGGTGGATGATAGAATCAACACTTTTTTCTGAGGATGATGCAGATACTACATCCTTGTCTTTTACACTGATGTACACGACTGGGGGTATTTGTGGAGTCCTCTCCTCCAGTAAGTTGTATATTAGTCCATCGACATTGATGACGGGATGTGGCATGGCTGCAGAGTTTCGTTCTTATCTTTTTGTCTTGGGATTATTTCCCCCTCTCCACCAGATGGTAATACTGCTGTTTATAATGTAACCAGTCAATTGCAGTAGCTTTAATGGGTTGTTATCAGGTTTAGATACACATGGTTCTGATTCTGGCATGTTCACCCAAATCCGTTCCTGAACCATCACTCGGCTTGATGATAATGGTAGACTGATGTATTATCCTTGGGGAAAAATTATGGATTGTGATTGAATGCAATTCTGCTGTGGCCGCTGCTGTGATTTACAGCATCACATGATAACCAGGTGTGAGCTGCAATATCTGAAAATCAATTCTACTGAATTTCCCCCAGTTCACACTGAGACCTATTCACCTTTCAGCCCTGTACTCAGTGACCTAACCTGGTTTCTGATGTGTGAACACATCCAGTTTCATAATCGCACTCTGATGAGGGTCTCACGTTGACGTCACGCCTCCAATTTGTTACATAATTCAGATACTTTAAAATATTCATCTGAATCATTTTCTTTCCCTTCATAGCATCTTCTATGTTTGTAGTGAATGTTTTTTCCTCTGTTTTTCTCCCTGACCATGATTAATACCCCTGTCGTGTCAGTGATACCAGACTTACGTCGTTTCAGAGCCAATGAACTTGTGCACGTTGCGTTTTTGTTCCCTTCCCAATGTACAGCGCTCTGTGCTTGACAGGGCGTTTGAGCAGATTCGACATACGTCTTTGGAAAATGTTCAAAACCAGAAATTGCTGAAGAAACTAAGCAGGTCTGGCTGCATCTTGTGAAGAAAAAGCTGAGTTCATCTTTTGGGTCCAGTGACCCTTCGACAAAGCTCGCACTTTCTAGAGCAATTTGTGCATTTTTATTTCCAGTATCCATAGTTATTTGTTTAATTGAAAATTTGTGCAGTGCCTATTCATTTCTGGAGAAACTCAGCAGGTCTGGCAGCATCTACAGAGACAGAGAAACAGAGTTAGCGTTTCAAATCCAGTCTGACACTTCCTCAGAACTGAAAGTGATTGGAAACTGGGCATTTTAGATTTTTGCCAGAGGTGGGGGGTAGGTGACAGCGAAAAGAGGGAGTGACAACAGATAAACAGGCTTTTAGCAGTGGTGAACGAGAAGGTGATATAAAATGAGTTTAAATTACGATGTGAATGGGTGAAAGGGGTTCTCTTTATTGAATGCAAGATAAAGAAGACACCACCACATAAGATCATAGAGAGGCCAGGAGGGAGAATGTTGAACATGTGGTATTATATAGGCCTGGGCAGAGATCATTGTAGAGATCATCACCTCCGTCAGTCAAAGGAATTCATGTGCTTGACGGCTTATTGGCACTAGTAAGATTTTTATGCTGCCTCAGTATTGTAACATAAAGAAGTAAACAAATAACAGTATGAAGTTTGGGCTGAGTATTGTTTACCTGTCACTTTTAACATTGATTCAAATTTGCAGTGCTGACCTTTAAATGTTTGTTCTTGAAGTTATTATCAAATGGAGTGTAGGAGGTTGAGGGGTGACATTATAGAAATTTACAAGATCAGGGGAGGCATGGACAGGGTGAAAATCCAAGGTCTTTTCCACAGGATAGGAAAATTAAGTCATAGAGCCAAAGGTTTATGGTGAAATAGGGAAGATTTAAAAGGGAGGAAAAGGGAATTTATTTTACATAGAGGGTGATCTGTTTAAGGAATGCACTGCCAGAAGAAGACTGGCAGATTCAAGGGAACAGACAGGTAATTTACACCAGCATTTTACATCTTTCCTCACAGGTGAAGGTGCTGTAAATATTTCAATGGTATAACAAAATGATAATAGGAGGGAAGATCTAGAACTGTCTCTAACAAAAGGAACGAGACATTTCTCAAACAGATAAGACCAAGGGTAAACAGGTCATCAGCAATTCATCGCTGGTTTTAAGAGAAGTGATCACAGATTGGCTGGTGACTCTGTGTGAAATATTCCATAACTCTCTGGATTAACGGAGTGATACAGTGAAACTGGAGACCCTCCAATGTGTTGTCTGTCTTCAAGAAACGAGCGAGACTGAAAGCAAGAAACACTTAGCCTCACCATTATTGCTGGGAATCTGAGAGTCTGTTATTAAGGAAGGAAATGCAGAGCATTTAGAAAAGCTTCACAGAGAGTCAGCATGGTCTTGTTAAAGGAGAACTATATTTTGTCTGTAAAATAATGCAAAGGTTATCTGGAGATTCATTAGAATGTAATAAGCGGCCTTGAAAAATGGGGATTGGTAGACATAGAGTCATCAAGATGTACAGCATGGAAACAGACCCTTCAGTCCAACCTGTCCATGCCAACCAGATATCCAATCTAGTCACACTTACCAGCACCTGGCCCAAATTCCTCCAAACTCTTCCTATTCATATACCCATCCAAATGCCTCTTAAATGTTGCAATTGTACCAGCCTCCACCACTACCTCTGGCAACTCACTCCATACATGTACCACGGTCTGCATGAAAACGGTGCCCCTTAGGTCTCTTTTATAACATTCCCCTCTCACCCTAAACCTATGGCCTCTAGTTCCGGACTCCACGACCCCAGGGAAAAGAGTTTGTCTATTTACCCTATCCATGCCCCTCATAATGTTGTAAACCCCTATAAGGTAACCCCTCAGCCTCTGACGCTCCAGGGAAAACAACCCCAGCCTGTTCAGCCTCTCCCTATAGTTCAAATCCTCCAACTCTGGCAAAATCCTGACAAATCTTTTCTGAACCATTTCAAGTCTCACAACATCTTCCCAATAGGAAGGAGACCAGAATTGCACGCAATATTCCAAGAGTGGCCTATCCAATGTCCCCCACAGCCGCAACATGACCTCACACTTCCCGTACTCAATACTCTGACCATTAAAGGAAAGTATATGAAACGTCTTCTTCACTATCCTATCTACCTGCGACTCCACTTTCAAGGAGCTATGAACCTGCACTCCAAGGTCTCTTTGTTCAGCAAAACTCCCTAGGACGTTACCATTAAGTGTAGAAGTCCTGCTAAGATTTGCTTTCCCAAACTGCAGCACCTCGCATTTATCTGAATTAAACTCCATCTGCCACTTCTCAGTCCATTGGCCCATCTGGTCCAGATCCTGTTGGAAACTGAGGAAACCCTCTTTGCTGTCCACTACACCTGCAATTTTGGTGTCATTTGCAAACTCACGAACTGTATCTCTTATGCTCGCATCCAAATCATTTATGTAAATGACGAAAGGTAAAGGACCCAGCACTGATCCTTGTGGCACTCCACTAGTCACAGGTCTCAAATCTGAAAAACCACCCTCCACCACCACCCTATGTCTTGTTCCTTTGAACCAGTTCTGTATCCAAATGGGGAGTACTCCCTGGATTCCGTAAGATCTAACCTTGATAATCAGTCTCCCATGGGGAACCTTGTCACTATTCAACCCACAGAACCCTGTGAAGAACACCTCCCCTGTTCATGACTCCACCCCCATTCCCCCCACCACCACACCCACTCCAGTTATACACTCCGACCCCTCTCCCATCTCCACACTCACACCGGGTCCCAGCTCCCAGCCCTTCACTGTCCTTCCAGACCTGCCCCTCACGGAGGATGAAAGATCAGTCCATGGCAAAGGACTCACCTGTATCACCCTGCGCCCAAGCATCAATGAATTTCATACATGCCGTGTCGTCAAACACTTCTTCTGCCACCTCCGTGCTCACTTTTATAATCAGGACCCCTGCCCACCTTCCTAGGACCCCTTCACCCACCTCCAACACGCTCCTTCCACCTGGACACCCCGTGCCAGCCTATTACCCATCCTCGACCTGTTCATTCACATTTGCCACTGGGATGTTAACGGCCTCAACCTGTCTACCCCCTCCCCATTCCAAACTCTCGCCCTCACAACGCGCAGCCCTCCACTCCCACTGCTCCAATCCCGTCCTCACCATGAAGACAGCAGACAAAGTGGGTGCAGTGGTAGTCTGGCGCACTGACCTCCACACCGCTGAAGCCAGACGCCATATTGAAGACACCTTTTCCTACCATCGCCTCGACCATGACCCCACCCTATCATTAAACCGTCATCTCCCATACCATACAAAACCTCATCACCTCAGGAGATCTCTCACCCACAGCTTGGAACCTCATACTGGATTAGTGGTGCTGGAAGAGCACAGCAGTTCAGGCAACATCCAACGAGCAGCGAAATCAACGTTTCGGGCAAAAGCCCTTCATCAGGAATAAAGGCAGTGAGCCTGAAGCATGGAGAGAAAAGCTAGAGGAGGGTGGGGGTGGGGAGAGAGTAGCATAGAGTACAATGGGTGAGTGGGGGAGGATTTGAAGGTGATAGGTCAAGGAGGAGAGGGTGTAATGGACAGGTGGAAAAGACCTCATAGTCCAGGAACCCCGCACTGCCCGATTCTACCTCCTTCCAATGATCCATAAGCCTGACCGCCCGGGCCGACACATTGTCTCAGCATGCTCCTGCCCCACTGAACACATCTCTACCTTCATCGACACTCTCCTATCTCCCCTAGTGCAGGAACTCCCCACATACGTTCGAGACACCATCCACGCCCCCCACTTCCTCTAAGACTTCCCTTTCCCCAGCCCCCAACGCCTCATCTTCACCATGGATATTAAATCCCTCTACACCTCCATCCGCCATGACCATGACCTCCAAGCCCTTCGTTTCTTCCTCTCACGATGTCCTTAACAACACCCTTCAATGACACTCTCATTCGTTTGGCTGAACTAGTCCTCACCCTCAACAATTTCTCCTTTGAATCCTCCCACTTCCTCCAAACCAAAGGGGTAGCCATGGGCACACGTATGGGCCACAGCTATGCCTGTCTCTGTTGGCTATGTAGAAAAGTCCATCTTCCACATTTACACCAGCATCACTCCCCACTTTTTCCTCCGCTATATTGATGACTGCATTGGTGCCACCTCGTGCTCCCACAAGGAGATTGAGTAATTCGTCAACTTCACCAATATATTCCATCCTGCCCTTAAGTTTGCCTGGAGCATCTCTGACACCTCCCTCCCCTTCCTGGACCTTTCTATCTCCATTAATGACGACCGACTTGACACTGACATTTTTTACAAACCCAACAACTCCTGCAGCTACCTGGATTACACCTCTTCCCAACCTATCTCCTGCAAAAATTCAATCCCGTACGCCCAATGCTTCCGCCTCTGCCGTATCTGCTCCCGTGATGACTATTTCCATCACAGAACACACCAGATAGCCTCCTTCTTTAGAGACCGCAATTTCCCTTCCCACGTGGTTAAAGATGCCCTCCAACGCATCTCATCCACATCTCGCATCTCCGCCCTCAGACCCCACCCCTCCAACCGTAACAAGGACAGAACGCCCCTGGTGCTCACCTTCCACCCGACCAACCTTCGCATAAACCAAATCATCCACCGACATTTCCGCCACCTCCAAACAGACCCCACCACCAGGGATATATTTCTCTCTCCACCCCTTTTCGCCTTCTGCAAAGACCATTCCCTCCTGGACTATCTGGTCAGGTCCACGCCCCCCTACAACCCACCCTCCCTTCCTGGCACCTTCCCCCGCCACTGCATGAATTGCAAAACCTGCGCCCACACCTCGTCCCTCACCTCCAGCCAAGGTCCCAAAGGAGCCTTCCACATCCATCAAAATTTTACAAGAACACCCACTAATATTATTTATTGTATCCGTTGCTCCCGATGCGGTCTCCTCTACATTGGGGAGACTGGACGCCTCCTAGCAGAGCGCTTTAGGGATCTTCTCTGGAACACCCCCAGTAATCCACCACACCGCCCTGAAGCCCAACATTTCAACTCTCTCTACCACTCAGCCGAGGTACTGGGCCTCCTACACCGCTGCTCTCTCACCACCCGATGCCTGGAGGAAGAACACCTAATCTTCTACCTCGGAACACTTCAACCCCAGGGCATCAATGTGGACTTCACCAGTTTCCTCATTTCCCCTTCCCCCTTCACCCCAGCTCCAAACTTCCAGCTCAGCACTGTCCCCATGACTTGTCCCACCTGCCAATCTTTCTTTCCACCTGTCCACTCCAACCTCCTCTCTGACCTATCACCATCATCCCCACCCAAATATTGTACTCTTTGCTACCTTACCCCACCACCCTACCTGACCTATCACCTCCACCCCCACCCCCATTCACCTATTTTACTCCATACTAAATTTCTCCCCACCCCCATCCTCCTCTCATTTATCTCTCCAATCTGGAGGCACTCTGCCTCTACTCTTGATGAAGGGCTTTTGCCCGAAACGTCGATTTTCCTGCACCTCGGATGCTGCCTGAACTGCTGTGCTTTTCCAGCACCACGCTAATCTAAAATCTGGGTTCCAGCATCTGCAGCCCTTGTTTTAACCTTGCCGATCGCCTTATTGATGTCCATATAGATCACATCTCCAGCTCTGCCCCCATCAATCTTCCTTGTTACTTCTTCAAAATACTCAAACAAGTTTGTGAGAAATGATTTCCCACGCACAAAGCCATGTTGACTATCCCTAATCAGTCCTTGCCTTTCCAAATATGTTGACATACTGTCCCTCAGGTTTACCTCCAACAAAGTGCCGACCACTGAGGTCAGGCTCACCGGTCTATAGTTCCTTGGCTTTTCTTTAACGCCCTTCTTAAAGATTGGAACCACGTTTGACAACCTCCAGTCTTCTGGCACCTCATCTGTGATTATAAATTTTACAAATATCTCAGCAAGAGGCCCAGCAATCATTTCTTCAGCTTCCCACAGAATTCTCGAGTACACCTGATCAGGTCCTGGAGATTTATCCTCCTTTAAACGTTTAAAGATATCCAGCACTTCCTCCTCTGTTATCTGGACATTTAGCAAGATGCAATCAGTCCTTGCCTTTCCAAATACAAATACATCTGTCCCTCAGGATTCCCTCTAACAACTTGCCCACCATTGAGGTCAGGCTGACCAATCTATCGTTCCCTGGTTTTTCTTTACCGCCCTTCTTAACCAGTGGCACAACATTTGCCAACCTCCAGTCTTCTGGCACCTCACCTGTGACTATCGATGATACAAATATCTCAGCAAGAGGCCCAGCAATCACTTCTCTAGCTTCCCACAGAGTTCTCGGGTACACCTGATCAGGTCCTGGGGATTTATCCACCTTTAACCGTTTCAAGACATCCAGCACTTCCTCCTCTGTAATCTGGACATTTTGCAAAATATCACCATCTATTTCCCTACCGTCTGTATCTTCCACATCCTTTTCCACAGTAAATGCTGATGAAAATATTCATTTGGCATTTCCCCATTTTCTGTGGCTCCACCCAAAGGCTACCTTACTGATCTTTGTGTCCGATTCTCTCCCTAGTTCCCCTTTATCCTTAATATATTTGTAAAAACCCTTTCAATTCTGGTTAATTATATTTGCCAAAGCTATCTCATGTCCCCTTTTTGCCCTTCTGATTTCCCTCTTAAGTATATTCCTACTTCCTTTTTACTCTTCTGAGGATTCACTTGATCTATCCTTTCTATACCTGACATATGCTTCTTACTTTTTCTTTGCCAAACCCTCAATTTCTTTAGTCATCCAGCATTCTCTATACTTACCAGCCTTCCTTTTCACCCTGACAGGAATATACTTTCTCTGGATTCTTGTTATCTAATTTCTGAAAGCTTCCAATTTCCAGCCGTCCCTTTACCTGCGAACATCTGCTTCCAATCAGCTTTCGAAGGTTCTTGCCTAGTACCGTCAAAATTGGTCTATCTCCAATTTAGAACTTCAACTGTTAGATCTGGTCTACCCTTCTCCATCACTATTTTAAAACGAATGGAATTATGGTCGCTAGTCCCAAAGTGCTCTCCCACTGACACCTCAGTCACCTGTCCTGCCTTATTTCCCAAGAGTAGGTAAAGTTTTGCACCTTCTCTCATAGTTACACTCACATACTGAATCATTAAATTGTCTTGTACACACGGAAGAAATTCCTCTCTACCTAAACCTTTAACACTATGGCAGTCCCAGTCGATGTTTGGAAAGTTAAAGTCCCCTATCATGGCTACCCTATTATTCTTACAGATAGCTGAGATCTCCTTACAAGTTTGTTTCTCAATTTCCCTCTGACTGTTAGGGGATCTATAATACAGTTCCAATAACGTGATCATCCCTTTCTTTTTTTCAATTGCACCCAAATAACATCCCTGAATGTATTTCCAGGTCTATCCTCCCTCAGCAAAACTGCAATGGTATCCCTTATTCAAAATGCCACATCCCCTCCTCTCTTGCCTCCATTTCCATCGTTCTGCATCATTTGTATCCTGGAAAATTCAGCTGCTAGTCCTGCCCATTCCTGAGCCATGCTTCTATTCTTGTTATGATATCCCAGTCCCATGTTCCTGACCATGCCCTCAGTTCATCTGCCTTTCCTGTTAGGCCCCTTGCATTGAAATAAATGCAGTTTAATTTGTTAGTCCTACCTTGTCCCTGCCTGCCCTGACATTCTGACTCGCTTCTGTTCTCAACTGTACCAGTCTCAGATTGATCTCTTTCCTCACTATCTCCCTGGGTCCCAAACCCCCCTCCCCACCACACACTACTTTAAATCCTCCCAAGCAATTCTAGCAAATGTCCCTGCTAGTATATTCGTCCCCTTCCAATTTCGGTGCAATCAGTCTATCTCGTACAGGTCACTTCTACCCCAGAAGAGATTCCAATAATCCAAAAATATCAATCCTTCTCCCATACACCAGCTCCTCAGCCATGCATTCATCTGCTCTATCCTCCTATTCCTGTCCTCACTAGCTCGTATCACTGAGAGTAATCCAGGTATTACTACACTTGAGGACCTCCTTTTTAAATTTCTGCCTAACTCTCTGTAATCTCCCTTCAGAATCTCAATCTTTTCCCTTCCTATATCGTTGGTTCCAATGTGGTAATGACCTCTTGGTGGCCCCTCTCCCCCTTGAGAACATTCTGCACCCTCTCTGAGACATCCTTCATCCTGGCACCAGGGAAATAACACACCATTTTGCTTTTTTCTCTGCTGGCTACTGAAACGTCTGTCTGTACCTCGGGCCACAGAATCCCCTAACACAATTGACCTCTTGGAAGCCAACGTACCACTCGTTGCATTGCAGCCAGTCTCAATACCAGAAAATTGGCTGTCCGTGCTACGTTCCCCTGAGAATACATCACCCGCTACATTTTCCAAAGCAGCATACCTGTTTGAAATGTGTATATCCACAAAAGGTGCCTACCTCTCTTACCCTTCCTGGAGATAATCCATCTATGTGACTGAATCTGAACTTTCCCCCCTACCTATAACAGTCATCCATCACATCCTGTTGCTGTTGCAAATTCCTCATCGCTTCTATATGTCTCTCCAACCGATCCACTTAATCTGCTAAGATTCGAATCCAACAGCATTTAAGGCAGATATAATCCGCTGTAACCCTTAAACTCCCTTTAAACTCTCTATAATCATGAGGCTTGACATAGATTTTCCACAAAATAAAGATTCTTACACAACACAGAAGCTCATAGTATGGCGGATAATGCATTAGCATCGAATGACAATTGGGAAACACATAGAAATCGGAGATTCAGGCTTCATTGGTCCTTATAAAAAACTGTATCTTCTGGAGTACCACAAATATCAGTCCGATGGCAAGAGCTGCTTGCAATCTATACTGATAGCCTGACGGCGGGAGCTGAGTGCAATATACATCCGAGTTTGTGGATGACACTGACAACCAAAAGGCAGGCTGTTATTTAATGGAGATGACTCCCAAAAAAGGAGCAGTACACAGATTGGACTGTTCCTGTATATGAAACGTAACGTCAGCATGCTGATGCAGAAATGTTGGTTCATTAGACTGGTTCCTCGGACGAAAGGGTAGAATTATTGAATAAATCAAAAATGCTGAGTCGATTCTTCATTGTGGTTTAAATGAATGAGGGTGACATTAATGAAACAGACAAGATACAGAGAGGTGAAAATGTGTTGCTGGAAAAGCGCAGCAGGTCAGGCAGCATCCAAGGAACAGGAGAATTGACGTTTTGGGCATCAGCCCTTCTTCAAGATACAGAGGGGGTTTGACAATATAAGTGTTCAGAATGTGATTCCACACCAAGGCAGAGTCTGGGACGCAGGGATGTAGATGCAGAAAAAGCAATATCGATTTCAAACTGAGACATAAAGAAATGTCTTTTTTCAGAAGGTAGTGAATGGCTGGAATTTCCTAACCCAGAGGTTTGTGGAAGCTGGGTCACTGAATGTATTTACAGACGGGGTTGATTGGTTTGTGACATTTCAGCGTGTTGAGGGATGCAAATGGTTAGCAAGAAAGTGGAGTTGAGCCATGAAGCAGATCAGCCATGTTCTTATTGAATGTCAGAGAAGGTTTGAGGGGACAAAAAACCTGCTCCTGTTCCTATTTCTTACATTCTTATTTATGATTTTGGAAAATAACTGATTATTTTCATGATGTAAAATGTTGCATTCAGGGAGAGCATATGATTTGTCTGAGTTGACCTTGTATGATGTATGGGGGCTTTTTCCACTGCGAATCTGGGTCTGCAACATGACCCACATCTGGAGCAGAAGTTACAGAGAGGGGAAGCCCGGAAACAGGGATTTGGGGGGAGGGGGTGTCACTTCCTGACCCAGCCTGGAATTTCCAAACTGCCCTAAACCATCTGAGTGGCCACAGTCTGCTCCTGTACTGCAGGACCAAAGGGCTGAATGGAACATCAGAACATAGGGCTGGCCGACACGACTGGGCCATTCGGCCCTTTGACACTATTCCACCAGTCAATAAGGACATGGCTCATCCCATTGCGTTCCCAGCTGCACTTTCGTCTCATTGCACCATTATCCCTTATTTACCAGTCTATGGAAAATCAGACAAAGTCAGCCTCGATATAATATAAAGATTCAGCCCTCCCAAACTTCTGGGAAAGAGAATTCCCACTGGAATGAATTCCCACTTTGAGAATTTATTTTTACTCCAGTTCTGACTGAGGTTTGAGGATGTCACTGTTTCAATTTCTAGTCCCACACCTTCACTTCTCACAACAAATTTAAAATGTAAGCAGGTTGGTGTTATAGCCGAAGATAAAGGTTTAAGATTGGGTCAGGTTCAATTATCAGAACAAGTCAGTTAGATTTCGTTAGTCAGCTACAAATAATTAATAGAACTAACTGAGGAGTATGATGGATATGTAGTCAGCACTGCTGCCTCAGATCACCAAGGAGCTGGGTTCAATTGCAAACTCAGGTGAATTTGAACATTCTCCACGTATTTGTATGGGTTCCCTCCCAATGCTGCAGTTTCCTCCCAGAGTACAAAGGTGGCAGCTCAGAGTAGATTGGCTATGCTATATTGCCCATTGTTAAGAAAGCGTCCTCTTCATGGTAACCTCTGTCCGTGTGGGGAATTGAACCCACGCTGCTGGCCTCCCTCCGCATCACACGATGATGAAAAATCGTCGTGTTAATTCCCCTTATCTGCGATGCGCGGGGTCGCTCCAAACTGCGAAAGTTCAACAGTGTGCCCATTGACCTTTGAATGATGGGACAAATGCCAGTGATCACAGAGTATCCATGGGCTTCAGTGCAATGTTGAGTCCCTCCAGCCATGATGGGTTGAAGAAACGGGCTGGCATTGAATGAGAGGAATTCTATGAGATTGAGTGGATAATTAATGAGGTGAGTTCGATAAGATAGCACCAAGAAAGTAGCTCAGCCTCGTACAGACAATCCCTCTCTCCCAATTAATAAAATTGCCACTGAAACAAATTATTGTTAGATGCAGCCCAATGAAACCAAGACTCTGCTGACCCCACACCCAGTTACAAAGTTGCAGTACAAATGCTCACCATCATCTGTACTGACACCAATATCCCCTTCAGCTATCATTCCTGGGAATACTGGCTCATGTTGCTGTCGAAATGTCTTCATTTCAGCATTCTGAAATATATGACCTTACATGAAATTGTCCCTAAAACTCCCTTTCTTTTTTTTATCCAAAATCCTTTTGGTTGTTGGTAGCTCAACTGATTTCCTCGCCATCTCTCTCTGGCAGAGGCTAGGGAATACGGACTAGGCAATAAGGATTCTGTATCAGAGTGATAATGTAACTGGCAGGTAATTCAGAGGAAAGGGTTGTGCTTCGAAGGTAGTGTTTAAAATCCTACCATGGACGATGTCAGAACTTAAATTCGAATGGCAAAAATTGGAATGAAACCTAATTTCACTCATGGAAACCGGAAACCGTCAGGATTTATTTTTATTATTTCACTGATAATCTTTGGTGAAGCAACTTATTGCCCAGTCTGACCTCAGTGTGACTTCAGATCCACAACAAAATTGTTGGCTCCATTTTGTCTTGACAAGTGGCGCGTGGTCAAGGACAATTAGTGATGGACAACAAATGCTGCCCTTGCCCATGATGCTGGCATCCCGTGAAACAACAGCATTAAAGGTGAAGTAAACCAAGGAACGGTAGGTGCTAGAGATCGAAAATAAAACTCTCCGGCGTCTGAAAGTGTTGGAGAATCTAGGCAGGTATGACAGCCTCTGTCAGGCGAAACGCAGGTAACGGTTTGAGTCCAGTTACCCTGCTTCACGACTGAAAGCAAACTGGGAAATGATATTATTTATCCTGGAATCAGGGATGGTTGGGTTAGAGAGAGAGAGACGGAGCTAGGTTTAAATAGAATGGAGAGAGAAATGGCCAGAAATAGAGAGGAAACGAAATGAAAAGTGAGCAAAGGGATTGCTGATGATGAACTGAAAGGAAAACAAAATGGCAAGTTATTCTCACATTTCCCAATTTCCCATATTCCTGAGTATCATGCCCATTTAGATATGTCCCTGTTTATAGTGAGCTAGGTTCCCTCTATCTCTCTTCTCTGAGTGTGATGATCAAATCCATTGGCAATACTGGTGCTGCCCTTATAGTTGCTGAGATACAGAGAAAGGTAATGTTACACTGTCAAATGCTTCTTTGGAGAGAGAAACTGTTACTGAGGGACTATGCGGGGATGCAATGGCTTTCTCAGCCAGGAAGAGAAATTCAGAAGTGGAAATAGTTTTTAACGCTGAACGTGTGCACCATGCGTGTGTGAAATTGACTTGTTCCTGTCATTGGAAAATCAGTGGACTTTCTGTGGATGCTTATCTCAGGTTTGTATTGTCAGCTGCTGGATCTGGTAACCCCACTCTTTTCATTGCATTTGTAGAGAGTTTGGTCCCATAGTAAACAAATGGACATAAGACTCCACAGAAGGGAAGCTCTATAAATAGGGTGGAGCAGGATTTTCCGGACTTTTTGTCTCAGCTGGAATGGTGTAAGGTATGAAACCAGTTTGTTTCAAAATCGAGGTAGTCACTGAGCTGTGTCCCCTCCTTCACTGTACCATTTAGCCTCACACCAGTGACAGGACTGTGCTGATGCTCACCATGAATTTAACTGGATTAATTCTGGAACATTCCAGGCAGGAGTGAGTAACATATCCATCATCACCGAAGTGCAGTGGTCCGATGTATTCACTGGCTGACAGAAGTCACCTGTCTGCTGAGTGCAATATATTGAGACCATCTCCCTGAGGAAGGTACAGAAACAAACTTCGATAATCGCTAGGAAATGAGTGACTGGTTAAAATGAGGAACAGCAGGAAATTAAAATTGATAAAAGGTGTGTCTTTGAAAATCTCATTGAATTGAAGGTCGGTATGTTGCTACATCAGATGAGCTACATCCCAGAGTAGTCGAGGTGGCACTAGAGGAAATAAAAGAATTACAGATTATTCTTCAAAGACGGTTTGTTTCTGGAAAGAATTCTGCAGACTAGAGAGCAGCTATTGCAAACCTAATTATTTAAAATACGACGGAGGTGTCAAACAGAAAACTAAATTGTAGTTTGCTTGGTATCAGCTGTGAAAAAAAATTGGAACCTTTTGTGAGGAATATGAGAACTAGACACTTGGAAAATAATGACATAATTTGGTAGAGTCCATCTAAATTCAGGAAATGGAAATGATCTTTGATAAACCTGCTGGATTTTGTGGAGGTTGTGCGTTGTGACATCAACAATTGATAATCCATGGAATTGGAGTATTTGCATTTTCAGCAGACTTTGACATTGTTGAATACAGTGAGTAGAGAATGTTCGCGCCCTTGGGTAGGTAGGGGTGGAATACACTGAACGTCTTAAAAGTTGGATAATCGAGAGAATGAAGAGAGTTGTGTTTTTATCTAGAGTGAAGACTTTCGGGTATCAGAAGGATCAGAAGAAATACAATGTTTCAGATGGGAACAACAAATATCATCATTCACATTTATGATCATTAAATAGTGAGAGGTTGGGAAGTGCTGTTGTTGAAACAGACCTGGATGTGCTTGGTCATAAATGACTGACAGAATGTTTAATCAGCAAGAAGTAAATGATATGTGGCTCTTCGTGCAAAAATGATTAAAGTACCTGAGTAAATACCAATGGTATTGTTATGTTTACAGACTATTTAGGGTATTGTGTACAGATTGGAAATGCTTTATAAATAATGATCTTGTGCGCGATGCAGTCTGAAGGGATTTCACCAGACCAAACCCTGGCATGATGTTACCATGAAGAGAAAGTGAAGAAACTTGTGTGTAATATGTAGCACTGTGAGGGAATAAGAAGTCGAAACTTGATGGTTATGGTTGGACACTCTTTATGACCCAAGCAACTGAATAGGGTGAAGATTCCATCCTTCTCATTGGATACTTGTTTCCCGGTAGTTTCCGTGCCTATGCAGAGGCCCATGTCTATTGACAGAGAAGTACAGACTCTGAATGAACTTTACTGTACAGTTGCTGTTTGACCCTGCACTGAATGCTACATTGTCAGCAGCTGCAATTCCTTCATTCTGAAGCAGTTGGCCATTCCCCACCAGCTTTTGACATCCATAGAGACCATGGGTCTAACCTCTTGGAATGCCAACACGTTGGTGAGAGGTAAAAATGTTGTCTTCATTCTCACTGCCAGAAAACCATTTTAAAATAACATATATGTACTATGAGTATTTTAGCAATGTGGAACAAGTTAGAGCAGTCTATCTGTGCAGCCAATGCACCATTTGTTAGTGATATTGGAGCATTTTTGACACCTTCCTCTTCCAGTGTCAGTGACCGAAGAAGCTGAATGACCACTTCCTGTAGCTTTTTAAATGGCTCCAGATTTGAAATGGTCTCTTTCTGACTCCATGTAAATGATGCATGGGAGTGAGCGGTCTCCTCGTCTTCCTATGGAATAGGCAGGAGGGACTGATTGGGCACGGTAACAACATCTAGATTGTGGTTTTTGAGTGTGGTGGTAGTGGGAGGTTCAGGAGGTTACATTATTGCAAGCGGACAATGGAGCAGAATCGTCCAGCCTGGGATAAGAAAACATCCACTTTTGTCTCTCACAACTAATTCACGAGAGCAATTGGTTATTTGACCACTAGCCAGCGATGCCAACAATCAATCCAGTCCAGTTGATTTTGTGAACTGAAGGAACCATACTGAAAGGTGTTAACTGGATCATTTTGTTTGGTGACTGTAATTGATGCCGGGCTTCCTGGATTCTAATGATGCCACGGGATGGTATCCTGTTGGTAAGGGGCTTCTTGCAATGCTTTATGCCATTATAACAGCAGATCCATCAACTCCAACGCTCACAGGGATCAGCAGCTGCAGAGACAGGGGAAGGAGAGATAAACATCTGAGAATAGTCTGGAATGATCCATTAATTGATCAGAATCTGAGAACATTCGACTCGAAGGCTGCAACAATGGACAGGAGTTTATCCTCGGGTCTTTTCTTTTTTTTCTCGTCTTGGTCAACACACCATATCGGATATTAGGTGCGCTGCTGATTATCCAGGCGGATTGCTATCCTATCCTCGATCTTGTTGGTATTCCTGGTAAGTTTTTTCATCTCTATCCATTTGTTCATCTTTTTAACCAAGGCAAACTTCTTTGCTATTTCTGTTATCTATATTTGACAAATTCCATTCATTCCCCACAAATTTCAGAACCGCCCACACCCCGCCCTCACGAGCATCTGAGAATGAGACTGTTCAGAATACTGAAGTACCTTTTTTCCCTGAATTCATTTACGTCTCGGTATTCTGTCCATCACCAAACCTATCCACTACCAGTTCGATTATATCCCCAAGCACTATCATGGCATAAATGCTGACGCTTAATGAATCATTATTTATGCCTTGGTAAAGTTCAGATGTTATGGTTCCACCTCTCCTCTTAGCACACTTTCAGTTGCAAATATTTTGATCACAACCTTGTTCTTGTCTCTAAAAAAACTTAATTACAGGAACACTGTGTCAGAACAGTAATGTCGGAAGAAATGTAATTCAGAGGCACAGGTTATTGCAGAGAAGGACACTCTTCCACATGCTACCACAGATGATGTCAGAAAGTGAATTCAAATGACAGGAATTGAAAATAAAAGCAAGTTTTACGAATAACAACCATAACATCCCCAGCATTTTGTCGATGCGTTTATCTTTTTCACTGATGTCCTTTGGTAAAGAAAACTAGCGTTATTACCTGGTCTGGCGTAAGACTGATATCAGACCCACAGCAATGTGCTTGGTTCTGTACTGCCTGAAAGAATGACCTCACAGGAAAGGGCATTTGGTAAGGTGAACAATGCTGCCCCTGTCAGCGATGCAGACATTCCAAGTAATAACAAAATTAAAGATTAAATACAACAAAGAATGATGCAATAGTTCAGAAACAATAAAGAACGAAAAATGCCAGAGAAACTGAGTAGATTTGGCAGCGTCGGGTCGAGAGAAAAACAGAATTGGCAATTCGATTCTAATGACCATAGTTCAGAAGTGAACACAGTTGGGAAATAGTGTGATTGATGTTGGTGACTGCGACATCTGTTATGAAGGGGAGAAGGACTGAGTTGAATAGATGGAAAAAGAGAGAGAGATAGAGAGAAAGAAGCAAACAAAGGGATTGTTGATGATTAGCAGGGATGGAAATTTAAAAATGAAATTGATCTTATTTATATTTCTCCTGTTCCCATATTTCTAAAAATCATGACCATGTAAGGTATACATGGTCCCTGGTCAAAGTGATTTATGCAGATTTTTCTCTCTTCCCTGAGTACGATCATCTTCCTTTATTCAGTGATGGGATGCTGGCCCTGTATTTAATTCCCTTTCCCCATTGTCCTTGTGAAGGTGTTGGTGAGCTGACTTCCTGACCCACTGCAGCCTGTGGGCTATAAGTAGTCAATGCTGAGGTCCATGCGTTTCAATTCTTTGAGGCATTGAAGTGAGTGGTATAACTGAGTGACTGGCTTGGCCATTTCAAACTGCAACTGAGAGTTAACCACATTGCTGTGGGTCTAGAGTTACATGTAAGCCCGACGAGGTGAAGATGGTAGAATTCCATCCCTGAAGGGCATAAGGGTGCGATAGTACTTTCGACAATGGTTTCATTGTTTCATTTGATTCTTAACTCCTGATATTTTATTGAATTCAAATTCCAACATTTGACGTGGTGGGGTTCAGATCCGGGGTCTGTGTCATTACCTGATTCCTTGGATTAATATTCCGGAGATAAAACAGCTCGTCCATCGCCTCCTCAGCATCACCAATCAACTCGAATGCCGATAGTGTTGTTGTTGTTGGTGTGACTTTGTTTCATAAGGCAAATAAATGATTTGGCAAAACATGCCATCCTTCTCATTTTGTATTTACGAGAAGGCGAGATGATGGGAAGTGCTCTTGGTGAAATGGAGCTGGATATCCATGGGCACGAGTCACGAACAGAATTCATACGGAGCAGCCGGGTTCTGGCAGGTGGAACTAGATTTGGTTGGGATATCAGATCAGCATGGACTGATTGGTCTTATTCACTTTTTGTAAAATTTCCAAAGTCACTACATTCACACCCAGGAAACGTTTGGCGACTGAAAGAGCCATTACTATTCTAACCTGTTGAACTTCCAGTTCAAACCTCAACTGAAAACTGCTCAGCTCAGCTTCGCTCAGCTAGCTCAGCTAAAAGAGCTGACCACTCCCAAACCATTATGCAGGTCACTTCTAAAGCATAACTACTTTGGTCTGAAGTTTCATCTGTTTCCATATAAATAAAAGGCCTCTGAAAATCCTTTTCGTGTCTGTTCAAAACCAGACTGATCGGAACACGTCCCGTTTATTGCCCCTCCGAAAACTTCAAGGACAGAGTCTCCTTGAGCCAATGAACAGCTTTTAGCAAAAAAAGGATTGGTTTGTGACAGAGAAGACAGGATAGTGTCCTGTATGGAGGTCAGAAGCTGGTGGGAATGTCAAACTCTGTCAGAGTGTGGCTGCTGACAGGTTGTGAACAAGATGACGTTCAGTGCAGGGTCACACACCAACTGCACACCGAGACCGTGAGAGTTCATTCAGAACCTGCAGCTCTCTCTCGACTAACATGGGGGATCTACAGAACTCTGTAAATGATCATAGAGTCATAGAATCCTATAGCAAGGAGACAGGCCCTTTAGCCCAAAATAGTTCATTCTGACCAAAATGTACATCCATGCTAACCCCATTTCTCTGCGCTTGGTCCATATCCTTCTAAATCTTTCCGATCTATGTATTTGTCCAAATGTGAAGACACGTTTCACGGAAAGCATATTATATTTAATGCTGTCAATGTTTTGCTTTGGAAATAATGAACTGAAACGTCGATTCTCCTGCTTCTTGAATGCTGCCTGACCTGCTGCGCTTTTCGAGCAACACATTTTCATCTCTGATCTCCAGCATCTGCCATCCTCACTTCCTCCACACATTGCAGCAGATCAGACGTGGACAGAAATTCACCAATTGTTTTGCCTGTTGGGTATAGAAAGGAGGATGCTGCGAGTGGCATATGAGCTACCACTTGGAGATCATTCCGGGGAGAGGACAATACAGGCTGAAGTACAAAGATATTTTCACTGGCCTGTACTACACAAAGATGTAGTTGAATTTTGCCATACGTCTCAAACATGTCACACAGGCAGTAATAAGACCTGCAACTTCAATACATATTCCAGCATTTGAGGAACCTTTCAGAAGAGTCTTGGTAAATTGCGTCGGCCCCTACGTCAAACGCAAAGTGGGAATAAGTATTTATTAACAATAATGGATGTGTCGACTAGATTTCCAGAGGCAATCCCATTATGCAGCATCACAGCTAAAAGAGTTGTAGAAAAAAATACTTAATGTTTTTACTAGATACGGACTACCAATAGAGATCCAGATAGATCAAACCTCACATCTGAACTATTCAAGGAGTTGATGGATAACTTGGGAATAAAGCAATTCAAATATACTGCGTACTATTCGGAATCACAGGAAGCATGAGAGAGAGACGGCATCAAAAACTGAAGACCATGTTGAAGGTTTAAGGTCAGGGTTATCCAAATGATTGTGAAAAGGAAATTCCTTTTGAACTATTTGTCATCAGAGACGCACAGAATGAATCGAACAAATTCAGTCTATTTGAATTAATTTGTAGGCATGAAGTAAAAGGACCATTAACATTGGTTAAGGAGATATTAATAAGTCAAAATTCAGAAAACACCCATTTTAACGATATGTCAAATTTTATGGAATGATTAAATAGAGCTGGGGAGTTGGGTAGACAGCATTGAAAAGTATCGCAGTATGCAATTAAACTGGAAGTGGATCACAAATCACAAATTCGCAATTTTGCAATTGGGAATAAGGTCTTGGTGTTACTTCTATTAACAGGTGAGCCTTTAAAACCACATTTTAGTGTACCTTATCAAATGGGGAACAAATGTAATGAGGTGAACTACTTAGTATGGACTCCAGACAGAAAGAAATCTGACATTGTGTGTCATATGAATATGCTCAAAAGATATTTTGATAGGGAAGGAAAGCAAGAGGAGAAGGTGTTGATGATTACAGCACAGAAGGAAGAACCAAGTTCAGAGGATTCTGAATTGGACATTCCTCAAATCAAATTGAAAGAGAAAGTTGTAAAAAAACTGGGATAAATTATTGAATTACCTTCCACAAGAAAAGCAAAGTGACCTGAAAAAGTTATTACAATCTTATGGAGAGATATGCAGAAATAAACTGTGAAGTGCAAACATAATTGTGCATGATAAAGATGCAGGAGACGCTCTTCTGATTAAGCAACATCTTTACAGGTATGACCCTCCAAAATTGGCACAGGTTCAGAAGGCGATAGAGTGAATGGTCCAAGATGGCATAATCGAAGTGAGTTCCAGTGACTGGAGCTCACATATAGTCATGGTGCCAAAGCCAGATAGCACCCAACGGTCATGTGTGGACTATCACAAAGTCAACACCGTTACAAAGACTGATGCATATCCAATTCTATGTTTGGAGAACTTTGTCGAAAATGTAGGAGAACCTACTTACATTTCTAAGTTGGACTTGCTCAGAGGCTACTGACAAGGACCTCAGTCAGAGAGAGCAAAGGCAATTTCGGAGCTTTCATAACGACAAACGGACTATATCAGTTTGTAGTTGTGGCATTTGGAATGAAAAACGATCCAGTCACATTTCAGAGGCTGATAATAAGGTCATTGCCGGATTACCCAACTATGTTAGTGCACGTTAATGATCTGGTGGCTTTTAGTCACTCATGGAAGGAACATTTAGACCAATTATCGGACTTGTGCGATCAACTTCAGAAGGCAGGCTTGGTGGTAAACCTAGCTAAAAGTGAATTTGAGAAAGCCCAAGTCATGTTCCTGGGTCACGTTATTGGACATGGACAAATGGCCCCATGAGATAAGAAAACGAAAGTAGTTGCAGAATGTTTCACATTGTCGACAAAAAGAAATATGCAGTACTACAGTTCCTGGGATTGAGTGGATGTTATAGAAAGTTTGTGCCAAACTTTAAACAGTGCGGCTGCTCCACTCACCAAATTGACAAGTGCAAGAACTCTCAGTAGACAGAGGACTGTCAAAAGGCATTTTACAGCCTAAAGACTGTGTTAGACACTGCCCCAGTATTCGCTACACTAGATTACACGAAGCCTTTCAAGGTGGCTATCGTTGCCAGTGATGTGGGTGTTGGTCCGGTGTTCCTGCAGGAGGATGATGAGGGAATAGAAAGACCGATTGGGTATTTTTTTGGGAAGTCGAACGTTCATCAACAGAAATGTTCAACGGTGGAGAAAGAGACTTTTAATTTGGTGTTGGCATTACACCATAAATGTGTTTATATTAGCAGCAATGCATCTGAGACAATCGTACACACTGATCACAACCCATTGACATTTGTGTAAAATATTAAGGACAAAAATGTCAGACTGTATATTTAGATGGAGCTTGTTGTTGCAGCCATTCAATCTGACCATTGCGCATGTGGCAGATCGTGGAAACGTGAAAGCTGATGAATTATTGAGACTCGAATGAGATACGGAGGTGTTCAGTGGTGGGTGTACCGCGGCCTGAATTTGCATGGGTTTGCGCATGTTTCAATGTTTAGAGTTCGTATAGTTTAGCTGCCAGTTTTGAGACTTCTAACTGGGTTTGAAGGGTTAAAAATGCAGCCATCTTTTAGCATTGATGGTTCTTTTTTTAAGGGAGGGGAGACATGTCAGAAAGCTAGTCCCCTTTTTGTCGAAAAGCTGTTTCTTGACTCAAGGAGACTGCCCTTATTTTTTTTCAGAGGGTCAATAAAGCCAGGCCAAGCTCAGATCAGTCTGGTTTGGTACAGAGATGAAAAGGATTTTCAGAGGCCTTTTGTTTATATGGAAATAAATGAGACTTCAGGCCAAAGTGGTCATCCTTTATAAGTGACCAGTATAATGAACAGAGAGTGATGAGATATTTTAGCTGAACTCGCTGAGCTGAGCTGAGCTGTTTGCATTTGAAGTTTGAACTGGGAAGTTCAACTGGGAGCTGTGTGGAAATTCTCTCTCTTTTCTGACCTTCAACTTCAACCTGGAAGTATGTGTTCCATTTGTACTGGTTTATATTGGGAGTTTGCTTATTGGGACAGATGTGTACATTCAGAACAGCATAATTAAGTCTAGCTGAATCGGTTTAATTCTGTCGTGATCCTTTATTCTGTTGTTTGTGTTGCATTGTGTAATTTTATGAATAAAGATTTTGTCTGTTTTAAAATCTAGTAGTCAACCTAGCTAAAGAACTCCGGCTAATTTTCATTGTACACTTACCGAAACAAATTGCAAAGGTATGTTCTGGGCTGCGTGCTTAAAAATGTTTTTAGTAGTCTAGCAAAGTCGATAACATCTTGGAGATGGAAGATGCCTCTTGGGACTTGACACAAACCATTCACTTTCCCTCCTCATGGTCAGCAAACCACGTTAACATAATACGTGTGTACCATTAGCAATTGAACCAGGAGGAACAACATGGAGCAGTCTGTCTTTGCAGTCTATGCCTCATAGGTTTGTCATGTTGCAGCAACAATGACATCCTCCAATTTCAGTCTAACAGTTTCGAGGGTCTGAATGGACTCTTTTGTTCATCTGTCAGTGTCTCAAGGGACTGAACGTCTTCCTCCTGGCCCGAGGGCAGAGGTTCAAGGACTTCAGTGGGCAACCCGTGGTTCCTGCCTACCAGCACGTTGTGCTGACTAGACTCTATCTTCCTGAATTGTAGGAGACAAACAGAAGGCTGGAAGAAAACAGCAAGCCAGGCAGCACCATGAGCTGGGAAAGTCAACATTTCAGATATAACCGTTCTTCAGAACTGGGGTGGGGGGTGTGGGGGAGCTGCAGATAAAGAGGGAAGGGAGTGGTTAGGATAGGGAGATCAGGGAGATGGTGAGTTATGGATATGGGGACACAAGTGCTAGGTGCAACCTGGTTGGACGATGGGAGGGTAGAATTCGGTTGGGAGCTGAAAGGTAGGGTTGTTAGTTGGAATGGAAGACCTCCCAGTCAGTTCCTATGTCAATTCTCTTTCCCAATCTCTTTCCAACATGGCCATCCTTGGCCTCCTCCATTGTCACAATGAACCAAATCATAATTTGGAGGAACAAGATCTCATCTGTCACGTGTGCAACCGACACCCCGGCGACTCAACATTCGAATTTTCCAATTTTAAATAACCTCCGTTCCAATCCCCCCCGACTCCATTCCCAAGCCCTCCCCTGCCTTCCATTCCTCTGAGCAATCCTTTGTCCTGCTACCAACTAGATTCAGCACTCCCATCACCAACCCGCTGATATCCTTTATCTGTGCTCACTTATTCCCACCTCGCCACTCTGCCTCCTCCTCCCTCACCCACCCCTTTATCTATAGACCCCCTTACTACCATCCCCAGTCCTGACGAAGGGTTATATCCAAGGCATTCACTTCTCAAAGTCTTGATGCTGCCTTCTTTATTCTGTTCTTCCAGCTTCCTGCGTGTGTATTTTGGATTCCAACACCTGCTGTGTTTTTTAATTGTCTTCTTGTGTAATAGGCAGGAGTGAGTGAATCCATTGCGCCTCTTGTTATCCAATAGATCTGATGGGTTGAATGGCTTGCTTATATTACTGTGAAACCAGCGAGAGATGATGAAGTGGTTCCTCTTTCTTTTAACTGTGGAAATGTTTAGTGTCCAGCAATGCTTTAGATTCATATTACCTATACATTAATAGAACAAGCGTGAATGTTGTCCACATTTGATACTTTAGTACCTTAGGAGGTGACTCATTGTTCTGAACATTGTGTAATCTTCACAGAACATCCCCACCTCTGATCGTATGACAGAGGGAAAGACATTGATGAAGCAGCTGAAGATGACTTTGCCGAAGAAGCTACCCTGAGGATTGCCCACAGAGATATCCAGGGACTGGGCGGATTGATGTCCACCAGCCCCAATGTGCTCTGAATGATTCAACCAGCGGGGATTTTACAACTGATTCCCATCAAGTTCAATTTTGTTCAGTCTCCTTGACATCTTGCTTTATCAAATCCTGTGTTGATATCAGGGCCAGTCACTGTACGCTGTGCTCATATCTTCTATACTTGTCAATAGGCCAAGGTATATGTGTGGTGAGTGTTTCCTTCTCTCAGGGGGTAGTGATGTTTGGAACCAGACAGTTAGGGGAGGCTACTACACTGAAATGTTTGGGGGGGGGGTGAGTGGGTATCAATGGATTTTGACCCGAGAGAGAGTCGAGGGCTACAAAGAATTGGGAATGAAAGAGAAATTGCGGCCGATGCAGATTAGCCCTGACTTACTGAATGGAAGGGCAGGCCTGAGGGCTATGTAGCCTGGTTTTATTCCAGTATACCCTTAGTCCAGTCACTTTGTGGCCTCTTCCATTTCCAGTGTTACTGACTTCAAGTCGCTGAATAGATTGATCCTGTTGCTGTGCAACTGGATACTGGTGCTGCATGATCTGGTTACAGTTTTATTGACCCTACGGGCTTATTGGCCTCCTCCTGTAATTGTATATCAGGCTCCAGGGGCGAGAAAGCCTCATTCTTTTCTGCTGTAACTGAAATCCATATTGATTAAGTCTACCCCCCACGGAGAAAGTGAGTACAGCAGATGCTGCAGATCAGTGTCAAAAAGTGTAGCACTGGAAAAACACAGCAGGTCAGGTCGCATCAGAGGAACAGGAGAATCGATGTCTTGGACTTTCCTGATGAAGGGCTTATGTCCGAAACATAGATTCTCTTGCCCTTCGAATGCTGCCTGACCTGCTGCATTTTTCCAACACCACATGTTTCGACATCACCTGCCCCAACCAAGTCAATCTTCCTGGTCACATTATCCAATTACTTTAAGAAAATTGTCAGGCATAAACTTCCTCGCATAAAGCCACACTTACTATTCATAATCAAATCCTGTCTTTCTAAATACATGTACATCTTATCCCGCAGAACCTTCTCAAGTAACTTACCTACTGATCTGTAGTGGCAAGGCTCTTATTGTTCAGTTCTTCTTGAATAAGGGCACAATATTTTCTAGGCTCCAGTCTTCCGGGACATTACTTTAATGATGATCAATATTATAACCCAGTGTCACCGCAAATTCTTCTGGAGCCCCTTGAGGTGTCCTTGGATATATCGGGTAAGGACCGTGAGATTTATCAACTTTCAAACATTCTAGTACGTCCAAAATCTCCTCTACTATGATATGGATTGTCCCTAAAATATCACTTCTAACTTCCTCAAGTTCTCAATCATCATGTCTTTCTCCATGGTAAATAAAGAGTACAAATATTCGTTAAGGAGTTCAGTCATCTCTGATCGTTCCACACATACCTGTCCACATTGGTCTTCGAGGTGTCCTATTTTCTCCCCAGTTATTGTTTTCTCTTTTAATATTTTTGGATTCATCCTAATTTTCTCAGCCAAGGTTGTTTCTTGCCCCCTTTTCACCCTACTGATTTCCTTCTTCAGTAAACTGCTGCATCTCTTATATATCTCCAGGGATTCCCTTGATCCCAGCTGCCTGGACCTGAGCCACGCCCCAAGTTCGAACATGAACCTGAGGACCAGTTTTGTCCTTCTCTATAACTATTTGAAGATTAATAGAACGATGTTTACTGGTCCCAAAGTGCTCCCCCACTATTAACTCAGTCACCTGTCATGCCCTATTTACGAAGAGAATTTCGAATTTTGCCCCTTCCCGAGTAGGACACTCTATATACTGCTTGAGGAAACTTTCCTGACGCATTTAATAGATTCTACCTCATCAAATCACTTAACACTCTGGCTGCTCCAGTCTGTATTAGAAAACAAAATCCTGTATTATGACAACCCTATTGCTCCTGCAAGTCTCCCCTCTCTCCCTGCATATTTGTTACTCTCATTCCTGTTGACTATTAGTGGGCCTATATTATAACCCCAATCACCTCACTATTCCCTTCCCATTTCTAAACTCCACCCACAAAGCCTCACTATGTGATCCATCAGTTATTTTATCTCTGATTAATGCTGTGGTTCGCCCCTTAGTCAGAAATGTAACTCCCCCTCCCCTCCTTCCACAATCTCTGTCTCGCCTAAAGCACCTGTTCCCTAGCACATTAAGCTGTCAGTCCTATCCGTCACTTAGCCATATTTCTGTAATGGCTGTAATATACCAATCCCACCTACCTATCAACGCCCTGAGTTCATCGGCCTTACCTGTCAGCACTCTTGCATTGAAACAGATGCAATTTTATCCAAAAGGCATTACTTTCTCTTTGTCGTTTTCCAGGCTAACCTTATTATTTCTGATTACTGTATCTCCTTCCACTTTCCTCCCTGCTCTTGAGGATACAAGCACCTGACAATCTAGTTTAAACCCTCCCTCGTAACCCTAGCAAAACTGGCCGGCAAGATATTGGTGTCCCCTCCAGTGCATGCCTCGGACGGTAATCTCCCTCTCAGGGGATTACCACTGTCAAGGTTTTTTTTAAAACAAAATGTTTCTCCTAGCTCTCTGTAATCACGCTGCAGGACCTCGTCCCTATTTCTACGTATCATTTGTGCCAACGTGCATAATGATTTCTGGCTGCTCCCCCTCCCCCTTGAGAATGTTCTGCAGCCACTACGAGCCATATTGGACCCTAACACCGGGGAAGTAATGCACCATCCTGGGTTCCCGTTTGTGACCACAGAATCTCTGATCTGTCCCACTAACAATCGACCCTCCTAGATTTAACGTCCTGTTTACATTTACCCTTTCCCGCTGTGCCCCAGAGCCAGTGGTCGTACCACCAACCTGGCTACTGCTGCTTTCCCCTGAACGGTCACTGCCTCCAACAATCCAAAATGCTCTACTTGTTTTCGAGGGGAATGGCCACAGGCATTCCTGCTCTCCCTTTGCCATTCCTGGTGGTCGCCCATCTACTCTCTGCCTGGAACATGACAGGAAGCAAGGAACGCCTGTTGGATTAAATAGTGTTTACTTAACTGCAACAGGACTGACAGGTAAACTCAGGGCGATGAACGTTGGACTGGAATATTACAGTTATTATGGAGGATGACCCTGAGTGCGTCCTAGATTAGATTACCTACAGTGTGTAAACAGGCCCTTTGGCCCAACCAGTCCGCATCGACCCACTGAAGAGCAACCCACCCATACCCACTCCCCAACACCCAACACTACAGGCAGTTTAGCATGACCAATTCACCTAACCTGCACATCTTTGAACTGTGGTAGGTAACCACAGCACCAAGAGGAAACCCATACAGACACAGCGAGAATGTGCAAAATCTACACAGACAATTTCCCGAGGCAGGATTTGAACCCTGGTCTCTGGTGCTGTGAAGCAGCAGTACTAACCACTGAGCCACCGTGCTGCCCAGATTCAGCTGCCGAACACGGTCTCCCAGGAGCTGAAGCTGGGTGCAGTGCCCACACGTGTAGCCATCAGGGCCGGAGTAAATCTCCCTGAGCTGCCACATCACACAAGAGGAGCGCGCGACTGCCCTAAATGCCACCTCGACTGCTGTAACAATAAAGTTAAAAAGACTTTAATTGAGTTTATCTGTACATTTTGCTGAACTGGAGCTGTCCGAAGCCTCTCGTTTGAAAGCCTTCCTGCTTAATATGCTAACAATGGCATGTCTCTCTACCCCTCCACATTTAATTTTGTACAGGGAAGGAATTAAAAACCAACAATAACTACCTGACAGCACCAAGAGTTCTGAAAAATAGATATAATGTAACATTTGGTCAAACAGCCCGATTAGCTCATTGCCTGAAAACAATTTCAGCAAAGCATTTTAAATTATATTCCAAAATACCCACCTACCAAGTTTCAATTTCTTATATTGACAATCTTAACAGACAATGATACAATCCAATAGTTTGGCAGTACAAGAATATGTAAAATTGAACAGTTGAGAGGAGAACCTCCAAGCTACCAGCATCCAAAGACAGCCTGAAAAACAGCTCTCCTATAGGTAACTTTATTAATTAGTAACTGGTGAAGCAGAGTCCCCAAGAAGAAAAGAAGACAGGAATATGGAGAAAGACCGAAAGCTTCTTGGTTTTGAGATAAGAAGCTTTGTTTTGTAAATCTTAATTAGGAGTCTTATCAGACTAGTATTGTGGAGGGGGAAGGTAAAAGACAGGTTAGAGGAAGAAGTTGAAAATAGTCTTTTGTTTATTATTCTCTGTATTACTTTAAGAAATAAAGTTGTTAATTTTTACTTTAAATAGATCTGGACTCTAGAATTATCACAGATTATTGCATGGGATAAATCTTTCCTCTCTTGCTGGTTTTAATTAAGCAGGAAGATTTATCCTGTGTTGTAACCCTACAAACCCATAGCTATGTGTTTTACTCTTTATGATACTGTGGAACAGCTGAACCAACCACTCAGTTCAAGATCTGAATAAAATGCTGCCCTGACCAGGGCTGCATACATCCTGTGAGAGAAGAACACAGGTAGAGATAGCTCCCTTTCTCTGCCTGCTTTCTTTATTGCTTCATCTCATTTACATTCAGGTACATGATCATCCCCTATTTTAGGTTCAATCTCATTGAAATTCTCCCCGAGGGTGATGCACATCTCCATAGGTATCTCTGGTGCAAGCTTTATTGATGCTACCTACTGATGTAAAGGACTTATAAATTCCATGTCAGTCATAGTGCATAGAGAAGGAATGGTTTTTTTGTGGCACAGGAAAGAAATGGCGAAGTCTAAGTGAGACAAAATATGTTTTTTGACAATCCCTGAGAGTGTTGTTGAGGCAGTATTTGGGGTACTGTGGACAGACTTTCTCTCAAGTTTCGCCAGATTAATCGCTGGGATGATGGCACCATGAGCAGTGAGTGAAGCTCAGTGAGAAAATAAGAGGTGATTGCATTGAACCTTAAGGGGGATGGACAGTCACTCATGATGTTCTAAACAGACACTGATACCGTGAAAAATTCCATGGCTTGTATTTTACTTGGGTTGTATGATTGTCGACAGTTGAAGAGCGTCTGAGAATATTCCCCTCACTCCACACCCAATTCCTATGTCGCATGAGAGAGACAGAGGGCAGGTGTTTGAATAAACTCTCCCCACATTAATACAGCGCATTTGGTGTATGGTCCTGCACTGTAAGTCTCGTTATTCACAATCCCTACAGCAGCCACAATACCTTCATGCTAAAACAGTTAATTATTCCCACCAGATTCTGATCTCCATGGAGCACATGGGTGTGTCTTCTCGGAGATGGAAGATGCCTCCTTGAGACTTGGCACAAATCATTTGGCTTCCCTCCTCCCTGCCAGTAAACTATCTTAAAGCAGCACACGTTGTACAAACAATGGAACCATGATTAACATCATGGAGTCCTTTATCAGTGCAGTCTCGGTTTCATTGTTTGTTCATGTTGGAAGATCAATGACCCCCTCTTGTTCCTGTATAACTATCTCGTGGGGATGCACAGCATCCTCCTGGTCTCATGGAACAGGTTTAAATGTCTGATTGGGTTCTGCATATTCCTGTTTAACAGTTGGATGCACTAAACAGACCACTCTTCTTCTTGATTAACAGGCAGGAGTATTGAATCTGCTGTCACTCTTTTTGTTCCTGAATGTTAGTTTATACCTGTGTTCAACCAACTTGAGATGCTGAATGAGCTCCTCTTTTAACTGTGACAATGTGCAGTATCTGGCCGTGCTGTTACATAAATGTTACTGACACTTTAACAACACAAACCGGAATGCTGTCTGGGTCTTGCTGCACATGGACACAGAATGGTTCAGGAGCTGATCGGGGACAATATGTTCTGAACATTCTGTGATCTTCAGTCATCATACCTACTTCTGATCTTATGATGGGAAAAGACATTGAAGGAGCAGCTGAAGGTGTTTGTGCTGAGGAGTATAACCTGAGGATCTCCTGCAGAGATGTCCTGGGACGGAGAGGATTGTTGGTGACTGACCCTAAACCTCTTTATTTGTGTTCGGAATGACCCCGTCCAGTGGGAAGGTTACACCTGATCCACATTCAGATCAAATAAGTAGGTGGTCCCGATGCCATCCTCAGTCAAATACTGCCTTGGTATCAAAGCCATTCACTCTTTCCTGAGCCCCTATGTTCGCCTCTTGTTCATATCAATAAGTGACGGTGTATGTTTAGGGAGTGCTTTCCTCTCACAGAAGGTAATCATTGTCAGGAAGGATCTGGGCTGGAGACCTAGGGGAGCTATATCACTGAAAGCATTTAAGGAGGGGTGAGATGGATTTTTGACCTGTCAGAGAGCTAAGGGGTGAAGAATTGGGCATTAAAGAGGAGTTAATGACAACAGGAGATCAGCCATGATGTTATGCAATGGCTTGATCATCCGAATTACCTGATCCTGTTTCTTCTTTCCTCATATTCAGCAATTGCAAAGTTAATGGCTGTAATTATCCTGAATGTTCTTTTATTGAAAGTTGCAATCAGAGAGAGTAAAGTATTTTGTGAGTCATCTCTTGTTGAGGTATGTGGATTGAACTCACAGTGAATCTAGGTCTATAATATCATCAACAAAAGAACCACAACTTACTAAGAGGAAACACTCTGAAAAGAGACCACAGGCGTCTTTCGAACCAAATAACATTTTCTAACGGACACCAAACCATGTGTGACAGTCTTGAGGGAGTGGATGAGATCCTGTGTTACTGCTGACCAGGTATTTGGAGCAATTGGCCTCCATCTGCTCCTTGCAGGAGCTGTGAGGAGTTGAATAGAACATAGCAACACAGGACTGAGCAGCGGGAGTGGGCCATTAGATACTTTGTTACCGCTCTGTGTGCTTTTGATCTCAGCAGCACGTTTCTGTCTGTATACCATTTTACTGCATACAAAAACAACTTTGAATAAATGCAAATATCTAGTCACCACAATCCTCTGGAGAAGGGAATTTCCACTTGAACACCCCTTTGAGAATTTTTCATTTGTGTTTCAACAAATATTGAAGGGTCACGATGTCCTTTTCCAGTCCCACTCCTCCATTGGTTACACCCATCTTAAATGCAGCCAGTTTAGTGATGTGGCCAATGAGTTAGGTCTTAGACTAGGGCATTTTCTAGAAAAATGTGAGACACAGAAAGTTGAACTCATAACAAATGGTAAAATGATAGAGTGCCCCAAATGTTATTCTGCCTTTGAGCTCTCTCTGCTCACACAAGCAACTGGGAGTGGGATATCTTTCTGGAACAATTGGATTTGGCTGAATTCCCTTCGTTTCAGGCAATGGAGAGATTCCAATGAATCCTCACCAGGAATCCTTGACAATTGGTAAAGATGACGCAAGGATTTTATGGTCTCACACTTTGCTATCTGGTAGAACAAAGTAAGAGAGAGGGATCAATCGGCTGCTGCTTCTCAAACAGGGAATATTTTCTCCCTCTCTGTGTTGGAACATATAATTTTGTCAACTGAACCCCAAACTGGACCATGTGCGATCTCCTGGAACATTCTCTGGAAAACCTGATTATGGATTATATGCAGGTGTGTCATTGCTCTTGTTGTACACAATTCCTTCCAATCGCAAAAAAAGTCTCCACTTTATAATTTGATGAAATGCTTCCATCTGTCTATGTAATTTGTAAATATTGGTATGTGTGTCTCATAGTATGTGTGTTAATATCAATGCTTCTTTTTCTTAAAGTTTATTCTCTAGCTTTAGTCTCCCTGACAGGAGATAATATGCATCCAGCTGATATACTTTTCAGAAAGTCATGGATGGTTCAATATTATTTCTCAGCTAAGATCAAACAGATAATCCTCCCAACAAAAGGCCAGCATTCCAGGAATGAGTAAGGTGAAACCTCTTTGAAAATCTTCGAAAAGAATTATATCTTTTTATTTTAGTTTAGGGGATCAATCCTGCACACAGTGCATCAGGTGTGGTCTTAGCAATGCCTGTACAGATGCAGTAAAACATTCCTGCGATTAATCCTGATATCTTTTGACAAAATAGCATCATTCCACTTACCTTCCAAATCACTTGCTGCATCTGCAGACTGACTACATACGATTCATGTCGCAAGAACATGGAAACCTCCTGTATCACAGAGTTTGGCAATCTCTCTCCATTTAAATTGTTTACCATTGTTTCACCTTTCATGCCAAAATAAATAACTTACCTTATGTTCTTTCCGCTGAAGGTTTGCTCACTAACCTTCCCTGTTTGTATCACATTGCAGACTCACTACCTCCATTTGACGACACATTGAATGACATTCTTGGTGTATGAGCTAATTGAACTCCAAGCCACTCGCTCCCCTTCCTCCAGATCTTTGATACACATTATTGATCACTAATGACCCCACAGCGATCTCTGACGCACTTCATCAGTTACAGCCTGACAATAAACATTTACCTCTACTCTCTATTTCCTGTGAGCGACAGCTTCCCTGTTCCTGTGCAGCGGCTCAGGTGAGTTGAATGGCCATCTCCTGGACTGTGTCGTGTACTGAACGAGCTGGATTACTTCATCCTATATTCCTGTGTAATTCCTTAGAGGGGCGGAATGGTCTCCTCCTGTGTCACTGTATCGCTCCTGTCTGACTGAATGGTGTGTTTCCCAACCCTGTTGCATTGAGGGAACAACACATGGGATGGGCAGAAGTTGCCCATTCGGCTGCACCATTCAGAATGTTCATGGCTGCTCCGAGTGTGTCTGACCATCCATTTCATGTCTGTTCCCAATAAACACTGACACTTCTGTCCAGTAACGATGAGTCGAGCTCAGACTTGAATATCTTCAATAACTGAGTCTTCACTGCTCCCTGAGGATGAGGACACCACAGGTAGCACAACACTAAAGTGAAAAGGACATCCTTATTTCATTGTGGGACTGTTATTCTAAAACTGTGTTAACTGAACAGCAAGTCACCACCTCGTTTCAGACATTAGAACAGAATAATTTGGAATAATTAGGAACATAATCCATTCCGGATTCCAAACCTATCCCACATTCCCACCGTTTCTTTCCAATCAAATATGTATCGTACCGACCCTCTGCCGCAGTCTCAGGAAGAGAATGCCTGATAGCAGAAGACCACAGGAGCATTAAGGAAATGCGCAGATTGAGGCCATTCAGCCTATTGAGTCAGGAATTTTGGACAATAATTTCTAATATGTACCTCGACCTCATTCTTCTGCATTCTCCCGAGTATCCTTGATCCCCTTACAAATCAAAATACATCAATTTGTGTCTTAATGACAAAAGTATCTGTTCCTCTGTATATCTGTATGTAAGTGTTTGTGCATGTGTCTGTGTGTATGTGTGTCTGTGCCTCTGTTTGTGTGTGTCTGTATGTGTGTGTGTGCCTGTGTGTGCGTGTGTGTTCATGTGCTTGTAATCTGTGTGTTTGCGTGTCTACATCTGTCTGTCTGTGTTTCAGCTTGTGTTTCTATCTGTATTTATGTCGATTTGTATGTGACTGTATATGTATTTGTGTGTTTGTACGTGTATGTATACCTATCTCCATGTAAGTATTGTGTGAGTTTGTCTGTGCATTTCCGTGTCTGCATCTCTGTGCAGTGAGGCATCTGTGTGTTATTTGGAAGTGAAAGTACTGTTGTTGGAACTGCCAGTGGGTTTAAACTGAGAATTGCCCTTCACTGAACATTGCTCCGTAACTGGTCAGCAGGACGTGGATGTTTCAGATTCTCCACACGAGGCATCCTGGTCCTGGAATGGGAGAAAGGGATGGATGGAGAGTGTAAATGGGTTACCCTGCTGTTTGTGCTGGTGTTGGTGGGGAAAGTTGTGAGGTGTGTGGAATGAGTCAGTCGAAAGTTTTGAATCCGTATGGTATGATTAGTTGCTGAATTCAATAGTGAGAGTGGTGGTGCCTGAGCCTTATTTGGAGACAGAGTGTGAACTTTGCTCGGGGTTAGGTGCTATAACAGATATACAGTGAGTGTGAGGGAGCAGAGAGTTTATGGGAACTCAAATCTTAACAGAGCGAGGAGGATGTTGTTGTTTGTCCAGTATGTGGGACATTTCTTCAGATCATCTCAGCGTCGAAGTGAGCATCCCTGAATGTCTTGTCCAAGTCTATCACTAATAACGACACAGACCTGTCCCTCAGCTTCCACAGAATCAGTTTAGTTAGTGTTTACAGATAGCATTGGTGTGTTACATATCGAAATCAAAACGGTGGCAGAAAATCTGAGCATCATATGTTCTGGAAATTTGACAGGCAAGTGTTGTGGATGCTACAATCTTATTGGTTAGTCTCAAATTGCATCTAAACTACGTTAACTAAGTGACTGCTGAAGCTGTGAAAAATAAGTTCCGTAAGTTTATATGAGGTGGGTTGAAGAGTATGTTGCGAAGCAAACTAGAGAGCAGGTTATTTCGGCTTTGATGTTGTGTGGTCAGAAGGTCTCAAGCAGCTTTTAAGGAATAATGGCATTTATAAGGTGCAGTTTACAAGGTGTCTGCATACAATATAGAATGCTTGAATAGTCCAGTCAAACATCATTGAAGATTGGAGGCTAGATATCTACAGTGAATTTGGAAAGTACAATATAACATTCAGTGGGAGACAAGCAATGGTTGTTAGAGTCATAGAGTCCGACATCACGGAGACAGGCCCTTCAGCCCAAACTGGTCCATTCCGACTGAAATGCCCATCCACGCTGACCCCATTTCCCTGCCATTGTCCCGTATCTTTCTAATCTTTTACTATCCATGTATTTGTTCAAATGCCTTTAAAATATTGTCAATGTATCTGCCTCAACCACTTCTCATTCCATATGCATAACAGCCACTGAGTTAAAAAGTTGTTCCTCAGATTCCCTTTTATAGTGTCCCCTCTGACCTTAAACTGGTGCCCTCTAGTCTGTGATTGCCTAACCCTGGGGAAAAAAAGACTATGCATTCACTATATCCATGGCTGACATGATCTTATAAACTACCCCAATATGATTCTCATCATCCTCATGCACACAAAAGTAAAAAGTCCTAGCTTGTCCAACCTCTTTCTATAACTCAGAACATTGAGACTTTGGCAATATCCTTGTAATTTTTTTCCACACTCTTTCCAGTATAATGACATCCTTCCTATAGCAAAGTGAACACAACTGAACATAACGCTACCAATACGGCCTGACTAGCATCCTGTATAACTGCAACATAACTCCCTTATTTCGATACTCAGTGATATAAACAAATTAAGGCCACTGTGCCAGAAGCTTTCTTCAATATCTACCACTGAATCAACTTTCAGAGAGCCATGCAGCTGAATTCCAAGGTCCCTCTGTTCCACTACACTCCTTAGAACCCAACCATTCACCATGAAATTCCAAACTTGATTTGACTTTCTAAAATGCAAGAACTTACACTGATCTATATTAAAATCCATTTGTCATTTCTCAGAACTTCTCCAGCTGATCAAAGTACTGCTGTAATTTCTGAAATTTCTGATAACCTTCCTCACTCTCCGTGATGCCGCCTGTTTTAGTGCCATCTTCAAACTTACAAATCATGCCTGTACATTATCATCTAAATCATAGATAGATGTAATATGTAGTGGTGCCAGCATTAACCCCTGAGGCATTCCACTATTCCAGTCTGACCAGCATGTTTCCAGTATTACTCTCTGCTTCCTACCATCAAGGCAATTTTGTACCTAATTTGCCAGTTCCCCCTCAATTCCATGCGACCTAACCTTCCAGAGCGGCGTACCATGTGGAACCTTATTGAAGGCCTTGCTGGAATCCATCCAGACTACGTATACCACCCGGACCTCCTCAACGTTGCTGGCTACTTTTTCAAAGAACTCCAACAAAATTGTGAGTCATGATCTTCCTTGCACAAACTCCTGTGCTGAATTTCATGAAGGGCTTTTGCCCGAAACATCGATTTTCCTGCACCTCGGATGCTGCCTGACCTGCTCTGCTTTTCCAGCACCATTATAATCTTAGTCTGAACCACACCCTGTCTTTCCAAATGCATGTATATCCAATCTCTCCGAATCTCCTAAAGTAACCTACCCAGTAGATTTTAGGATTACTGGTCTTTAGTTCCCAGGTTTATCTTTGCAGCATTTCTTGAACACGGGCTCAGCATTGGCTGTGCTCCAGCCGTCCGGGACCTCATTCGTTGGCCAGCGATGATAGAAAAGAGCCAAGTAGTGCTCCCGCATTTTCTTCTCTATCCACTGATCCTCCTGCTGTATTCCTGAATATAACTGGTCAAGTCCATGAGTTTTTGGAAATACTTTAAAGTCTGCAACATACATCTATTTATTTCAGGTACAAACACCAAAGAGTGAGCAAGTGACTCAATGATGGTTAACATAACAATTTAGAAAATATGTTAATCGTAGGAAGTGACTTCAGAAGAATTCCAGCTATTGTGGAAACCTGAGAATTCTCAGAAATTAACGATCCAAAAAAGGAAGGCCATGAAACTGTAAAGGAAATCAAAAAGAGAACGTACATGCTAACAGACAGGAACACAAAGACTGCATCAATCTGCGATCTATATTTCAAAGGAAACAAAATAAAAGCAAGGTCAAATGTGGAAATTTTTAATTGGCAGAGGAGACCTAATTGTTGAGAACAGGGAAATGGCCGACGAATAACCAGTTACTTTGCATCTGTCTTCATGGAGGAAGAGCCAGAAAATCCCCCAGAAATACCAAGTGATCATATCTGACTTCTGGAGCAAAAGACATAAAGTCAATTCATGTCAGAAACAATGTAGTACTTGAACATGGAGCTGGATTGAGCATTGCTAAGTCTGACGAAACAGATCTACGTCCTATCAAAATGTCGGAAATAAATCACCAATAGTAGTATTAATTGCCCTGTCGATGACTGTGTTTTATTTTCCTGTACATTCTGCAGAGACCGGAAACTATTGTGGATAAACGTGATCCAATAACGACCGACGAATGGAAAGGACCCAAACAGCTCCAAAGGGAAAAAGACATAGTGTGGCTTACTGCAGACCAGTGAACTTGACATTTGTAGGGAAACTGTTGGAATCTATTACACAGGATGGCATTTTTGCTATTTAGAAATTAACAGCAACAATGGAGAGAATCAGCATGCGTTTCTGATAGAGAAATCATACTTGAGAAACTTCGGAATTGTTTGAAGTTGTTCCTTACAGCATAGATAATGGGGAATCAGGAGAAGTGGTATAGATTGGATTTTCCGAAGGGTTTCTATAAGAACTCAAAAAACGATGTTGTAAATGCAATGAATGTGAAGGGTATTTGGAGGAATATATGTAAGTGGAAAGTTAAAGTTTGGTTCGCTTTCGTATAAGAGAGTCAGAACATCGATACAAAGACATGTTGAAGCAGTTTCACAGCGTGTTGGTGGGAATGTACCTGGAGTATTGTGTACAGTTTTGTTGACCGAATCTCAGAAAGAATATACTGACCACAGAGGAAGTGCAATGGACATTCTCCAGATTAATCCCTCAGATGGTGAGATTGCCTGATGAGGAAACTCGGCCTGTGTTCGCTCGAGTTTCAAAGTTTGAGAGTTGGGTCACAGTGAAATTTAGAAAATTCACAAAACATATGACAAGTTGAAAATTGACATGAATGCTTCCCTCGCTGTCTATTCCACATTCAGCGCAAATATTGGCAGGATCTGGGACAGGACAGTTAAGACTGCAATAAGGAGGAAATTCTTCACTTGGAGGAGATTAACTAACACAGGGGCATGGAAACCTACTGGCTGTCAAGATTAGGAAGAATGTCCTGATATTCTACAAGTGTCTCCAGGAGATCAGAATAACCAGGGAACAGGTAGGACTCATTAATGACTTGCCAAGTCGCATCCAAATCAACTTCAGTGGTAGGAGACAGAGGATGGTGGTAGATGGCTGTTTGTGTGATTGGAGGCTAGTGTCCACTGGTTTACCACAGGGGTCAGTGCTGTGTCTCTTATTATTTCTGATTCAGAGGTGTTGGTGTTGGACTGGGGTGGACAAAGCTAAAAATTGCATAACACCAGGTTATACTCCAAAAGGTTTATTCAGTGGCACGAGCTTTTGAAGCGCTTAAGCAAAGCGCACAATCACCTGATGAAGATGCAGCACTTTGAAAGCTCGTGCCTCCAAATAAATCTGTTGGACTACAAGCTAATGTTTTCTGATTTTAAACCTTATCATAAAGGATGCAGCTGTGAATATGGACGAGGTCTTGGGGTGTCATAAGTAAGTTTGTTATTGATACGAAGATTGGCCGGACAGTGAAGAGGAGGCCTTATGTTTCAGGAAAATACAGATGGAATGATCAGATGGTCACATCAATACAGAGAAAATGGTCAGATGGTGAGATCAATGGCAGATGGAAGTTAACCCTGATAAATATGATGTGATGCACTTTGCAAGAAGGAACCAGACAGGGGAGGACTAAATGAATGACAGCACACCAGAAGCTCAGAGGGTGCTTCTCCCCACATCCCTGAATGTGACTGGACAGGTTATTGCACAACTTGGAAACGCATAGGGGAGCGTAAACACAGCCTTTATACATCGAAGCATGGATTATAAGAGCTATGCGGAACTTTGGTTAGGCCAAGATGGAATAGTGTGTGCAGTTATGGGGGCCACATTACAGGAAGGATGTGATTGTACTGGAGGGAGTGCAAAGGAGATTCACCAGGATGTTCCCAGGGATGGAGTATATCAGCTATGGAAAGAAGCTGGATAAGCTCGGGTTGTTTACTTTGGAGCAGAAAAGGCTGGGGAGGATGTGAATCAGAAGGATAAGATTCAGGGTGGATAGACCGCAGCTGTTCCTTTTAGTCAAAGGGTCACATTTTTAAAGTGAAGGGTTTGAGGTTTAGTGAGGATTTGAGGACTGTTTTGCACCCAGAGGTTGTGGGGTCTAGAATGCACTGCTTGAGAGGGGAGTTGTCATCGTAACCTCAAAATCTTTAGAAAATACATGGTTGTGCAGTTGAAATGCCATAAGATTCACAGCTACGGATCTTGTGTCGGAAAGTGGGCCGAATGTAGGTCGTGTTGTATTTCTGATGTAACAGAGACTGTGCTTCTGTTATTGTATGGATGTGGGAGGTCAATCATCGAGTAGCTTAAGATAAGAATTGATGGGTTGCTGAAGAATATCTTACCAAAGTATGTAAGAGAGAACTTGTAATATCTTCTGAAAATATGTCAATGGCAAAATTAACAGAAAAAGTTGCAGCTTTAGAACATAGAACATAGAACAATACAGCACAGAACAGGCCCTTCGGCCCACGATGTTGTGCCGAACTTCTAACCTAGATTAAGCACCCATCCATGTACCTATCCAAATGCCGCTTAAAGGTCGCCAATGATTCTGACTCTACCACTCCCACGGGCAGCGCATTCCATGCTCCCACCACTCTCTGGGTAAAGAACCCACCCCTGACATCTCCCCTATACCTTCCACCCTTCACCTTAAATTTATGTCCCCTTGTAACACTCTGTTGTACCCGGGGAAAAAGTTTCTGACTGTCTACTCTATCTATTCCTCTGATCATCTTATAAACCTCTATCAAGTCACCCCTCATCCTTCACCGTTCCAACGAGAAAAGGCCGAGAACTCTCAACCTATCCTCGTACGACCTACTCTCCATTCGAGGCAACATCCTGGTAAGTCTTCCCTGCACCCTCTCCAAAGCTTCCACATCTTTCCTAAAGTGAGGCGACCAGAACTGCACACAGTACTCCAACTGTGGCCTAACCAAAGTCCTGTACAGCTGCAACATCACTTCACGACTCTTGAATTCAATCCCTCTGCTAATGAACGATAATACTCCATAGGCCTTCTTACAAACTCTATCCACCTGAGTGGCAACCTTCAAAGGTCTATGTACATAGACCCCAAGATCCCTCTGTTCCTCCACCTGACTAAGAACCCTACCATTAACCCTGTATTCCGCATTCTTATTTGTTCTTCCAAAATGGACAACCTCATACTTGGCAGGGTTGAACTCCATCTGCCACTCCTCAGCCCAGCTCTGCATCATATCTAAGTCCCTCTGCAGCCGACAACAGCCCTCCTCACTGTCCACAACTCCACCTATCTTCGTATCATCTGCAAATTTACTGACCCACACTTTGACTCCCTCATTTAAGTCATGAATAAAAATTACAAACAGCAGAGGACCCAGAACTGATCCCTGCGGAACTCCACTTGTAACTGGGCTCCAGGCTGAATATTTACCATCTACCACCACTCTCTGCCTTTGACCGGTTAGCCAGTTTTCTATCCAATTGGCCAAATTTCCCTCTGTCCCATGCCTCCTGACTTTCCGCATAAGCCTACCATGGGGAATCTTATCAAATGCCTTACTAAAATCCATGTACACTACATCCACTGCTCTACCCTCATCCACATGCTTGGTCACCTCCTCGAAGAATTCAATAAGACTTGTAAGGCAAGACCTACCCTTCACAAATTCGTGCTGGCTGTGCCTAATCAAGCAGTGTCTTTCCAGATACTCGTAAATCCTATCCCTCAGTACCCTTTCCATTACTTTGCCTATCACAGAAGTAAGACTAACTGGCCTGTAATTCCCGGGGTTATCCCTATTCCCTTTTTTGAACAGGGGCACAACATTCGCTACTCTCCAGTCCCCTGGTACCTCCCCCGTTGCCAGTGAAGACGAGAAGATCATTGCCAACGGTACTGCAATTTCCTCTCTTGCTTCGCACATAATCCTTGGATATATCCCGTCAGGCCCGGGGGACTTGTCTATCCTCAAGTTGTTCAAAATGTCCAACACATCTTCCTTCCTAACAGGTATCTCTTCTAGCTTAACAGTCCGTTTCACACTCTCCTCTTCAACAATACGGTCCCTCTCGTTCGTAAATACTGAAAAGTACTTGTTCAAGACATCTCCTATCTCTTCCGACTCAATGCACAGTCTCCCACTACTGTCCTTGTTCGGACCGACCCTCGTTCTCGTTATTCTCAGGTTTCTCACATACGCATAAAATGCCTTGGGGTTATCCTTGATCCTATCCGCCAAGGATTTTTCATGCCCTCTCTTAGCTCTCCTCATCCCTTTCGTCAGGTCCCTTCTCGCTACCCTGTATCCATCTACTGCTCTGTCTGAACCCTGTTTCCTCAACCTTATGTAAGCCTCCTTCTTCCTCTTTACTAGACATTCAACCTCCCTCGTCAACCAAGGCTCCCTCACACGACCATTTCTTTCCTGCCTGATAGGTACATACATATCATGGACACGTCGTATCTGCTCTTTGAAAAAGTTCCACATTTCCACCACATCCTTCCCTGACAGCCTATGCTCCCAACGTATGCTCCTCAAATCCTGTCTTACAGCATCGTAATTTCCCTTCCTCCAATTATAAAATCTAGCTTGTTGTGCGCACCTATCTCTCTCCATAACCAAGGTGAAAGTCACAGAACTGTGGTCACCATCACCAAAATGTTCACCCACTGACAATCCCACCACTTGTCCCGGTTCATTACCGAGTACCAAATCCAATATGGCCTCCCCTCTGGTTGGACAATCTACATACTGCGTTAGAAAAGCTTCCTGGACACACTGCACAAACACCGCCCCATCCAATCTACTTGATCTAAAGAGCTTCCAATCAATATTTGGGAAGTTGAAGTCGCCCATGACTACGACCCTGTGGCTTCTGCACCTTTCCAAAATCTGTTTCCCAATCTGTTTCTCCACATCTCTGCTCCTATTGGGGGGCCTATATAGTAAACACCCAACAAGGTGACTGCACCTTTCCTATTTCTGACTTCAGCCCATACTACCTCCAAAGGCAGATCCCCCTCAAACTTCCTTTCTGCAGCCGTTATACCATTTCTAATTAGCAATGCCACCCCCCCTCCTTTTTTACCACCCTCCCTAATCTTACTGAAACATCTGTAACCAGGAACCTCCAAGAGCCATTCCTGTCCCTCATCTATCCACGTTTCCGTGATGGCCACAACATCGTAGTCCCAGGTACCGATCCACGCCTTAAGTTTACCCACCTTATTTCTGATACTCCTTGCGTTGAAGTATACGCACTTGAGCCCATCTCTGTGTCCGCAAGTAGCCCCTGTCAGTGCTACCTTCTCCACAGCCTCCCTACAGTCTTGGGCATCCTGACACACAGCTAGCTTACTTGCTGGACTACAAGTCCGGATCCCATCCCCCTACCAAATTAGTTTAAACCCCCCCGAAGAGTGCGAGCAAACCGACCCCCCAGGATATTGGTGCCCTTCTGGTTCAGGTGCAACCCGTCCTGTTTGTACAGGTCCCACCTTCCCCAGAATGCAGTCCAATTGTCCAAATATCTGAAGCCCTCCCTCCTACACCATCCTTGAAGCCACGTGTTCAACTGCACTCTCTCCCTATTCTTTGCCTCACTGTCACGTGGCACCGGCAAGAACCCAGAGATGACGACTCTGTCTGTCCTAGCTTTTAGCTTCGAGCCTAACTCCTTGAGCTCTTGAATGACCTCCCCACCCCTCTTCCTACCTATATCATTGGTGCCAATGTGTACCACGACTTCTGGCTGCACACCCTCCCCCTTAAGGATTCTGAAGACACGGTCTGAGACGTCTCGGACCCTAGCACCCGGGAGGCAACAAACCATCCGAGAGTCTCGCCCATGTCCACAGAACCGCCTGTCCGTCCCTCTAACGAGAGAGTCCCCTATAACTAGCGCTCTCCTCCTCTCCCCCTTTCCCTTCTGAGTCTCAGAGCCACAGACCCCTTCACTGCAGCTTACACCTGCAAGGCTGTCCCCCCCAACAGTTTCCAAAGCTGTATACTTATTTTTTAGGGGAACGACCACAGGGGAACCCTGCACTGCCTGCTTCTTCCCTTCCCACCTCTAACAGTCTGATACCAGAGAATTGAGGACAGGGAAATAGCAGATCAATGGAGCAAATACTTCAGTTAGGCCTTCACAGAAGATAGAAAAAACAAAAAAAAAATCTTCCTCGAAATACTAGAGAACTTTAGTCTGCTGAGAAAAAGGGAATAGCAACTAAATTAGCAATTAAACAGTTTTAGAGAAACATATTGGAGTGAAATTAATGGGCAAAGACAAAGTCAACAGAGATTTATGAAATGGGAATCATATTTGAGAAAGTGGCTGTTAACAAAATTATGAGAAGGTATCAATGCAATACGATTGGAATCTCAGAAAGATTTTTGATAAAGCCCCAAGCCTATTGTGCAAATTCAAATCCTGTGGGGCTGGGGCTAATATATGGTCATGGTTTTAGAATGGAAGAGCTGGCAGGAAAGAATGAGTAAGAATAGAACAATGTTTTTTTTTAATGGAGCACTTCGAGGATATAACGCGGATATATCGAGATTTGACATCACCTATTCCCAATACACATCATATCGTTGGTTGAGGGGCTCATATGCTATATTCCCCAGTCGGCTGACAGTACTAAACGATGTCAGCTTGTGAGTGGATGAGGAGGATGTTAAAAAGATTCCAAGATGTTTGAGATATGTGGAGAGACTGGGCAAATACATGGTAGATGGAGAGCAATCGGAGAGATGAGATGTTGTACACTTTGATGGGAACAATAGAATGGCATCCTATCATTTGCAAAGGAAGTGGTTGAAAAATGTTGATCTATAAATGAACTTAAGCTGCATTTTAATTTTATTTCTGCGCAGCCCTCCGAGTCCATGTATGGCAGTGAGTTCTGAAGCCAGAAGTCAATACTAGGAATAGCATTGGCACGCTGACCAGTGTATATATACCCAACAAGTGGGGAGCTGGAACATTGAAAACGATCTGTATGTCCCTGTACACCAATCAGTGAAAGTAATATTGTAGGAGCAGAAAGCAGGTAGGCAGATAAATGGTGTATTCACCTTCATTTCAGGGAGGTTTGAATACAGGAGTAAGGGTGATTTACTGCAGCTGTACAGAACTTTAGTGGGGTCCCATCTCGAACATTGTGCAATATTGTTCGCAGTTTTGGTCTCCTTGCCTAGTAAAGGACATTGAGGGAGAGCAGTGGAGGATGACCAAACTGATCTCTGGGATGACAGGCTTGTTGTGGGACCAGCGATTTGGGGTGACTGGGCCTGTATTTAATGGGGTTTAGGAAAATGAGTGGAGATATCATTAGACAATAGTCAACAGACAATAGGTGCAGGATCAGGCCATTCTGCCTTTCGAGCCTGCACCACCATTCATTATGAGCATGACCGATCATCCTGAATCAGTATCCTATTCCTGCCTTATCTCCAAAACCCTTGATTCCACGATCCTTGAGAGCTCTATCCAACTCTTTCTTAAATGAATCCAGAGACTGGGCCTCCACTGCCCTCTGGGGCAGAGCATTCCACACAGCCTCCACTCTCTGGGAGAAGAAGTTTCTCCTCATCTCTGTCCTAAATGGTCTACCTGGTATTTTTAAGCTGTGTCCTCTGGTTAGGCACTCACCCATCAGCAGAAACATGTTTCCTGCCTCCAGAGTGTCCAATCCTTTTATAAATAATCTTATATGTCTCAATCAGATCCCCTCTCAGTCTTCTAAACTCAAGGGTATACAAGCCCAGTCGCTCTAGTCTTTCCGCATAAGGTGGTCCCGCCATTCTAGGCATTGACCTCGTGAACCTACGCTGCACTCCCTCAATCGCCAGAATGTCTTTGCTCAAATTTGCAGACCAGAACTGCACACAATACTCCAGGTGTGGTCTCACCAGGACACTGTACAGCTGCAGAAGAAACTCTTTGCTTCTATACCCAATCCCTCTTGTTATGGAGGCCACCATGCTATTAGCTTTCTTCACCTGCTGTACCTGCATGCTTGCCTTCATTGACTGGTGTACAAGAACACCCAGATCTCTCTGTACTGCCCCTTTACCTCAATTGATTCCATTGAGGTAGTAATCTGCCTTCCTGTTCTTGCCACCAAAGTGGATAACCATACATTTTTCCACATTAAACTGCATCTGCCATGCATCTGACCACTCACCTAACCTGTCCAGGTCACCCTGTAATCTCCTAACATCCTCCTCACATATCACCCTGCCACCTAGCTTAGTATCATCAGCAAATTTGCTAATGTTATTACTCATACCATCTTCTATATCATTAACATATATTGTAAAAAGCTGCGGGATCAGCACTGATCCCTGCGGTACCCCACTGGTCACTGCCTGCCATTCTGAAATGGAGCCATTTATCACTACTCTTTGTTTCCTGTCAGCCAACCAACTTTCAATCCAAGTTAGTACTTTGCCCCCAATACCATGTGCCCTAATTTTGCTCACTAACCTCCGATGTGGGACTTTATCAAAAGCTTTCTGAAAGTCCAGGTACACTACATCTACTGGATCTCCCTCGTCCATTTTTAGAGTTACATCCTCAAAAAATTCCAGAAATTTAGATTTCCCCTTCATAAATCCATGCTGACTCTGACCTATCCTGTTCCTACTCTCCAGATGTGTCGTAATTCCGTCCTTTATAATTGACTCCAGCATCTTTCCCACCACTGAGGTCAGACTATCTGCTCTATAATTTCCTGTTTTCTCTCTCCCAACTTTCTTAAAAAGTGGTACAACATTAGCCACCCTCCAATCCGCAGAAACTGATCCCGAATCAAGAAATTCTGGAAAATAATTACCAACACATCCACGATTTCTTGAGCCGCCTCCTTCATTACCCTGGGATGTAGACCATCAGGCCCCGGGGACTGATCAACCTTCAGACCTAACAGTCTCTCCAACACCAATTCCAGGTAAATACAAATTCCCTTAAGTTCAGGTCCTTCAGCCACGACTACCTCAGGGAGATTGCTTGTGTCTTCCCCAGCGAATAGAGATCTGAAGTACCAATTTAATTCTTCTGCCATTTCTTTGTTCCCTGTAATACGTTCCCCTGTTTCTATCTTCAAGGGCCCAATTTTAGTCTTAACCATTTTTTGCCTTTCACATACGTAAAAAAGCTTTTACTACCCTCCATTATATTTTTGGCCAGGTGACCTTCGTACCTCTTTTTTTCTCTGTGTATTTCCTTCTTAGTAATCCTCTGTTGTTCTTTCAAAGCTTCCCACTCCTCCGTTTTCCCACTTATCTTTGCTACGTTATACTTTTTCTCTTTTAACTTTATATGTTTCTTAACTTCCCTCGTCAGGCACAGCCACCCATGCCTCCTCCTAGGATTTTTCTTCCTTTTTGGAATGAACTGATCCTGTATCTTCTGCATTATAAACAGAAATATCCGCCATTGCTACTCTACTGTCATCCCTGCTAAGGTATTGCACCATTGAACTTTGGCCAGCCCCTCCCTCATAGCTCCATAGTTCCCTTTATTCAACTGAAATATTGTCACTTTCGATTGTACCCTCTCCCTTTCAAATTGCAGCTTGAAACTTATTGTATTATGGTCACTACTTCCTATGGCTCCTTTACTTCGAGGTCACTGATCAATTCTGGTTCGGTGCACAATACCAGATCCAGAATTGCCTTCTCCCTGGTCGGCTCCAGCACCAGATGCTGTAAGAATCCATCTCTGAGGGACTCCACGAAGTGTCTTTCTTGAGGTCCAATACCATCCTGATTCTCCCAGTCGACCTGCATGTTGAAATCCCCCATAACAACTGCAGTAATATCTTTACAACAGGCCAATTTCAGCTCCAGATTCAACTTACATCCGACATCGAAACTACTGTTTGGGGCCTGTAGATAATACTCAAGAGGGTATTTTTACGCTTAGAATTTCTCAGCTCTATCCATACTGACTCTACATCCCCTGATTCTAGGTCCCCCCGCGCAAGGGACTGCATATCATCCCTTACCAACAAGGCCACCTCACCCCCTCTGCCCGTCAGTCTGTTGTTACGACAGCACGTGTAGCCTTGAATATTCATTTCCCAGGCCCTGTCCAGTTGAAGCCACATCTCAGTTATCCCCATAATATCGTATCTGCCAATTTCCAAAAGAGCGTCAAGATCACCCATCTTATTTCTAATGCTTCGTGCATTCATATATAGTATTTTTAATTTGTTGCTATCCTCACCCTTCCCAAAAACTCCTATTTCACTCAACCTTACAGCATGATCCCTTTTTGAGTTTTCTGCCTCATTGATAAAGTTGTCTTTGTTGACTTCCCTTTTTCTAACTTTCACTTCAATTTCCTTCTCAAACGTCCAGTTTGTCCCCTCCCCCCAGCTACTTAGTTTAAATGCAGCTGTGTTGCAATAGCAAACCTGCCTGCGAGAATGCTGGTCCCCCAACCTATTAAGGTGCAAACCGTCTCTCTTGTATAATTTATGCTTACCACAAAACATACCCCAGTGATCCAAGAATTTACATCCTTTCTTCCTGTGCCAGTTCCCCAGCCACACGTTCAAGTCCATTATCGCCTTGTTTCTGGCCTCACCAGCCGGAGGAAATATATCAAACTCTGACAGTGTGAGACAGATTGGAACCAGGGATGATAGTTCACTTCAAAGAAAACAGTCAAATCGTATTTAATACACAAGCGTTATCAAAGAACTGCGTGTATATTGAACAGAGAAACAAACTTGATGGGCCAAAAGCACTACATCCGTTCTCGAATTATATTTCACAATGTTTAAACATATTTTGGGATATGAACATTGTATGAGGAAAACTGCATTGAGGAGATGTTCGGCCCTGAACTAGCATGAGGAAAGCTCGACGTAATGGATGACCTCCTCCTTTCCCGATGTTTGTGTGCAGTCTGTGGGAAAGCTCTGTAAATGTTGTCACAAGTTCTCAGATGTTAGGAAGGAGGCCTCTGCAGGATCGATAGGATTGTGTTTCCCATTCCCTTTTCTGATAACGAGGCTGGTGCCGGGTGTTCTGTCCGGGTTTATCCTTTAAGACCTCAGAGCAGTTTGATACAATAGAGTGTCTTGCTTGACCGTTTTAGATACCATTGAAAAGTTGATCACATGTATCTGGAGTCACTTTTAGGCCACACCAGGAAAGCACGGGATATCCACTTCCTGAAAGTACATTGGGGAAGGAGATCGATGTTTACAATCAACATTGGACACAAGATGACCAATACTGACTCCAGATTTTCGGACTCGATATTTTATTATTTGTTTCTAGCTTCCACCAGCTGCTGGAGCATTGACCTGGTCTGGATTCGTAATCCAATGATATTTCCACCACAGCACCATCTCCACATGGGGACCTATCGGAAACCACACTGAGCAGGTTATTTCTGTGCTTCTTGACTGCTCTGTCAAAAAGAATTCCCACCAATTTGACTGTCGTGATGGGAGTTCGAGGTGGTAATTGGTCAGAATGTAATTATTCTCCTCTTCGGGGACTGGACATAGCTGAGTAATTTTCCGCATTGCCAGGGAGATGTCAGAGTTGGATCTGGAATGAAACAGCTTCCCCAGGGACGCGGCCTGTTGTGCAGCACAAGTCTTCAGTCCCATTGCAGGAATGGTTTCAGGGCCAATTGCCTTTGTCACATCTACTGTGTCCAGTTGTTTCTTCACGTCACATACAGAAAATCGAATTGCTTGAAGACTGGCATCTGTGAATCTGTGGGCATCATGCTGAGTGTGAGTTGGATCATCCAGTCAACACCTCTGGCTGAGGGTAGTACAGACACCATATCCTTGACTTTTTATCACTGATTTAGAGTTGTTCCTATATTTAGGATGAGGATATTTATGGCGTCCTCTGCTCCAGTAAATTGTTTAATAATCCATCGACATTTATGATTGGATTTAGCAGGACGACAGAGCCTACATCCGATCTGTTAGTCTTGGGATCATTTCCCCTTCTCCATCAGAAGTTATTTCTGCTGTTTGGAATGCAACCAGTCATGTGTGGGTTGTCAACAGGTTTAGGTGCACGTGCTTCCGACGTTGGCATCAGCCCTGTATTCAGTGACCTAATGCGGTAACACTTCCATTTTCATATTCTCATTCTGCTGAGGGCATCTCTCTGGTGTCACACCTCCAATTTGTTACTTTATCTCAATCCATTTAAGGTAATAATCTAAATCGTTTCTTTTCCACAATGTCAACTTCGGTATTTGAAATGAATGTGTTTCCCTCTGTTATTCTCCCTGACATGATGAAGAGCTCTGCAGTGTCAGTGATGTCAGTCTTCTGCAGTTTTAGAATGTAGGAACTTGTGCACCATGCATTATCGTTCAGTCCCCAGTGTACGGCGCTCCAGGTTGGATGGGATGTTTGAGCATCATTGACATACTTCTTTGGAAATTGTCCAAAAACAGAAATTGCTGAAGAAATTACTGAAAATGTTGCAGAATCTTCTGGAATGAATGCAGAGTTGAACGTTCATGTCCAGTGACCCTTTCCAAAGCTCCCAGTTTTTCAAGCAATTTTTGTATTTTTATTTCCAGTAGCCATAGTTATTTGTTTTAGTGAAAACTTATTCTGTGCCTATTCATTTCTGGAGAAACTCACCAGGTCTGTCAGCATCTGCAGAGACTGAGAAAAAGCGTCAGCATTTCAAGCCCAGTGTGACACTTCTTCAGAACTGAAAAGAATTGGAAACTGGGATTTTTAATCCCTTGTCAGAGGTGGAGGATGGGTGACAGGGAAAAGAGGGTGTGGCAAACATTAACGGGCTTTTAGCAGTGGTGAACGAGGGGATGATGTAAAATGTGTTTAATTTAACGTGAGAATGGGGGAAATGGGTTCTCTCAATTGAGTGCAAGATAAAGAAGACACAACCACATAAGGTCATGGGGAGGCCAGGAGGGAGAATGTTGACTATGTAGCATTATATAGATCTGGCCATAGATACGTTTTCACTGTCGAGATCGTCACCTCCTTTAGACAAAGGAATCCAGGTGTTTGACTTCTTATTGGCACGAGTAAGCGTTTCATGCTGCCTTAGTATTGTAATATGGTGAAAAACAAATCACCATATGAAGTTTGGGCTGAGTATTGTTTACCTGTCATGTTTAATATTGTTTAAATTTTCAGTGCTTATCTTTAAATGCTTGTTCTTGAAATTAGTATCAGATGGAGTGTAGGAGGTTGGGTGTTGACATTGTAAAAGCTTCTAAAATCATGAGAGATATGGATAGGGTGAACAGCCAAGATCTTTCCAACGGCATGGGGGAGTAAAGCCATAGAAGGTACAGGTATAAGGTGAAAGAGGAAAGATTTAAAAGGAACGAAGGGGCAACTTTTTTACACACTGGGTGGTTGGGTATGGAATGAGCTGTCAGGGGAAGTGTGGTAGATGCCAGTACAGGTACAACATTTAAAACTCATTTGGACCAACATATGAATGGGGAACATTTCGAGGCACATGGACCAAATGAAAGCAGGTGGGACGAGCTTAATTTGGAAAACTTAGCCAGCATGGACATTTAGAAAAGCTTCACGCAGTGTCCGAGTGGGTTTGTGAAAGGGAAATTATATTTTGCCCTGTAAAATTATGCAAAGTATTTCTGGAGATGCCTGAGAATGTAACAAGCAGACTTGATAAAGGGGATCTGGTGGACACCAGGCTTTCCAGAGAATTTCCACAAGGTATTAAAAAAAAGGTTCTTACACATGACAGAAGGACGTAGGATGATGGATAATGTATTAACATGGGATGATGATTGGGTCGCACATAGAAATCGGAGAGTCAGGATTAATGAATCTTCATGATAAAGGTGTATCTGCTGGAGTACCACAGCTATGAGTCCGATGGCATCAGTTATTTACAATCTATACTGATAGCCTGAAGAAGGGTGTTGAGTGCAACATAACATCCGAGTTTGTGGATGACACTGAGAACCAAAGGGAGGCTGTTATTTAATGGAGACGACTCCCAATAAAAGAGCACTACACAAGGATTGGAGTCTACCGGTGTATGAAACATAAAAGTCAGCATGCTGGTGCAGCAAGTAACTGGATTGGTTCAAAAGATGAGCGGCACGGTGGCACAGTGGTTAGCACTGTTGCCTCACAGCGCCAGTGACCCGGGTTCAATCCCTGACTCGGGCGACTGACTGTGTGGAGTTTGCACGTTCTCCCCGAGTCTGTTTGGGTTTCCTCCGGGTGCTCCGGTTTCCTCCCTCAGTCCAAAGATGTGCAGGTCAGGTGAATTGGCCATGCTAAATTGCCCGTAGTGTTAGGTAAAGGGGTAAATGTAGGGGAATGGGTGGGTTGCGCTTCAGTGGGTCGGTGTGGACTTGTAGGGCCGAAGGGCCTGTTTCCACACTGTAAGTAATCTAACCTAATGGGTTCCTGGGTTTGTGTTAATGAGAATCTCTAAAATGGTGAGGTGAATGATCATTCATTGGGGTTTAAATGAATGAGGAGTGATACTGCTGAAAAATACAAGACACAGAGAGGGGTTGACACTGTAGATGTTGAGAAGTTGTTACCATTCCTGGGTGGAGTCCCGAACTTTAGGACATAGATACCAAATATGGAACATCAGTCTGAGATGCAAAGTGATGTCTTCTAACAGAAGGTAGTGAATGTCTGGAATTCCCTAACCCGGAGAGGTGTGGAGGGACAACAAATTTGGACTATACAAACACCCAGCGGGTATATATAACTCATTCACTCTCCTCAAGGAGTCGGCAAGAAAGTGGAGTCGAGTCCTGAAGTAGATCAGCCATGTTCGTATTTAATGACAGGGCAAGCTTGACGGGCCGAATAGCCTATTGTTGTTCATACTGTTATTAATTTCACATGTTATACTTTTGGAAAGGAACTGGTTATTTTCCTGGAAGTTGTGTTGTGTAATGCTACATTCAGATGAGCAGAGGATTTGTTTGAGTTTACCCTGGGTGGGGTATGGGGGCTGTAGTCACAGTGAATCTGGGTCTGGGACATGGATTAAATTTGGAGCAGAAGTTACAGAGATGGGAAGCCTGGAAACAGGGATTGGAGGTGAGGGTCACTTCCTGATCCAGGCTAGATTTTCCAAGTACATTTCCAAAACTACACCTAACCATCGGAGTGGCCTCGATTTGCAGGTCCGAAGGGCTGAATGGAACATCAGAACACAGGGCTGATAGATAGGACTGGGCCATTCGGCCCTTTGACACTACCCCACCAGTAAATGCGATCGTGGCTCATCTCATTGTTGTCCCAGCTGCACTTTTCTCTCCATGCACCATTATCCCTGATTCACCTGTCTGTGGAAAATCAGATGACGCCAGCCTCGACATAATATAAAGATTCGGCCAACCCAACCTTCTGGGAAAGAGGATTTCCACTTGACTGAATTCCCACTTTGTGAATTTCTTCTCACTCCATTTGTGACTGAGGATGAAGGGTGTCACTCTTTCCTTTTCTAGTCCCAATCCTCCACTGCTCACAACAAATTTTAAATGTAACCAGGTTGGTGATATGGCCGATGATAAAGGTCACAGACTGGGTTAGGTTCAGTGATAAGAAGTCAGGCAGATTTCTTTAATCAGCCACAAGTTACTAACAGAACTAACGGAGGAGTATGGTGGATCTGTGGGTGGCACTGCTTCCTCACATCACCAAGGAGCTGGTTTCGATTCCAACCGCGGGCGACCCTCTATGTGGAGTTTGAACATTCTCCCCGTGACCGTGTGGGTTTCCTCTCAGTGCTCCGGTTTCCTGCCACAGTCCAAAGATATGCAGTTTAAAGTGGATTGCCCATAGTGCCCAGGGATGTGTAGGATAGGTGGGTTAGTAATGGGAAATGTAGGGTTACATGGATAAGGTAGGGGGCCACGTCCAGGTAGGATGCTGTTTGGGGCATCAGTGCGGACTTAATGGACGGAAATTCCTGCCTCCACACTGCAGACGTTCTGTGACAATGACAACAAATTTGGCATATACAAACACCCAGCGGGTATATACCTAATCCACACTTACCAAGGTCTTGTATGTTTCATTCTCATTCCAAGAGTACCCTGTTAAAGCCTTCATAATATAAGCCCTTCACCCCAGGAATATGTGAAATGAAACATCTCTGAACTGCTTTCAATGTAATTATATCCTTTCTCAGATAAGGAGACACAAAAGAAAATCTCACACTCAGATCATAAAGTTTATATTTGTTTTCTCAAAATGCTGAGAGTCTTTGGAACACTCTTCCTCACAGACCGTTGGAGGCAGAAATATTGAATATTTTTGAGGCACCGACAGAAGGTTAATAAATAACAACAGAGTCAAGGATTATCGAGGAATGGGCAGCAATTTGCAGCGTAGGGGAAAGTGTAGACAGTGGTATCAAATTACACGGGTCCGGAACATCCAGGAATATAATGCAAAATGAAATGATAATATCGATAAAACATTAAGGGGGAATCCAAGATACCGGAGATCCGGAAGGTCTGTTTTGCTGGGCTCTGCATCACAGCACGGGCAAAGTGGTTCTCTAACCCATCCCATCCCAGCCATTTACGTAAAATTCAACACTAAAAGAGCGATAGAATCTTTACTAATCCCGTTTTATCAAGTGGAAATGACAAAACATGGGAAAGGATCAAGTAAGTCCCATCACGTGGTGCACCCGTCAGAAGCATCGAGCATGCCTGAGGCTGTAGCTGCAACCCACTCTGCTCGTTCCATAGACCCAGTTACTCACCAGGCCTTGGTCACTGAGTTCACTAAGTTATGTGAAATGATTGAAGTAATGATTGAAGAAGGGTTCAGCAGTGGCTAGATCCGCTCTCAGCCGTGCTCCAGAAACATGAGCAGCAACATGTCAGCCTTGGAAACAGAACAGATTATGCCGAGCGCCGAACTGCAGCGACAGACACCGCGATCAGTTCCTTTCAGGAGAGGATCCTCGCCTTTGAAAAGCAGGTCCATACCTTAACTGAACATGACGACCACCTCGAGAACAGGGATAGGATGAAGAATGTTCACATCGTCAGTTTGCTGGACCGGATGGAAGGTGGTCAGCCAGTGAGTTTATTGAGAATTGGCTGCAGCGATTCCTTCACTTCAAAACTGAAAAAGGGGCAGGTGAAGACTGAAACAGTTCGTCCAACGCCTTCGCCCTGTCCTTCTGCGGTTACATAGTTATGGGGATAAACAAAGGCAGCTGGAATCTTCCAGAACCTAGGGGAAAGATCCGATGGCTTTAATTCACAAGGGCTCCAGGATTATGATCTTTCAGGACTTTTCAACGGCGGTGATTCAGGAAAAAAAATCTTTTGATGATATCAAGAGAAGAGTAAGGGAACTTGGAGTCAATATTCCTTAATATCCCAGCGGTGCTCCGTATGCTTTCAATGAATCCATACACTCGTCTGACTCTCCAGAGAAAGCAAAAACTTTGTGGACATTTTAAAGTAAGATGCATGTTTAGATAATCATGTTTCTCTCTTAAAGAAATTTCCTTGGATTTTTCTGGTATTAACCAGTGTTAAATTATAGTCGGGGATGGGTAAGAGTACTCACTTTTAACTTCTTCATTAGTATTACGACTCTTATTCTCTTTCCTTGCTTGCGTCTGGGGTGCGACTCAAGCTGGAGCGGGTTACGGAGGGAGTTGTGTTGACTAAATACCGACCAAAGGGCAATTGAAGCCCGATTTTTGTCGTTAGTTGCCCTGGATGTCATATTGGTAGCAGGCAGAAGATGAAGTTTTGGGGTATGTAACCATCCCCACTGGACGGGCGTGGTTGGGGGGTGGTAAATTCCCTATGGAGTGTCATTCGCACGTTGGATTTTGTTTCATTTTTTGGTTTTTTTTGTGTGTTTAGTTTTGGAACGTTTTGAGAGCTTGTTAGATGTAGTAGTCTTAGTTCGTGTTGTTTTTAAGCTCTATGAGTCATTTCTCATTCATGATCAGTGATGTGTAATTCGATTTCTTCCTCTCTAGAGCTCAAATGTTGCTACAGTGTGTGATGGATAAATGGTGTGCCTGGAACAATAAGCGGAGCCATCGTCCAGTCAAGAGGAAGAATGTACTTTCTAGTCTTAGAAAGGAGAGGGTGGATGTTGTCCTATTGCAGGCGATGCACCTTGATGACAAGGAACATTTGACATTACAGCAGGGCGGGTTTGATCCGAGTTATTTCTCGTTTTATTAATAGTAGGAGTAGGGGAGAAGCCATATTCGAAAGGAAGAATCTTCCCGTTAAATTACTAGATTACATTAGACATTCACAGGAGGATCATAATCCCCAAACCCTTGAACTGTGGGAAAGAATACAGTATTTTGAATGGTTATTGCCTCCCGGCGCACCCTCTCAAACTGTGATAGATGCATTTTCCAAATTAAGTTATTTTGTCTCATGGTGCATTAGTGTAGATGGTTTCAATTGTCTTATGGACCCCACAGTGGACAGAATGGTCACCCAATACCCTCATCATAATGTAAACAATTAGTTGATTCTTGTGCAGAACTAGAGCTGGTGGATGTCTGGAGGCAGATCCACATTACAATTAGGGATTATATTTTCTCCTATAACCCGCATAAATGCCACACGAATGTTGATCTCTTCTCCATCCCTGCAACAAACTTAAATTCGGTGGCATCCTGCACAATTAGGAAAATTACCATTTCTGACCATGAAGAAGTATAACAGTTTCGAGACGCTGGCGAATGGATCCTTTTTTTCTTAAGGCTAGTTAGTTCATTGAGTATTTCTGTAAAGATTTCAGATCTTCCTTATCCATTAATGCAGATTCAACCAGTCACCCATCCATTCTATGTGAAACTACTAACGCTCATGCCAAGGAAATATTTATTCATCAGGAAGCGGCAGAAGGGGGAGCAGGAACGCTGGTTTGAGGCACAGCTAAGGACAGCCGAGAGGGCATACTGTGATAGCTCCTCAGTGCCTAATCTGCAGAGGATCACAACGCTTCGGTCCACAGTGAATTCCTCGCTCACACAGACAGCCAGGAATGAACTTACTTTTGAATAACAAAGGCTGTTTGAACATGGAGATAAGCTAGGCAAGTATTTAGCCTAACTTGCCAGGAAAATGAGCGCCCCCTCAAGCCATGACATCAATTAGGGAAGGTACTGGGATCTTTCCCTCCGATTCCAAAAAGATTAATACAGCCTGTCCGAGAATTTTCTCCGAATTATTTCAGCCTTAACATTTTGAAGATAGATGGATTAAGATGGAGTCATTTTTCAAGAACCTGTCTCTTCCAGGAGTAACCCCTGAATAAGTGTTGTGCCTTAATGTACCATTGTCAGCGCAGGAGGGTGTGAAGCAGCTTCAGAATGTAAAGGTGCACGTTCCTGACGGATTTCTGAATGAATTTTATAAATAATTTATAAACCTATTGTCACGGCTGATGTTTAACATGTTCTGTCACTCATACAGTCACGAACCCCTCCCTCCATCCTTTAGAGAGGGTCATATCTCTCTGATGCTTAAGAATGAAAGACCCTGGAGGATTGTGCTTCTTACACGCCGAACTTACTTTTAAATGTTGGTTTCAAAATCCCGTCTGTGACCTGTACATTAAGGTGGAAACTTTGCTGCCTTCCGTTACCAAAGAGGACCAAGCATGCTTTATAAAAGGCCACAGATCTTCCTACAATGTGAAGAGTTTACTCAATATGATCCAAGAGTGTCAACAACAATCTGTCCAGGGATTAATGATCTCTTTAGATGAGAGAAGGCATTTGTTTGGGTTGAGTGGCCGAATCTCTTCTGTACATTAGAATGGTTTGGTCTATGCAAAGTTTTTATCAAGTGGGTGAGGGTCCTTTACCGTGATCCTCTGGCTGTGGTTCTCACTAATGGTGTGGCCAACCAGTAATATTAATATTTCTCCAGGCAGCCGACAAGGTTAACACTTTTCACCATTGTTGTTTACGTTGTGGATTTAACCACTGGCGGAGGCCATCCGTAGGGATGCCAACATATCTGCCCCAGAAGTAGGATAGAAGTCACATAAGATTACATTGTATGTTTTATGTCAAATTCCGCAATTTCGGTAGTTCATGTGATGCAATTCATTGATTCGCTTGTTGACTTTCTGGGCAATAAGATTAATTTTACAAGGTTGCAGGCCATGCCTATGGGAGGTCTTAGGGAAATACCTGATACTGAGGCCAAATTCTGGTTTCCTTTTAAACGTTCACTGGGGTGGTTTCCCTATTTCAGTATATTCATTGCATCTGTCTTTGATAATTTATTTAACGTGAACTGTATCCATTTGTTTGACAAAATTAAACAAGACCTTCAAAGATGGGAGGCATTTCCAATATCCTGGCTAGGTCGGATAGCTGTTATTAAAATGAATGTAGGTGTAAATGTAAGGGAATGGGTCTGAGTGGGTTGTGCTTCGGCGAATTAGTGTGGACTTGTTGGGCCGAAGGGCCTGTTTGCAAACTTTAAGTAATCTAAGATGATTTTTAGAAAAAAATGGCTGGTTTAGCTCTTGTATTTGGCACCATAATTGATTCTTCATCAAGCTAACAAAATTGCAACTGCCCCACAGATTTTGGGGAGTTGATCTCCCCGATTAAAAGCAATCAATTTAGTTTTTTCATCCGATGTGAGTGTCTGGGCCACTGAGGTCTCGGCATCAATATGGCTAGACATTGAGCCCTCTCAGACAAAGTGAACCCTTATTAGTCTGTTGTTCTTAGATAAAATTACAACGTTTATGGAGTATTGACATAAACTTATGATGATCAATACTGTTAAAACTTTAAGGAAATGCGTCAGATCGAGGGCAATACAGACAAAACCATGTTTCTTACCCCCTCTAATTGATATACCGGGTTGTCAACCGGGGGTGATGGATTCCAGGTTTAAACTATGGGCAGCGAGGGGGATACTTTGCTTGAGTGATTTAGAATTAGTAGAATCCCTACAGTGTGGAAACAGGTCATTGGGCCCAGCAAGACCACTTCGACCCTCCGAAGAGTAACCCACCCACACCCATTCCCCTACCATCTTATATTTACCCTGATTAATGCCCCAATTACAGATCCTGGAACACTATGAGCGATTTAGCAACGGCCAATTCATCGAACCTGCACATCTTTGTAACTGTTGGAGGAAACCTACGCAGACACAATTGAGAATATACGAACTCCACACAGGCCGTCACCCAAAGCTGGAACCAAACCCGTGACCCTGGTGCTGTGAGTCAGTGCAAACCACTGAGCCACCACGTGTTACTTGAGGGAGAAAGAATGATATCATTTGGTCAAATAACTCGTTAAGTATGGACTACCTAGTAGAGACTTCTTCTGTTTTTTTTTCCAGATTAGAGATTTGATTATTAAAAATGTAACCGAGACTGATAGATCCGATACAGAGAAGTGGGTACACTCTCTGTCAGTACCCTTTACCATCAGTTGGATAATGTCCACTCAGACAAGACTGTGCAGCTTCGTGACGTCTGTGCGAGAGAGTTGAGGGTTTAGATCTCTTCGGAGACATTTGAGGATATTTGTGAAAATGCTCAAAGGATTTTGATCTGTAACAGGACACATTGCATGCAGTTATAAATTCTTCATAGGGTCAATCTGACACCAGTGTTTCGCTCAAAATTCAAAGTGGGATTATCTTCAGCATGTCCTAAATGCAGAATGACAACAGCACTCTTGCTCATTGCATAATGTCCTGCTGCAGGCTTCATATATATTGAAGCACTGTGTTAGGTTTGACAGAGTGGGCCTTGGGGACCGAATTGGAGATGGACCCGGTTTCTCTTTCCTGGGCCTGCCCAGAGTATCTTACGCATGGGAAAAAAAATCCTTACTTTCTGTGCTAGGAAACTTATTCTGTTGTGTTGGATGTTTGAAAACTCCTCGGGGCTGTTGGTCTTTGTAAGCTCCTCATGGAAAATATCCCTTTGGACTTTCTCACCAGTATGGTGCACCAAAAAACAGAGATTAGGATAAGTCATAGAGTCAGAGAGATGTAAAGCATGGAAACCTTCGGTCAAACCCATCCTTGCCGACCACATATCCCAAACCAATGTGGTCTCACCTGCCAGCAACCGGCCCAAAACCCTCCAAACCCTTCGTATTCATATACCCATCCAAATGCTTCTTAAATGTTGCACTTATATCAGCCTCCCCCACCTCACCTGGCAGCTCATTCCATACACATGCTACCCTCTGTTTGAAATAATTGCCCCTTAGGTCTCTTTTATATCTTTCACGTCTCACCCTAAACCTATGCCCTCTCGTGCTGGACTCCCCGACTCCAGGGAAAATACTTCACCTATTTACCCTATCCATGCCCATCTTAATTTTGTAAACCTCTATGAGGTCACCCCTCAGCCTCCGACGCTCCAGCGAAAACAGCACCAGCCTGTTCATCCTCTCCCTGTGGCTCAAATCCTCTGACCCTGGCAACATCCTTATACATCTTTTCTGAACCCTTTCAAGTTTCACAACATATTTCCGATAGGAAGGAGACCAGAATTGCACGCAATATTACAACAGTGGCCTATCCAATGTCCTGTACAGTCGTAAAATGATCTTCCAACTCCTGTACTCAATACTCTGACCAATAAAGGAAAGCATATCAAATGCCTTCTTCACTATCCTATCTACCTGCGACTTGACCATAAAGTGTATAAGTCCTGCTAAGATTTGCTTTCCCAAAATGCAGCACATCGCATTTATCTGAATTAAACTCCATCTGCCACTTCTCAGCCCATTGGCAATTTGGTCAAGATCCTGTTGTAATCTGAGGTGACCTTCTTCGCTGTCCACGACACCTGCAATTTTGGTGTCATCTGCAAACTTACTAACTGTACCTCTTATGCTCGCATCCAAACCATTTATGTCAATGACAAAAAGTAGTGAATCCAGCACCGATTCTTGTGTCACTCCACTGGTCACAGGCCTCCAGTCTGAAAAAACACCCTCCACCACCACTCTCTATCTTCTACCTTTGAGCCAGTTATGTATCCAAATGGCTAGCTCTCCCTGTATTCCATGAGAACTAACCTTGCCAATCAGTCTCCCATGGGGAACCTTATGAAAACCCTGACTGAAGTCCATTTAGATCACATCTACCCCTTTCCCCTCATCAATCCTCTTTTTTACTTCCTCAAAAAACTCAATCAACGTTGTGAGACATGATTTCTCACGCACAAAGCCATGTTGACTATCCCTAATCAGTCCTTGCCTTTCTAAATACATGCACATCCTGTCCCTCAGGATTCCTTCCAACAACTTGCCCACCAACAACGTAAGGCTCACTAGTCTGTAGTCCCCTGGCGTATCCTTACCACCCTTCTTAAACTGTGGTACCACGTGATCAAACCTCCAGTCTTCCGGCACCTCACCTGTGACGTTCCATATGACAAATATCTCAGCCAGACGCCCAGCAATCACTTCTCTAGCTTCCCATAGAGTTCAAGGGTATACCTGATCGGGTCCTGGGGACGCGTTTCAAGACATCCTTGGATATTTGTCCACCTTTACCCATTTTAATACATCCAGCACTTCCTCCTCTGTAATATGGACATTTTGCAAGGTGTCACCATCTATTTCCCTACATTTTATGTCTTCCACAATAAATAACTGATGCAAAATACTCGTTCAGTATCTCCCCCATACTTCCTGTGCTAGGAAAAATATTCTGTTATGTTGGATGTCTGAAAACCCCCCGGGTCTGTTGGGTCCTTGTAAGCTCATCATGGAGAATATCCTTTTGGACTTTCTCACGAGTATGGTGCACCAAAAAACAGAGATTTATATAAGATATGGCAACCCTTTTTGGATTACCGCGGTACAGGCTTATCTGCCACTCTAAAAAGGGCTTTTATATAGCCATGACGATATTGTCTAATGAATCTAATATGAAGAATTATGAACATATGAATGTGTAATGTTCTCGAAGAACGAGAACTATAGTTTTGTTATGCTGAACCATATTATTTATTTATTGTTTATTGTTTATTTTTTGTTTTTCTTCTGTCCATTTAGAGACTTTAACTTGTTTTGTATGTACATGCAATTGGGTGTAATTTTGTTCAGTTATTTGAGTTATTTTGTTATTGGTTTAATATAATAATAAAAACCTCATTTTCAATAAAAATGTTTGTTAAAAAAATAAAATGCCAGAATTGTTAGAATAGAGTCCCAAAGAACTCTCATTAGAGAGACTACTCATGGTGGTTTACCCTGAGGGTCACCACACCCCAGTGACAGGGTGAGGTTGAGAGAGCATCCCCTTCATGGTTACCTCTGTCAGTGTGGGGAATTGAACCTGCCCAGGTGGCCTCCCTCTGCATCACAAACCAACCATCCAGCCAACTGAGTGGGAGTCTGTGTAACTGTTACAGACAGAATCAGTCACAGACAAAGAGCAAGAGAAACTTTCATGACCAGGACAAAGGTATATTTGAGATAATCGTCATGGTAACGGCTGAGGATAAAAATGTTCTCTGCTAGAAATTGTATTTTATAATGAGTCAAGTTTTTGGAAGCAGTCTTTGGCTGAATACAATAAGGTGAGACAAGTGAAATAACCAGAAGGTCTAATTGTGGTTTGATATCGATAACCATAAAATAAGTGCATGTTTTTGATTGGTCTGTGGAAAGCATGATGACTGTTGCATGAATTTATAAATCAGATGAAATATATTGTTAGGAGAGTCCGTCCCCATGGGAAATGCCTTCGGAAAAAACCCGGGGTATGAAGTGTCTGAGAATCGTCTGCTCGGTAACAGGAACCTGGGGGTCGAATGACTAAAAGTTCACGTAACATGGAGCTGAGAAAACCATCAGATCCCCCCCCAAACGTATTGAATGTTGGAGCATATTTGAAGGACTGAATAGCCTCATGATGGATTTTAATTGTGTGTGATTTGAAAAACGTACATCTCTACTCCATCCTCTTACATGTTACACACTGGGGCACAGCCGTTTTCCTGAAACTGGGAATAAGTTGGAACATTATCTGGAACATTCCATAAATGGCATTCTCCAGAATATTTTATAACTGTGTGTGTGTGGGGTGGGGGGGCATTAGAAAAGCAAGAGAGAAAGAGAGGGATGGTGCTGTATGCAGTAGTGAGAGTGGAGGAGCATGAGCCTTGTTCGGGGATCGGTGCTATAACAGATATGCAGTGAGTGTGAGGGAGCAGAGGGAATACGGTGACCCTTATCCTGACAGAGCAGGGAAGGTTATTGATGCTTGTCCTGTTTTGCTGGACATTTCCTCAGACTGCATACTGCACTGAGCTAGGTGAGGAGTTCAGACCATGTTCGGTGGGTCTGGTGGTGTGATCCCTCTGGGAAGAGAATGGTCCCCCTCTGTACTAACCCATCTACCAGGACCTCCGTGCCCCTGTTGACAAACTGTGGTGTAATGTCCCCTTAGCTGCTATGCTCGGGGCAAACTGTGCAGGGCAGTTCTGAACTGAGAAAGCACAACCATGTACCCATTGGCTTTTTAAAGATGGCACAAGTGACAGGGATCACAGAATATCCGGGGCATCCTGGCAATGGTGAGTACCTCCAGTCTTGATGGGTTGGAGAATTGGGCTGGCATTGTATGAGAGGGACACTATGGAGTGGGGTGATAATGAGACGAGTTTGGTAAGATAGCACCAGGAAACTAGCTCGGCCTCGTGCTGACAACCCCTCTGTCACACTTAATTAAAATGTCACTGCGAAAGTCTTTTGTTAGATTCAGCCCAGTGAGGCGAAGACTCTGCTGTCCTCATTCGCAGTTATAAAGCTGCAGAACAAATGCTCATCCAAAACTCTCCATCGTCTGAACTCACAGCAATATCCCTTTTACTCATAATTCTTCGAAATACAGACCCGTGTTGCATGATACTATCGAAATGTCTTCATTCTGAAACCTGTGAACATATCCTTCCATGACATTTTATCTCAGTCTCTCCACCGCACCCCCCCCCCCCGCATCCTATCTCCACCCCAAAACACACTCATTTACAGTCATATTGCACGAGACTGCCAGTATGACTGGTCATTTGGCCTAGCTGGTCCATGGCAACCAAAATGTACATCCAGACTCACCCCATTTTCCTGCCCTTGTTCTGTATCCCTCTAATCCTTTCCTATCTGTGTATTTGTCCAATTGCCTTTTCAATGTTGTTATTGTACCCACCTCAATCACTTCCACTGACAGCTCAGCCCATATGCGTATCACACTCTATGTAAAAAAGTTGCCACTCAGTTTCCTTTTTATATTTTTTATTCTTTCCAAACATTAATGGATGTCCTCTAGTCATCGATTCACCAAACTTGAGAAAAAGGTTTGAAGTATTCACCCCATGCACGCCTCTCATGATTTTATAAGGGCTACACTTCTATAAGAACCCCCTCGGTTTCCGAAGCTGTAAAGAAATAAGTTCTAACCTGTCCAACCTCTGCCTATAACTTAGAGCTTTTAGCCCAGGAAACATCTTTGGAAATTTGTTCTGCATACTTTCTAGTTCAATAATATCCTTTCTAGAGCAAGATGAACAAAACTGACACAATACTCCAACTGCAGCCTTACCAACATCCTGCGTTGTACACTCTGGTCCAAATCATTGATATAGATAACAAACAGCAATGGGCCCAGGACCGACCACTAAGGCATTGCACTAGTTACAGGCCTCCAGTCTGACAAGCATACCTCCACCATAGCCATTTGTTTCAGAACATTAAGCCAATTGTGTCGCCAATTTGCCAGTTTACATTGGAGTCCAGGCGATCTAACCTTCTAGAGCAGCCTACCATGTGGAACCTTATCAAAGGCCTAATGAAATCCATATAGACTATGTCCACCATCTTTCCTCGTCAACCTTCCAAGTCACTTCCTCAAAAATCTCGATCAAAATTTGTCAGGCATGATCTGCCACGCACAAAGCTATGCTGACTGCTTTAAGTCAAACTCTGTCTTCCGAAATGCATCCATATCTTATATCACCGAAACTTCTCAAGTTGTTTCCGAACCAATTGTGAAGCTTACTGGTCTATATTTCCCAGGCTTGTCTTTGCAGCCCTTCTGAATAAGGGCACTACATTTGCTACTGCCCAGTCTTCCGAGACCTTGACCTTCTCTCGCCTTGTGCAGTGCTCTTACATATATCTGGTCAGGACCAAGAGATTTATCTGACTTTGTGCATTCTAATATGTCCAACAGCACCTCTACTGTGATATGGACTGTACCAAGATATGACCACTAACCTCCCAAAGGTCACATGTCTTCATGGCTTTCTTCATGATAAACACAGAGGGGAAATTGAGGACCTCACCCATCTCTTGAGGTTTTACACATGCATGCCCATTTTGGATTGTAAGGCGTCCTATCTCTCTCTAGTTGTTCTTTTTATTTACTATACTGAATTTGGATTCCTCTTATTCTGCTCAGCCAAGGCTATCTCATACCCCATTTTAGCCCTACTGATTTCCTTCTTCAGTAAACTCCTGTAAACCCTGTGTACCTCTAGAGATTCCATTGGAACCAGCTGCCTGTACTTGAGCGACGCCTCCTTTCTTTCTGGTCAGAGCCTCAATATCTCTTGTCATCCAGGTTTCTCTCTTCCAGCCTCACTTTCCCTTCACCCTCACAGGAACATGCAGACCTTGAACTCGAGCTATCTCACTTTGAAGCCCTCCCACTTGCCCTGGATCCTTTGATCTGGAAACACACTACTCCAATCAAGCCCTGCAATCCCCTGTCGAATTTCAACAAAATTCGCCTTGCCCCAATTTAGAACTTGAGTCTGTGGGCCAATTTTTTCCCTACCATGCCTATTTTAAAATTAAGACATCACTGGTCACTTTTCCCAAAATGCTCCCCCACTTTACCTCCGTCATCCAACCTGCCCTGTTTCCCAAAGGTAAGTCGAGTTTGTTCCTTCCCGAGTAGGACCCTGTACATGCTGCTTGTGGAAGCTTTCCTGAACACACTTAACAAATTACGTTCCATCTAAGTTCTTAACCCTCTGGAAGTCCCAGTCTATGTTAGGATAATTAAAATCACCTATTATGACAACCCTATTGCTCCTGCAAGTCTCGCCAGTCTTCCTGCATATTTGTTCTTCGAATTCCCATTGATTATTTGAAGGCTTATAGTGCAGCCACTATAACGGTACAAACCCCTCTTATTGTTTGCATCATTTACAAAATCTCATTGGATATTATCTCAGTTATTTCATCTTTAAATACTAGAGTGATACGCGCCTTAATCAGAACGATTGGCATTTAAATTGTTTCCATTTACATCTCTTCCTCGCAGTGACTTTCACATTCGCAGCATCCCTTGTCAAGACATATTGGAGATATGGAGCTGTAAATGGATGGGAGCTGCACATCCTGTCAGTTCCAACATTGGTTGCAAGTTTCCCCACACTGAGCTGCGATCTAACACAGTGTTACCGAACAATGCAACAATCTGGGTTTATATATGAATGAACCAGTGCGGACTGCACAGCCCCCCCCCCCCGACGCTGGACATTTAGCCCAGGATTATAGATCCAGCATTGGTGTGGGCTGCACAGAGTTTCACTCAGGATTTAGCTGGGTTGCATTCAGCAGTACACTAGCCGGATCGACACAGTGATCCATCCTGAATATGTAATGGTTATGAGTTGGATTGCGAATGTGAGAGAACTAAACATCCGGCGATGCCTTTATTTTTGTTTTAATTCTTGTGATTGGACACTTCAAATTCTGACTCATCCAGTTCGACCCGTCCCTCTGGATGAGTCATGGTAACTGTTGTTACAGCACCTGCGTCTGCAACATGACTAATAATGGAGCAGAGGCTGCAGGGAGGGGAAGCTCTGTAAAATGGAATGACGGAATCACAATCAGATCAGCCATGGTCTTAGTGAATGTTGGGGCAGGATTGAATGGACCACTGATGCAACTTATCATATATTTCTGTTTGTTCCAAGCAAACTCCCCTTCTCTCCCAGTGTCCCATACTGATGGGGAGTGAATCACCTCCTCCTGTTCCTGCGTAACAGGATCCTGGGGCCTCACGAGCCTCCAGATTTCCCTGTGCCCCAGTTTTGAACAGTTGAATAACTGGCTCCTGTTCCTGTGTCCCAGTTTTCAACAGTTGAGTGATTGTCTCCTGTCCCTGTGCCCCAGCTTCAAGCAGTTGAATGACTTACTCCTGATCCCAAGTTTGTGAAAGTAGATGTCCTCCTCCTGCTCCTGAGTAACAGGCTCCAATAGCTCTGTGCTCACCTGCTGCTCCTGTGGAATGGAGGTGAGGGACTGAATGGCCTCTTCACATTCTTTACAACTTTTTCTTGACTGAAGGCCTTTCCCCGTTTCGGTAAAGCACCATCAAAATCTGAATGATTTATTTTTGTATTTGACTCTCAGTAATTGAGCAAACCAGCTGACTAATAGACTTCAGAAGCTGAATAGCCTCCTCCTGTTCCAGTGTTATACACTGAAGAGTCAATAGCCTCTCAGAGATGTACAGCACGGAAAAAGATCGTTCGGTCTGGTCATCCATACCGCCAAATATCCTAAAATAATCTCGTCCCTGTTGCCAGCACTTGGCCCATCTCCCTCTAAACACTTCCCATGCATATATCCATCCAAATGTACCTGCCCCCACCACCTCTTTTGGCTGTTCAATCCATACACACATCAGTCTCTATGTGAAGATGTTGTCCCTCGTGTCCCTTTTTAAAGCATTCTCCTCTCACCTTAAACTTTTGTCTTCTAAATTTGGACTCGTCTATCCTGGGAAGACATTGACTGTTTACCTTATCTATGCCCCTCATGATTTTATAAAACCCTTTAAGGTCCCCCCCAGCCTCAACACTTGAAAATAGCCCCAGCCTATTAAAACTCTCCCTGTAACCCTAACCCTCCAACACCTGCAACATTCTTTTAAATCTCTTCTGCACCCTTTCAAGTTTGACAACATCTTCCCGACAGCAGGGAGACTAGAATTAAAGGCAGTATTACAAAAGTGGCCAAACCAATGTCCTGTACACATTTAACATGTCATGCAAATGCTTCGACTCAAAGCACGCACCAATAAAGGGAAGATCACCAAATGCCTTCATCACTACACTGTCTACCTGTGACAGCACTTTCAAGGAACGGAGAACCTGCACCACTAGTCTAGCTTTGCTGCCTCACAGGGCAGGGACCTGGGTTTAATTCCATCCTTGAATGACTCGCTGAGTGGAGTTTGTACATTCTCCCCGTGTCTGCGTGAGTTTCCTGCGAGTGCTATGTTTTACTCCAACTGTATAAAGATATACAGATAAGGGTAGATTGGCCATGCTAAATTGCGCACCATACCCAGGGATATGTAGGGTAGGTGGATTAGCCATGGAGAATGCAGGCATAGAGGTATAGGGCAGGTGTTTGTCCAGTGGGATACTGTTTAGAGGCTCGGTGTGGCCTCGATGGGCCGAAAAGCCTGTTTCCTTACTGTAGGGATTCGATAATTTCAATGGAGTTCTCTTGCACTGGCAGCTTTCGACAGGGCACTATCTGTAAGTCTTACATTGATTTGTCTTGCCAAAATGCAACACCTCATATGTAACTAAAATATACTCTATCTGCCACTCCTCGGTTCACCTAAAAAAGGTCCCATTATAGTCTGAGAGATCATTCTTCACTGTCGACTACACCACCAAATTTGGAATTATCTACAAACTTACTGACCATACTTCATATACTCAAATGTAAATGATTTGTATCAGTGACAAAAGGCAGTGGACCCACTATTGATCTTTGCAGCACGCCACTGGTCACAGGTCTCCAAGTTTAATGAACAAATGTCCACTGTCACGCCCTGTTTCCAATATTCAAGAAAATTTCGGATCTAAATTGCGACTTCTCCCTGGATCCCAGGCAGTCTAACCTTGCTAACCAGCCTACCATGTAGAACATTTTGGTAATCCTACTGAATTCCATAAAGACAACATCCACTGGCCTGTCTTCATCAATCATCTTCATCACTTCCTCAAAAGATTACACCGAGTCAGTGAGACGTGATCTCCAATGTACAAAGCCCTCTTCAGTCCTTGTCTTTTCAAATGCATTTACATCCTTTCCAACAAAATCCCTTCCAACAATTTAGTCATCACTGATGTCAGGCTCAGCGATCTATAGTTACCTGTTTTTTTCCTTACTTTTTAAATAATGTTAGCTGCCCTCCAGTCTTTTGACACCTCACCTGTGGAAATCAATGATACAAATATATCAGCAAAATGCTGACCAATTTCTTTCCTAGCTTCTCACAAACATTTGGGATACAACCGATCAGGTCCCAGGGATTAGTTCACCTTTATGTGTTTTAAAATGTCAAACACTTCCTGTAATATAGACACCTTTCAATGTTTCACTGTATATTTATTCGTTCTCTCGCTCTTGTAACCTCCTCCTCATTAAATACTGAGGAGAAATTTTTGTTTCATATCCCTCCAATCTCGGGTGGTTCCACACATAGGTAGTCTTACTGATCTTCAAGAGGCCCTGTTCTCCTCCGAGTTAATAGTTTACCATTAAAGGATTTGTAGAATTTCTTCAATGCCTCGTTAACCCTATTTCTAAAGCCATCTCATGTCCACATTTTTCTGGCCCGAATTTCCCGTTGACTATACACTTATTGCCCTTATACTCCTCTCGGGATTCACTTAATCTCAGCTCTGTTTACCGAACATTTGCCTCCTTCATTACCTTGACCATAACATCAATTTCTCTAACCATCCAGCACTCCCTGCACCCACCAGCCTTGCCCCTCTCACTAATTGGAACACGTTGGCTCTGGACTCTCTGAAACCAGGTTTTGATGGCCTTGCATTTTCCAACCATCCCTTTACCTGTGAATAGGGTATTCCAATCAGCCTTTCACAGGGCTCAACTAACACTTTCAAAATTGGCCTTGTTCAAAGTTAGAACTTTAATGTTTACATCAGGTCTTTCCTATTCCACAACTAATTTAAAACTAATATTTATGCGTAACAGACTTGAAAGTTAAATCAACACTTCCTGCCCCTCTGTAACGGGCTCGAAAGTCTGACTAGGCTCCTCCTGTCCCTCTGAAATAGACTCAAGAGACTTAATGGACTCCTCCAGTTCTTCTAAACACACTCGAGATGCTGCATGGCCTCCTCCTGTCCCTGTGTAACAGATCCGAGACACAGCAACCCGTGGATTACGAGCAGCCATTAAACTGTATCTGATGGAGGTCCATCCTTTCTCAGATACAGAAACACAGACAACACAATGTACTGCAAGTGCCCTCTCAGTTACACTTTATGCAGCTGCAGCAACACATCTCTTTGTCTGAATGATTCTGTTGACAAAATGTGCCAATATTCCAGCTTTCCACCTTTTCAAGTAGCAACAGGCTAATATGGGCTGAATGGTCTTCTCTTCTCCCTCTGTAAGAGGCCTATTGGGAGAGAATTTCTTCGGCCTGTTCCTGAGCAGCAGACCCAATGCTCTATCTCAAGGTTATGAAAGGATTTGATAACAGGGCACTTAAAACCAGGAGTGGCCGCACACTGGTCAATAAGCACCATACCTTGTGTTCACGTATCTAGAAACTTGCCCGCCCTCCCCCTTGTTTATGCAGCCGATCTGTTATTTTATAACTGCCTCCTTTCATAAAAAAGAATGGAACATACATAGACCCCTGCAGTGTTCTGTTAATACTCTCATATACAAGGAAAAAAAGATATAAAATATTGAAAGATTTATGGTCCATCCCTCAGCAACCTTATCCATTCCATCCAAAACCAGGAAATGAAAAGTGATTTATTGAACTGGTTAACTGAGCCTATCTGTTCAGTGACTGCGCTTAATGCCAAATTCCATGGATTCTAATTATCTCAGTGGAGGGTTTCCATCTTTTAATGATAAATTGGCTCCGTTCAATGTGTTATCCCATAACATAAGCGGGAGCATCACTGACAGCACTGAAAAGGAACAGCCGATCCAGAGAGAAGGGGAGGAGAGATCAGAAGCTGAGAATGGATCAGAATTTGAGAATATTAGACTGAAATATTCCAACAATGGATCAGAATCTGAGAACATTAGACAGGAATATTCCAACAATATACAGGAGCTTATCCGATTATGTTTGGTATCTTTCTGAATTTGATTGGATGTCATTATCATTGCGGATCTATTTCGCTCTTCTCATTATTCAATACTTTTATTATCCCTTCCTGGCTATCGTTGGTGTTCCTGGTGAGTGTCACTATCCAGGTTTTGTTTTCTATAAACCAGTTATGACTGTATTATTGTTATTTCATATCGTCTACACTTCCTGCCACTATAATTGTTGCAATCCAATCCAATCTCTCAATCGAGATATTCACTCTACAGACCACTGCTAACTGCATCAATGAAGGTGTTCAATTACTGTCTCGCTTTCTGCTCTGGCAGTGTTACTCACGGATCTCTATGTTGATCTATTCAGTTTCAGGGGAGAATCATAATGCATCGTATCATTGACTTTGCTGTTAAGAGCATGGAGGTCACTGTCTACTGTTCTGGCTACAAACACCACTTCCCTCCACTGTTTCCAACCCATCCCTGGCCAATACCTGCAGCTGAAGCAGACAAGTCACAACTGTGGGAGATCCCTTTGACAATGAGCTGAGTCTTGACACCATTCCCTGACATTTCTAACTTGAAATACTCACTACTCCAGAATATATCTCACTGGTTTATTCCATCTGCTGTTTGAACCTTGAGCTAAGAAGTACAGGCTTAATGAAGCCAAAAATCTGCTGCTGATGGTCCCGGCTTCAAACCTGCTGAAGCAACTATGATTCTAACTCACACCAAACTCCCATCCATCTGTCATTCATGTGCACGCGGATGTATATTGCTGTTTTGTCTCGCAATGCCTTTGTTTTAACATTCTCAAACACTTTACCTCATCTGTCCATGAAACGTCCCTCGTTCTCTCTATTGATAAACAAAAAGCCCGCCAGTTGTTCGTATTTAAAATTGTTTTTTCCATGTGCGTTCCTTCTCAAACAATGAGTGTCACATTCAACCACGCCTATCGCACATACTATCTCAGTCTCTGATGAACACACAGAGAGAACAAACCTTCCCATTATAGGCAGTAATCTGATGCGAGTATAGTTAACATATGTTAGTAAAGTTTTCAATACTCGCCAGATAGTGCAGTTCACTGAGCAACACACTAGCATGGTGTGCACAGCTCTCCATGTTGGGTTGTCATCTTGTCCCAGTCTATGTTGTTTGTGGTGTTCTGTGAAGCAGATTCAGAATTTGATGTAACAAACCATTCCAGCTGATCTGACAATGCCTGTATTCAATGTTCTCAGTCTTGTCATTGTACTCACGAAGATCTCACTTATGCAGTTAGTCCCACTGCCCTGTCTTTTTCCACATTATTTCCACAACATCTTTTCAGTTAATTAACTGACTGTTTCTGTCTTTAAAGTGAATCTCTCTGTCCCTTTGTATCTTTCCCTGGCCTTGGGTTTTGTCTCCCTAGTGTATCGAATCCTGGCATTGTGTAGCTCAGAAATAATGAAATGGCGTGTGTCAGGCTGTTGTTCACTTCCCGGTATGTCCCATGTGATGGTTCATGGACAGGTATATTTCAGAAGTTATGAGACACATCCTTGTAACTTGGTGTGTACCTGTGGCTGTCCCTCTCAGGTGATCTTGCAATCAGTAACACGAGGAAGACCACTGAGTAAAGGACCAGGCATCTAAATTGCCTGACAATGCTGTCACTTTTTTAAATAAAAGGTTATTTTCTCCTTATTTTTAGTAAGAGGTCTTAAAGGCCAAACTTCCTACTGAAAACGGCTCAAGTAAATAATTTCCGGGGATTTTAGGGTTTTTAATAAATAGTAGTAACAATGGCCAGCTCGCATAGACCAGGCTTTCTAGGTTTCTTTTCATTGTAGCAATAACAATCACCAGGTGCTTGGGGTCCCAGAACGGGTGTAAGTTTTCGTAAATTATCCCTCGCTGCTATTCTCTCTGGAAGCTCATTTGATGCTCTTTCCTCCTGGATTGGAGAACTGTATGCAAGAATGCATGTTTGAATGTTCCTTTTTGCCAAGGGGTGTGTTTAGGTGATTGTAGTATATTGGAACAGTTCATTTGTAGAAGGTACTGGATCCATTATTCTGTTATGGTTTCCAATAGTTGAGTTAGTCTAAATTCCTCTTCATTGTGTATGGATTTTGATTAGAGTGTTTAAATACATTGTGTTTTGCTTTATGGTGAGTGGTTTGACGAGTACCATCACATCTGGAACACCCTCTTCACATCTTCGTTTAAAATAAGAAAAGGTTCGCATCCAAACTACCTCCTTAAAATAGTTTGAGACAGTCTGGTTGGTCTATTGCAAACTGGGGACTCTTGTCTCGTTCTAAATCGATAACACCAAAGTGGGTTTAGAATTACAATCCCTACAGTGTGCAAACAGGCCCTTCGACCCAACAAGTCCACAACGACCCTCCGAGAAGTAACCTACCCAGACCCATTCCTCTACCCTATTATTACACATTTACCCCGACCAAGGCACCCAACCCACACATCCCTGAAAATTACAAACAATTTAGCATGGTCAATTCAGCTGACATACAGACTTTTGGATTGTGGGAGGAAACTAGAGAATCCACAATAAGCTCATGCAAACACTGGAGAGTATGCACTGGGAGGCTATTGTGTTCAAAGGTCCCGTATGGTAGTTGTTAGTGTCTTTGGTTCTGGATGTTGAATTCGGTTGGTTTAAACAGTGTGTTGAGTATAAAGACAATTTCAGTCACTAAGAGTTCTCTGGGTGTGGAAGAAGTAAAGTTTTACAAAAGGTAATGAAGGGAAGCTGTAGGAATTGACAGACAAGCTGGAATTGGAATTGTGTTTGTCTGTGAGAAAATGAGAGATAATTACAGCTAGAGCTCGGCAATTACATTTGGTGGAAACTCCATCAGAATCTTTGGAAATGGCTAGAATTCAATTTCAAATGAGGCACCTTGAACATGAAAAGGAATTGAAACAGTTTGAATTATGATGAAAAGTAGAAATAAAAGAAAAGGAAATGAAGACGAAAGAGAGAAAAATTGAGAAGAAAAGCAGAGTTTTTCAACTTCAAAAGTTAGTAATTAGAGAGGAAAGTTGACATAGAAGTTGGAGCTGAAGGCAGACAGTCGGCTGGATAAGGACGATAGTGAGGATGAGCAACCCTATATCGCCAAAGGTCTGATGGGGATCTGTTTAAATACATCCAGGTATTATCTAAATTTGATGAGAATGATGGAGGGAGCCTTTTTAATATCATTTCAGAAAGTGGCTAAATAAATGCAGTTGCCAGAGAACATGTGGATTTAGTTGATTTAAACAAACCTGATAGGCATATGCATCCCTCTCAGAGGAGGTATCTGCTGAGTATGAGGAGGTAAAGAAAGCCATTTGAAGTGCATATGAGCTTGTGCCAGAAGCTGATTGACAGTGTTTCAGGAATCTAAAATAGCATGCCTGGTTAAACGCACGTTGTGTTTGAAAGGATCAGACAAGTTTTGAAAGTTGGGGAAGGGTATTTAAAAGAGCAAACCTATGACCCTTAGAGAGGTTCTTATTTTGGAGAAGTTCAACAATTTACTTCCTGCAGTCATGTGGCAGAGCAGAGAGTAACAATGGGAAGGTTAGAAGCTAAAATGGCTGATGATGATGATGATTGAGTTCAGAAATCACAGTTTGGTTTCTGTGAGCGATTGAGAAGAACGTGTGAGATTTTCTTAGAACATATCCCTGTGAGAGTAAGGTTTACCTGCATAGGCCAGGAGTAGCAGGTAAAGAGGTTACAGCGTTAAGAGGTAAAGAAGGATGTAAATCTTTTATGCTGAGACATGAGGAGCTATGTCATTCAGAAGGACTATTGGAGAGATGAGAAGTGCTCCATTATGTAACGTGTGGTTGGAGGGTCTAATGGAAACATCAACAGACTTATTCCCCAATGGGGAAGGAGGCCTTGAGCTTGGTGTTGGCGTTACAACATTTCAGCATTTAAATTGCAAATAACGTATCTGAGACAAATCGTTTTCACTGATCGTGACCCCTTAAAGTTTTTGGAGAAGTTTTGGGAGAAACTCTGTATGCTCAGAATCAATGTAATATAAATGCATTGCAGTCAATAGACAATAGGCAATAGTTGCAGGAATAGGCCATTCTGCCCTTCGAGCCTGCACCACCATTCAATATGATCATGGCTGATCATTCCTAATCAGTATCCTCTTCCTGCCTTATCTCCATAACCCTTGATTCCACTATCTTTGAGAGCTCTGTCCAACTCTTTCTGAAATGAATCCAGAGACCGGGCCTCCACTGCCCGCTGGGGCAGAGCATTCCACACAGCCACCACTCTCTGGGTGAAGAAGTTTCTGCTCATCTCTGTCCAAAATGGTCTACCCCGTATTTTTAAGGTCTGTCCTCTGATTCAGCAGTCACCCATCAGCAGAAACATGTTTCCTGCTGCCAGAGTGTCCAATCCTTTCATAATCTTATATGTCTCAATCAAATCCCCACTTAGTCTTTTAAACTCAAGGGTATACAAGCCTAGTCACTTCAGTCTTTCAGTGTAAGGTAATCCCGCCATTCCCGCCAGTCTACTCATAAAGGAAGATTAGGAGGTCTAAAATGAATCCCTTTTTGTATATTGATGGATCATTTTATTAAAGGTGGAGTTGTGAGTATACTATCACTATAAAAAGGTGATTTTGTCTTGGGATTTTTTTTTGAAGAGAGGTTATAAAGACAGAGGTGCAGAACTGCTGTCTGAAAACAGTTTAAGTAAATAATTGAGAAAGCCTTTAGGTTTTATTAAAACATTGGTAACAATGGAAGGGCAGCGGCCAGCTCTCCCATACCAGGTTTTTTCGGTTTGCTTTTATCTGCAGCATTCAGAAGCTGTTGGGGATCCCGGAAAGGGTTGGAAGTTTCAATACATGATCCCCAGCTGCTTTTCTCTATGAGATCTCTGTTGATGTTGATATCTCTTCGATCGGAAAACTGCATGTAAGGATCTGTATTTGAATATATCTTTGTGCCAAGCAGTGTATACCAAGAAGTTACGGTATCTATTGTTTGTGTAAGTGTTCAAACATATACGCTATTTCAAAATGTTCTTTTCTTTGATTGGATTTTAACTAAAGCATTTGAATAGATTATATTTTGCTTAATGTCAAGTGGTTTGACCTGTCACAACATATCTGGAACGCACACTTCACATCTATTTTTAAAATAAGGAAAGGTTTGGGTCTAAGCGACCTTCTTAAAATATTTTGCAGGGATCTGGTCTGGTCCACAACACTTATAGATGAGGAGTTTCTGACTGACTCTTATTGAAAATGTAGTGGAGGGGTTGGGGATGGTTTGCTGGAGGTTGTGCTGTGAGCTGCCTGAGACATTCAGGGAGACATGAGGATTTGTTGACCCATCTTTGGGTGGAGCCTGGGGACTGTAGTTACAGCATCTGGGTCTCTAACATGAGCAACAAATGGAGCAAAGGTTACAGAGTGGGGAAACTCTGAAAACACAAAGTTAGTGCATGTGTGGAAAGGGATCTGTTGGACCCACCCGAGTTTTCCATTAACAGCCTCGCAAGCTACACTTAATCCAGGAGCAGAGTGTGAGGGGACACTGATTGATCAAGGAGCTGGTCACAGAGCAGTGTCACCTCCTTTAACGCGTCCTGCAGCCTCACCCCAGGGGAAAGGACGGTGCTCCCAGTGGCTGTTCGGTTCACAGTTTCATTTAGCTTCTATGTTCTGGAACTTTCCAAACAGTCCTGGGTGACATAGCCATCATCTCCCAGTATGTTGCCATCAATGTAACCATTCGGTGATGGAGGATATATATGGTGGATGAGGTAAATACATCGTTTCCCCTACAGCAGGGAGCTGCCGGGTGTATCCAGTATAATGGGATTCCCGATGGTGTACATGGCATCTGCAGAGGACCCATGTCAATGGGGAGAGGTAGAGGAACTGAAGGAGCTCTCTCTCTGTTAATGTTACCGTGTGTCCATGCACAGTACACTATGTTGGTGAATACTTCTGTCCTGACAGCAGCCACAGTTCCTTCATTCACAAGCAGACAGCAATCCCATCGTCTTCGGGTCTCCATGTAGAAATGAATGAATTTATCTTGGATAAAGACCATCCCCTTAATACATGTTTGAAAACAGCATCCCCATCACCAACCAAACACTTCAAAACATTCCATGTGTACGGAGAGCAATGGGGTCACTTGGAGTGTGAAGGAGCTGACGATCAGGGACGGAGCAAAACCTCCCATGTCTGAACGGGTCTGAGAGAACCCCCCAGTACACAGTATCACTAAGTCCTGTAATCCCTCTCCATTTCAGTAACATACTGCCTTCCATTATTCCTGTAAATGAAATGACAGGTTATATCATGTTATATTGCACGTGCCAAATTATTATCCATTGCCTTTACCTCTCTTGATAATTTAATCTCTTGCTTATTACAGCAACATGACCAAACTCAGTATCTCTATATCTGTTCTATCCTCCTGATCATTGATATAGATTGTAAATAGTTGAGGACCCAGCACTGGTCACTGTGTGACTCCACTGGTGACGTACTGTCAAACTGATTAAGACTGATTTATCCGGAGCGCCTTCTTCCTGTTTGATACACAGTCCTCTCCCATTACTGTGTAACACAGTGGAAAAGCTGAATATGAATGAGGAGAATCAGTCAGGAATCCAACCCCTCGAATCTGCTCCGCCATGGAATACAATCATGGCTGATGTCATCGCGGCCTCTGTTCCACATCCCTGCTATCTCTTGATCGTCAAACTCTAGTCTCTTGTTGGAGATTGTGGCTGATGAAAAGAATATCCACTCCACATCTACACTTTCAATTATATTTCGCATCTTACAGACCTCAATGAGCTCTCCTATCGTTCTTATAAAATCGAGAGTATAGGCCTGAACTGCTCAATTTCTCTTCATAAGACAAACACTTCAAATATGGAATCATTCTAATGAAGCTCTTCTGAATTGCCTCCAATAGAAATACCTAATTCTGCAGGACCCCCAAACTGTACTCCAGTTGCAGCCTCACTAATGCATTGCATAGCTACAGCAACACTCCCTACCTTTCTACTCTATCCTTTTACAAATAAACGATGAAGTTATGCTTGCATTTCTCAGTATTTGAAGTACCCGCAAGCAAATTTTCTGTGATATGTAAGCAGGCACCCAGATCCCTCTGCACTTAAGCTCTTTGAGGTTTCTCTCCATTTAGATAATAATTTGCCTTTTTATTAGTCTGGCCAACTTGAATAACCCCATATTTATTCACTTTAATTTTCATTGCCAAATGTTTGCCCATTCACCCAACCTATTCATATAGTTTTTTATCTCTTGCATCATCATTCCGAAGTAATTTCACACCAATGTGAGTGTCATCTGAAAATGTAGCTATTGTATTTTCTATCCCGTCAACCGAGTAATAGTATCGATCCCAAATGGTTGAGGCATGAGAACTGAAATCTATGGCACCCAACAAATTGCATTTTCCAATATAAAATGATACATTTAATTCATCTGACTACATTTTGTTAGTTAACCAAGCCTCCATCCAAGGTAATAAATTACTCCTAAACTGATGCAGTCTGATCTTACCACTCACTCTTTGGAGAAGTGACATATACGATGCCTTCACGAAGACCAGATACATTCCATCTCCAGGATTCCCACTATCCACCTTGTTTGTCACATCTTTAAATAACTCAAGAAAACACTTTAATCATGGTTTATCTTTTGTAAAACCATGTTGAGTCCGATGGATTGTGGTTTACGTTTGCAAATGTCCACAACAATGGATTCTAATAATTTACCTTAAAATTACAATACTTTATTGTTACATTTTACTCCCTAATGTATTCAGTTATTATAAGTTCTTCCCTTTCTAAAACCTTTACGTTTTCTTTGAATTCCTGTTTGATGGACAAAAGGTTTTAAGAGATGTGCTCCAATTGCTGTATAAGCGGGATGTGTGGGTGACTGGACTCATCATCCTGCTGGTGTACAAAATCGATGGGATGAAGTCTTTCTGGTGTGCCCATGTTGTCATCTCCAAGGCCAAAATGACCACCTCCTGTTGATGCGTTAGAGGGGTGGGGGATTATGGAATCTTCCCGTTGCTTTGTAACATTTTGAGGGGCTGATGGGTCTTCTCATATTTCTCCATAATCGGTGGAGATACTGAACGGTCTCCTCATGTATCCCAGAGATGGGACGAATCGAGCGATTGGTCTTCTCTTGTTCCCATACAACAGACACGTGTCTGAATTACCTCCTCCTTTCTCATGAAAAAAGTCTCAGATAGTTTTTCTCCTAACACATTTCCCTTGCAACAGACTCGGTGGGTCTGAAAGGCCTCCTGTTATCCCAGTGTAACAATCTCCAGTCACTGTGTGACCACTTCCAGTTCCTATGTTACGGACTTGAGGAGGCTGAATGGGCTGATCCTGTTGCTGTGTAATAGGATACTGGTGCAGCATGGCCTACTCTGGGGCCAGTGTTATAGATTCGAGGGGCTGATTGGCCTCGAAAAAATATCAGGCTCGAGGGGCTGAACAGTGTCGTCCTATTCTGGTGTAACAGGTTCGAAGGCCTGAATATCCTCCTGTTGTTCCTGTGTAACAGGCTGGAGAACGGAATGGATTCCCCCACTATCTGTGTAATTCTCTTCAGTTGTTGACCCCTTCCTGTCATCTATGTTGAAATAAGATCAGCCTTTATTTTTGTAAACTCCAATGGCTATTGGATCAACCTGATCATCCTTTCGTTATAAGCTAGCACCTTCATTGCAGGAATCAGCTGAGGGAACCATCTCTGAGCTGCTTCCAATATAACAACATCCTTTCTTCATTGAAGAGACTAAATCTGTGCACACTACTCCAGATTTGATCTCACTAAGATCCTGTACAGCAGCAGCAATGCTTTACCAGCCTGCTGTAAGGTTCCCACCCAGGTTAGAGCTGTCTCAGCTCTCTGGGGAAATACGCAGCATTTATGAACGATCAATGTCCTTCTCTACTCCACTAGCATAACGGGATATCTGGAGAAAATGTCACAATGATGCTTAAGAAGATCATAAATGATGTGGCGAGATAATCTCTACCATTAATCTCCCCAAATCCCACATCGCTCAGATTCTCCAGAATCTAGTAAGGTGGAGTGCAAAAACAGCAAGGAGAAGGAAACATTGATGGGAGTTATATATCAAAGTGAAAGCTGCAATACAAATGCTGGGCATGTTATAAAACAGGAAATGAGATATACACATTTGTGGGTACTGCAGTAATAATGTACTGTTTACATTATATCTAAACTGTGTTAACCCAACTGAATGCTAATGCTGGGAAAAATGGATTTCATGAGCATGTGTTAGATGGTGGCATTAACATTTTGTCGAGCACTGAGCTAGAGATCAGGTGATTTAGAAATTGATGTTGAATGATCAAAATAACTAATTGAAAACTTTGCTGTAAAGGACCTTTTGGGAACAGTGACCACAATGCATTGGTTTTCTTTTATGCTGTTTGAGTACACGGTAGTTTTTGTTTTATTTGAAGTAACTGTCATAAATCTGAATCATGCAAGCCCTGAAGGTGTGAAGAGAACTTGGGGACAACAGATGCTTGAGATCAGAGTCGAAGAGTGTGGTGCTGGAAGATCAGAGTCGAAGAGTGTGGTCCTGGAAAAGCACAGTCAGGCAGCGTACTAGGAGCAGGAGAATTGACGTTTTGGGCATAAGCCCTTCATCAGGAATGAGGCTTATGATGAAGGGGGCTGAGAGATAAATGAGAAGGTGGTGTGGCAGGAGGGAGGTAGCTCGCAATGCGATAGGTAGATGAAGGTGGGGTTGAAAGTGATAGGTGATGAAAGGAGACAGAACGCCTCATCTACTACATACATTAAAGCCAGTGTGGTCTTCTCTACATTGGTAAGGCAGGTGGATCATTTCAGAGAACATATCTGGGATAGCCACATTGACCAACTCCACTGCCTTGTGGCTGAACACTTTAACTCCCCTTTCCACTCTGCCAAGGACGTGAGAGTCCTGGGCCTCCTCCATCACCAAACCCTAACCACCCAAAGCATGGATGAAGAAAGGTTCCTCTTCTACCGTGGGACCCTCCAACCTCAGGGGATTAATGTAGGTTTCACCAGTTTCCCCATTTACCCTAACTCCACCTTATCCCAGTCCAATCATCCAACTCAGCATCCTCCCCCCTTTTGAATGTTCCTATGTGTTTATCTTCCTTCCGATCAATCTGGTCCACCCACCTCTCCGACCTAACCCTTTCAGCCTCACCTTCAACTGTATATTAGATCACAGGAATCAGCTTAGAAAAATGCCAAGTACCGTAGTAAGCCAGTGGATTCGGAGAAATTTAGGACCCAGCAACGGATGACCAAGAAAAGAAAATCAAAAAGCGAAAAAGCATACAATCAAAAGAAAAACATAAAGACTGCTAAAAAAAAAAGTACATCAGTGTATGAAACAAAAATAAAAACAAGGTCAAATATGGAACAGTGGGTGTGCGGACAGAATAATTTATTGAAGACAACAGAGAAATCGCAGGGAAAAGAAACAGTTTCTTTGCGTCTATCTTCAAGGCAGAATATCCAGAAATTCTCCCAGAAATACCAAGTGACCATGGGGCTTGTGTAAGTAAAGTCTAAGATCATTCTTATCAGTGTTGAGGTCATGTTTTAAAAGGAAGCTGGATTGAGTATTTATAAATCTGACAGATCAGATGTACTTCATGCAAGAATTTCAGAGGAAGCAGCAATAGACGTATTGATTGCATCGTATATTATCACGTTGTTTTCCAATACATTCCCGAAAGATATTTAGCCAGTCTGGATAAGGTAAAGTTAATAAATATTATCCAACAGTTTAAGAAAGGATGAAGATGGAGAGTGGTGAACTACAGATCAGTAACTTGTCATCCGCGGTCGGGTGTCTGTTGGGCTCGATTAAAAAGAACGTGTTACTGGATATATAGAAGGTAATGGGAAAACTGGGGAGGATGATAATGCATCGATGAAACGAAAACCATAAGTGGCAAACATTTTTTGGAATGGTTTGAAGATGATTCTTGTGGACGTAGGCAATGGGGAGCTAATGGATAACGTATAGTTGGATATTCAAGTGGATCTTTTTTAAGAACTCTCCCACTAACATCATAAGAAAAGTTAAAGTGAAAGGAATTGGGCGGCACAGTGGCACAGTGCTTGTCACTGCTACGTCACAGCGCCAGAGACACTGGTTCAACTCCCACCTCAGGTGACTGACTGTGTGGAGTTTGCATATTCTCCCCGTGTCTGCGTGGGTTTCCTCTGGGTGTTCCGGTTTCCTCCCACAGTTCAAAGATGTGCAGGTCAGGTGAATTGGCCATTCTAAATTGCCTGTAGTGTTAGGTAAGGGGTAAATGTAGGGGTATGGGTGGGTTGCGCTTCGGCGGGACGGTGTGGACTTGTTGGGCCGAAGGGCCTGTTTCCACACTGTAACGCAATGTAATCTAAACACAAGCAAATAGGAAACGAAAAATTAGGTTTACATTCATGTGAATGTAATTGGAATATAGAAGATGCCATGCGCCAGCTGCACAGAGTGTTGCTGAGACTAAACTGAGAGTATTGTGTACCGTTTGGAGTCCCAATCTAAGATAGAATATACTACAGACGAACTGCAAAAGGTATTCTCCAGATTAATCCCTAAAATGGCAAGATTGTCTGATGTGGAAACTCAGCCTGTGATCTCGAGTTTCAAAAGATGAGAGGTGATTTTAGTGAAACTTAGAAACATAGAGGGGAGAGAACAACCGAGGGACATGGAGAAGTGCAAGCAGGAGAGATGAGGGAGAATCCCATGATATTCTACACGGACAAGTAGAACAGAATAATCAGCAACAGTTAGTGTCCATTAGAAACCAAAGGGGCAATCAGTGTGTCAACCCGGAGAACATTGATAGATTGTTACATGTAAACATCACAGCTGTTTTACTTGGGAGAAGGAGGATGCAGGTACAGAATTCGAGAAGATGGACTGGAAAGCTCTTGAAAAGAGATTGATGTAAAATACGAGCGGCGGTTTGAGGCTTTCTCTGGTATAAAATTGCACCAATCAGCAGGTCTGGATAATGTTGGAGTCAAGGGAGGAAAGACGCTGACTGGAAATTTTAATTAGAATCTGACAATATGGGAGGCACCAGAGGACTGGAGAACAGCTATTATGATTGCACTTCACAGTAAGGGAAGTAGAGATAAACCAGGAAACTATGGACGAGAGAGTATTAAATCACTGTTCGGGAAACTACTGGAGAAAATAGAGAAGGAGAAAATTGAACTCCAATCAGAATGGCAAGGCTTGATCAGGGATAATCATCATGACTTTATCAGAGGGATGTCACACTAATGGAGTTGATTCAATTAGTTTGAGGAGGTCGCTTATTTAGTTTTGATGCAATGCCTTTGACAAAGTTCCGCATGGGAAACTAAACAAAGTAAAGTAAAATCTCAGAGTATCAAGGATAACTTGAAAAGTTACAGCGAAAAATGTCTTAGTGTCAGGAGACAGAGGGTGGTAGGAGAAGGCTGTTTGTGTGACTGGAGACCAGTGTCCCCTGGTGTACCACAGGGATCAGTGCTGTGTCCCTTATTGTTTGTAGCATTCATAAATGGTAAAGATGTGAATCTGGAGGGGGAGTGGGTGGAGGGGTGGGAGTTGTGATAAGTAAGTTTGTGTTTGACACAAAGATTGGCCGGGTGGTTGACAGTGAGGAGGAAGTTGTGATCTTATTTGAAAATACAAGTGGAATGATCAGATGGGCAGATCAATGGCAGATGGAATGTGATCGTGATAAATATGAGGTGATGTACTTTGGAAGGAGGAACCAGACATGGGGTGTACACAATGATTGGCAGCACACTAGGGAGCTCAGAGGGTATTTGTCCACACATCCCTGAATGTGACTGAACAGGGTAATGGACTAGTTAAGAATTGAACCTTGGCTGTAGCGTTTATTAATCACGGAGTAGATTATAAGTGTTATACAGGGCTTGGTTTAGTCCATGATAGAGTACTGTATGTCGTTCCGGGAGCCTCATTATATGAAGGATGTGATTGTACTGGAGGGTGTTGCAGAGGTGATTCACCAGGATGTTCCCTGGGATGGAGCATATCAGCTATGGAGAGAAGCTGGATAAGCTCAGGTTGTTTACTTTGGAGCAGAGAAGGCTGAGGGCGATGTGATTCAGAAGGATAAGTTAACAAGGGGCATGGACAGGGTGGATAGACAGTAGCTGTTCCTTTTAGACAGAGGGTCAAGAACAAGGGAGCACACCTTAAAGTGAAGGGTTTGAGGTTCAGAGAGGATTTAAAGATTACTTTTTTTCACCCAGAGGGTGTTGATTTCTGAAATGTACTTCCTGAGAGGGGAGTTATCACGGCTAACCTCTCAATCAGTAAGTATACTTGGACAAGCACTTGGAAGTGTCATAACATTCCAGGCTATGTGCCTGGTGTTGGAAAGTGGGACTAATATAGATCGTCCTATTTCTGTTGGTACAGAGACTATGCTCCTGGGCGTGTATGATGTGGAGCTGAGCAGCTTAAGACAGGAATTGATAGGTTTCTGAAGATAATGTTCTCAAAGTTTATAAGAGTGAACTGTTATAGTTTGTCAAATTATGTCAATGTGAGAAGTATGACAAAACAGTGTGGGTTCCTTCTAGTTTGAAACCAGAGAATGGAGAATGGGGAAGAGGGAAATGGCAAAACTATGAATCCACAACTTCAGTTCTGTCTTCACAGAACTTTCTGACAATACCAGGAAAGTCCGGTGTGGGAAACGAAATAGTACATGGAACATAGAACATAGTAAGTAAATGGTTTGGGAGAAATTATTGGGACTGAAAATAATGGTCAAATACAACACTAACATAGATTTATGAAATGGGAATTATGTTTCAGAAACTGACTGGGAGACAAATGAAAGAGAAGCAATGGATGTAAAACACGTGGATTTTCAGAAAAAAATGTTGATAAACCTCCCAGCCTAGTTTGCAAAATCAAATCTTAGTGGATTGGAGCGAATATATGGCCATGCTTCTCGAATGGGACAGCTGGCAGGAAACAGTGAATAGAAATAAATAGACAGGTGAAGCAACAGCCTGACATTGTATTTAAGGTAAGATTCTGTGAGTATGACTATATCCCTCACACCCATTCCCTTCCCCGGATATCTCCTCTCTCACCAGCAGGACATACAAATCAGAAATGGCGGCACAGTGGGATACAGTTGGAAGGGAATTGCTCTGGGAGTCCTCAACAGTGACCTGTATCCCATGAAGTCTCATGGCGTTAGTTTGCACATGGGAAAGGCAACCTCCTGCTGATTACCATGTACCAGCCTCTCTCAACTGATGGGTCAGGACTCCTCTATGCTGATCAACACTTGGAGGAAGCTCTGAGGGTGGCAAGGGCACAAAACGTACTTTAGGTAAGGGATTTCAATGTCCACCATCAAGAGTAGCTCAGCTGCAGCATTACTGTTTGAGCTGGCCGTGTCCTAAAGGATATAACTGATATACTGGGTCTATGGCAGGTGGTGAAGGAACCCACAAGAGGGAAAAGCCATATTTGACCAGAGCCTTACTAATCTGCCAGTTGCACAAGTGCACGGTGGCACAGTGGTTAGCACTGCTGCCTCACAGCGCCAGAGACCCGGGTTCAATTCCCGCCTCAGGCGAGTGACTGTGTGGAGTTTGCACATTCTCCCCGTGTCTGCGTGGGTTTCCTCCGGGTGCTCCGGTTTCCTCCCACAGTGAATTGGCCATGCTAAATTGCCCGTAGTGTTAGGTAAAGGGGTAGATGTAGGGGTATGGGTGGGTTGCGCTTCGGCGGGGCGGTGTGGACTTGTTTCCACTAATCTAATCTGTCCGTGACAGTATTGGTTAAGAGTAACCACTGCATAGTCATTGCGGAGATAAAGTCACACCTTCACATTGAGGCTGAGTATGTTAGGTTTATTTTATGTTAGGAGATGGAGGAGGGGGGGGGGGGGCGGGACCTGATTAAGGTTTGCAAAATCATGAAGGGTATAGCCAGGGTGGATAGAGACAAGCTTTTTCCCAGGTTGAAGGATTCAATAACGAGAGTTCATGCTTTCAAAGTGAGAGGAGGAAAGTTTAAGGGGGATACACGCGGTAAGTACTTCACACAGAGGGTGGTGGGCATTTGGAACGCGTTGCTAGCAGAGGTGGTGGAGGCAGGCACGGCTGATTCATTTAAGAGGCGTCTGGACAGATGCATGAGTAGGTGGGGAGCAGAGGGATACCGATGCTTAAGAATTGACCGATAGATTTAGACAGTAAATTTGGATCGGCTCACGCTTGGAGGGCGAAGGCCCTGTTCCTGGGCTGTAAATTTTCTTTGGTCTTTGTTCTTTAAATGAACACCTTGCTGAAGTCCATATAGACAATGTCTACCAAACTGCCTTCATCAATCGTCTTTGTCACCTCTTCAAAAAATTCAACCAAATTAACGAGACATGATTGCCCATGCAGAAAGCTTCGTTGTCTACTCCGATCAGCCCTTGCCTTCTCAAATGTATGTAAATGCTATCCCTCAGAATCCCCTCCAACAACTTACCCACCACTGACATCAGGCTCTCCCTTCTATAGTTCCCCGACTTTTTGGGTCACTGTTTCCTTTTCTAGTCCCACTCCTCCACTGCTCACAACAAATGTTAAATGTGACCAGGTTGGTGATATGGCCGATGATATCGGTCTCAGACTGGGTTAGGGTCAGTTTTATGAAGAAGTCAGGCTAGTTTCTTTAATCTGCTAAAACAACACGTTTATGATCCAGAGCAATGTTACTCAAACTATGATGGAAAGATGAATAGCAAACTGTTTGGGTATTGCAATTATATAATCAATATTTCCCTTTCTAAACACACTGACACACACACACAAAAAAAAATCTCTGCAATTTTAACTTGAAATAACTTGGTCCAAATATTATTGAAACTCGTGAAAAATTGTGAGATTGTCCAAAACGTTATTCTGCTTTTGAAGATATTGTACTCACACGGCTGCTAGCAATGGGATTTCATCCTGGGAGAGTTTGGATTTGGCTGAATTCCCTTTGCTTTAGGCAGTGAGTAGATTCCAGTGAATTCTAGTTCGTGATCATCCAAAGGGGAGCACGGTGGTGAGCACTGCTGCCTCACAGCACTAGGGCCTTGGGTTCGATTCCAGCCTTGGTTGACTGTTTGTGTGGAGTTTGCAAATTCTCCCCTTGTCTGTGTGAGCTTCTAATGGGCGATCCTGTTTCCTACCACAAACTGTGCAGGTTCGCTGGATTGGTCATGCTAAATTGTCCGTAGTGTTCAGGGATTTCTAGGTTATGTGCAATAGTCAGAGGTAAATATGGGGGAATGGGTTGGGAAGGTTGGTATGGACTTGTTGGGTCGAAGGGCATGTTTCCACACTGCAGGGATTCCATAAAAATAAGAATGGTAACGATGACTGTAGAGGTTTTTTTTTAGCTCGCACATATTACTGTGATGAGCAACAATGAAGGAGAGAGAGTGCAATAGGTCATTCCTTCTCAGGCAGATTACATTTTCTCCCTCTCTGAGCTGAATCACACAGTAATGTCATCCTCTCCCAAACTGGACCATGTGAGGTCTCCTTGTACATTGTCCAAACTATGTCTCCATCACATTCCCTGTTCCATGTAGGTGCATCATTGCTGCTGTCATACACAGAGCCATACCCTTCGCAGAAAATGGTCTCGGTCAATTTGAAGATATGGTTATATGTCCCTGCGTCATTAAAAAATAAAAATGTTTAGTTTATTCAGAATACCTGTGTTAAACTGAATGCATTTTTTAAAGAAATACAGAAATTGCTGGACAAGCTCGCCAGGTCTCTCAGTACCCAGATGCTGTAGTTGTACCAGCCTCCACCACTTCCTCTGCCAGCTCATTCCATATGCACACCAGCCTCTGTGTGAAATGGTGCCCTTTAGGCCTCCTCAAAACCTTTCCCCTCTCACTTTCCACCAAAGCCCTCTAGTTTTAACCTGGGGAAAAACCCCTGACTACTCACCCTATCTATGGCCATTTTGATTTAATAAACCTTTACTGCGACAAAATGTGACTCCAATCAACATGAATGGCTGTACTTTCAGTCATCCTGGGCCTAAATTCTGAAATTCAATACTGACACGTCTTCCTTCTCCATCAAGTCACAATTCTAAATCCATTTTAATCAGTTTGTTCAGATGTATCCTGAGACCCTTCTGTGGGCTTTACGCCGAGACCTTTGTGCCGGGAGGCAGGGACACGAGCATCACTCGACAATACCCATACAGCTGTAACAGTATTCTCCTGTGTGTTTGTTCATCAGATTGTCCTGACATGCTGGGACATACCTCTGCAACAGGAAGAACTTGAATCCAGGCCTTCCAGCCCAGAGCTAGGAACACTACCACACAAGTTCAGGAATTGGAATCAAATCCAAAGCCCGGCTCAGAGACAGGGACACTACCCACTACACTACCATACCCAGATGTTGGGTCATATTTTAGTGCCCACTTTCAGCTCGGTGTGGATTTATTATAATCAGGTTCCCATTACTGAACTATATAAAACACTTTGTATTGTTAAACAAATGCAAGATATTTGTCTCAACTGTAGGATATTGAGTGTACGTACTGTGCCATTGAAATTAAATATAAACATCTTTAATTGCTATTATCTGTAGTCTGCAATATTAGGGAAAGAAATCCTGCAGACACACTCTGCCCAATGAAGGGTCTCAAATAGATATTTATTACTGAACACCAGAGACGAAGGAAGAGCTTAATTTCTGACCCCAAAACACCGATCACTCTTACCCAACTCTCACGTGCAACTCCCCTTTTCCTAAAACCATGAAATGACACCAGGCCGGTGATTACTGTCCAGCCTCTCCTCCCCACTGACTGTGTCTGTAATCTGTCCCACTTTCCCCTAACCACACAAGGCAAACCAAGCTCAGGGTCATTGTGAAAATCAAGGCCGGAGTGTGCAGGCCTCCTGGAGATGGATGGGCGTTTTAAAATTGAAGGGGGAGGGGGAGGTGGCAGTAATATCACTCACTGGGCTGAGGGGTGGCTGATGGAGTTTAGTTTGGATTAATGCGAGGTATTGGATTTGGTAAATCAAACAACAGCAGGACCTATACAATTAAAAGAAGAGCCTTTGGCAGTGCTGTAGTACAGAAACCTAGGCCGTCAGGTTTAATTGTTTAAAATGTGCATCTCATATAGATAGTGTGGTTAAGAAGGTGTTTAACACACATGTCTTCATAGGACAGACCTTTGAGTATCGGAATTGGGATGTCATGTTGAGGTTGTACAGGACATTGGTGAGACCTCTGTGTCCAGACTGGTCATCCTGCCCGCTCATTCCATTGGCACACCACCCTCTGGGTGAAAAAGCTGCCCCTTAGGTTACTTTTAAATGTTTCCCGTCTCACCTTAAGCCTATGTCCTCTAGTTTTGGACTCCCCGTACCCTTAGAAAATACCTTGACTATTCACTTTGATATTACTGATGTTGATATTATTAAGCTGGAGAGGATTGAGAAGAGATTAACCTGGATGTTGCTGGGAAAGGAGGGTGTGAGCTATAAGGAGAGGCTGCATAGGCTGGGACTTTTTTCATTGAAGAATATGAGATTAAGCAGTAACTTTACAGAGGTTTATAAAATATTGAGGGTTACAGAGATGCTGAAGGGCTGATGTCTTTTCTCTAGAGTTGGGGATTCAAAACTGAATTATTTTTAAGGTGCGAGGAAAAAGATTTACAAAAGTCACGAGAGGTAAATATTTTAGACAGAAGCTGGCTTGTGTGTGGAATGAACTTCCAGAGGAAGTGGTGAAAGCAGGGACAGTTACAACGCTTACAGGATATTTAGATCAGTCCATGGATAAGACATCAGTTTGGATGGTGCTGTGAGCAGCTGCCCTCTCCCTCCCCCTCTCTGAATGAATCCCTGTTGGTTTTCACCCTTTGCCAATGCCTGTGCAGTGGCGTGTGGAGGCCAGCAGAGGGTGGCATTGCATCACTTTAAGCACCACAGAGACTGCCAGACCTGCCCCACACAGAGACACACAGATACACACACGGGGATGGTTAGGACACAGCGTGAATCTCATCTGGTAACTTAAATGAAACATTAAAAAATGCTCAATTCACCTCGTAAACTGTTAAAATATGAGTGACAGAGAACTCCCAAATTCCACTGTTTAAATAAAAACATCAATTTATTTTTTCACTCTGAAAGTGAACATTTTTCATGAACTATTCACAATTCTGGGACCCTCTTTCTCTGAACTACTTATTACCCGACTCCAGCTCTATAGCAATATACTGTTTCTGGGTCTGACATCCTCTCATATCACAGGTGCTTGTAAGCTCTCAGTTCAGAACAGCATTCCCTCTCTCTTGAAGGTACAGTACACCCTTTCAACTCCATCACATTATACCCTGATGAATATCCATAAGTGGGACCTCTCCGGATTTCTCTTGCTCTGTGGTTTGTCAATATTTCATTCGCTCCGTCTGGTGTGTGTCAGGACTTTTGTTGCTCCATTGACAGCATGTCATTATTAGACTCTGTCCATATGAATATATCAGTATTTCACTTGCTCACACTCGTGCCTGTGGGGCAGGATTTCAGTTGTTTCATGGGGACTGTGACACTATAACAATCTCAATGTTAGTAAATGGCACCGAACCTGGAAGAATTGTAAAGTCTATGGAGGAGAGTGTGGAACTCTAACAGGACAATCACACGTTGATGTAGTGTTCAGGTGTAAGGCAGGTGGGGATCTGTGCAGAGCAGTGTGAGGTGATGCACTTTGGTAGGAAAGACAATGAAAGACAGTTTAAAACAGGCTGTGCCATTATAATGGGGCTGCAGTAGCAGAGGGCGCTGGGTGTATATGAGCACAGATTGTTGAAGTTATCAGGACAAGTGGGGAGAGCAGTAACTATCACAGATTAGTTTCAGTATCTGAGCTGTTTACAGGGGGGAGGTGTAGGAGGGAGTCTCGGTGCTCCTTTCCTGGGAGGTGGTGGTGACGATGTGTTGTGAGCCCACCCTCCTGCCCACTGAGACTGTGGGGATTCCATTTGTACCAGCTCGACACAAAAGGGAGATGGCATCAAGGCCACGGCTTCTAAGTTGTGCCACGGAGCTTCCAGTGGGTTTAAAGTGAGAATTGCCCTTCACTGAACATTGCTCCTTACTCAGTCGGTGAGACGTGGATGTTTCAGAATCTCCTCTCTGGCTCATACCTCGGTCCTCCCCATATGGCAGGGGGATGGGGGGAGGGAACGGATATCGGGCACTTCACCAAACGGATAGGCCTTTTCTGTCCTATTCCAGGTTGTTTTTCCTGAAATGGAAGAAAGGGAGGGAGGGAGGGTGGGAGTGGGTGGTCCTGCATTAGTGCTGGTGTAGGTGGGGAAACATGGGGAGGGGTTCAGAGGGAGTCAGTTCACAGTATTGTATCCATGCAGTGCTGTTGCTGTGGGTAAAGTGGAGGGGGAGAGAGAGAGAGAGAGAGAGAGAGAGAGAGAGAGAGAGATGTGTTGGTGGGGAAGGTGCTGCATGCAGCAGTGAGAGTCGTTGAGCATGAGCCTTGTTTGGCGTTAGGTGCTATAACAGATATACAGTGAGTGTGAGGGAGCAGAGAGGACACAGTGACCTTTACCCTGACAGAGTGGGGAAGGTTATTGATACTTGTCCTGTATTGCTGGACATTTCCTCAGACCGTAGATACTGCACTGAGCTGGTTGGTGAGCTCAGACTATGCTCGGTGGGTCTGGTGGTGTGGCTCTCTGTGGGAAAAGATTGGTCCCCTTCTTGTATGAGCATATCCACCAGGACCTCCGTGCCCTGTCAACAAACCGTGGTGTAATTGCCATGGTCGGAATATCCAGGGGTACCCGGGTGGTGGGGAGTACCTCCAGTTATGATGGGTGGGAGAATCGGGCTGAGGGACACCATGGGGTGGGGTGGGTAGTTAATGAGGTGAGTCCAATACGATAGCACCAGGAAACTACCTCAGCCTCGTGTGGACGATCCCTCTGTCACACTAAAGGAAAATCAAACAAAGATAAATTATTGTTAGAATCAGCCCAATGAGTCATAGATTCATTTGAATCCAATTCCAGTTACAAAGATGCGGAACAAATGCTCTTCTGACCTCACACCAATCTCCCTTTTTTCCATTTTCCTGGGAAGACTGGCTCATGTTACAGGATGCTGTCAAAGTGTCCACATTTCAGCACTCTGCAACCTGGGAACACATCCTTCCATGACACTGTCTCTCAATCTCCCCCTCTCGGTCTATACCCCAAACCCCTCCCATGTGGTGATATTTAAACTGATATCCCCATCATCTCTCTCTGGCAGTGATGTTCACATCCACAGCACCCCCTTGTCATGGCACAATGGAGAGATGGAGTTATGTATGTTTAATGACTGCAGATGCTGGAAACCAGAGTCTAGATTGGAGTGATGCTGGAAAAGCTCAGCAGTTCAGGCAGCATCCGAGGAGGAGTTAAATCAATGTTTCAGGCAAAAACCTTCATTCCTGTTGAAGGGCCTTTGCCCAAAACATCAATTTTACTCCTCCTCGTATGCTGCCTGAACTGCTGAGCTTTTCCAGCATCACTCTAATCTAGATATGGAGCTGGAAATGGGTGTGAGCTGCACATCCTGTCACTTCCAGCAAGGGACGCAAGTTTTGTCACACAGGGCAGTGATCTAACACAGTGTTACTGAGCAATGCACTGGGGTGGGGTACACAGTCCTACATGAGGGGAGGGTAACTGCTGCAGGTTTGCAGATTAACTCACGGGTGATCATTGCACAGGTTGCTGTGGTGAATAGACTATCTGGTGAATAGGTTTATAGATAATGCAATGATGTGGTCAGTGCAGCTCCCCGTGCTGGATGGATAGGTATCTGGATTAGTGGTGCTGGAAGAGCACAGCAGTTCAGGCAGCATCCAAGGAGCAGCGAAATCGACGTTTAGGGCAAAAGCCTCGTTTACATCGTTTTCCCCTTTTACCTGGATGGATATGTAGCCTGTGCACAGTACATCATGTTGGTGTGGTGGATAGAGGGGGAAAGGTGTTGGACAGGTCAAGGAGTTCGCCGGAACGTTCTGCCCCCGACATTCTATAACTGACATTCCGCGGAACGTTCTGTCCCCAACATTCTATAACTGACATTCAATGGAACGTTCTTTCCCCGACATTCTATAACTGACATTCTCTGGAACGTCTGTCCCTGACATTGTTTGTGAACGGCCGGACGTCAGTGAATTGAACAAACGATAAGATCCCGAGGGAAGAGATCCCGTTCCAGGGAGAAGTAGACACTGTTTCGAAGGCCCCTCAGGCAGTTAAAGGGGAGAATACATTTTCCCTGCGTTTACATTTCTCTACGACACAGGATCGACCACAATTTAGACCAAAATGCAGGAATTCACAAACTCCGTTTGTCTTCAGGAAACTGGGAGAGAGTCCTTCAGGACAGCAACATTCCCTCCCTCCGTATTAGGAACTGGGAAGGAGTGACCTGTGTCTGCTCTCTAGTGATCGAGTGTGTGGGAATGTTCTAGAAACCATCTGTCCTTATGGATGTGTCTCTGTGTGTTTGGGGAGGGAGGAGTTTCTTTTAGTTTATGTCATATTTTTGTCAGTAATCCTGACCTTCCCATTTGTTATTCCAGATCCAATTATCTTAATAAATCCCTGAATGCAGGGACACATTTGAAAATCTCACTGGGTCCCCGATCAAACGGGTCCCTTTGCCTCCAGGCTGATGGATAATGGGTTTGTTTTCCTTCCTCACAGTTAACGTAGTGACCATCTACGTCCTGCTTTATAAAGATTGTGGATTGTCTCCATGTGTCAGACGTTACCTGGGGGCCATGGCAGCGGCGGATCTCCTAGTCATTATCCTCGACCTGATCCTGAGACACATTCCCATTGTTTATCGGGAACAGTTTTATTTCCTGATGGACTCCGTCCCCGTGTGTAATATCCACGCCGTCCTGCTTTATACAGCCACTGACTGCTCTGTCTGGTTCACCGTCACTTTCACCTTTGATCGGTTTGTGGCCATTTGTTGTCAGAAGCTGAAAAGTAAATATTGCAGTGAGAAAACGGCGGCTGTGGTTCTGGGAGCAGTGACTGTGCTGAGCTGTTTAAAGAACATTTTCTGGTATTTTATGCTCATGGCTCAGTATCGGCTGAGGAACAAACCCTGGTTTTGTGATGTAACAGACGCTGTTCAATACTCCATTGTCTGGGTCACAATCGAGTTCCTCCACCACATTCTAACCCCGTGTGTCCCATTTCTCCTTATTCTGCTGCTCAATGTTCTCACCGTCAGACACATTTTAGTGACCAGCAGAGCCCGCAGGAGACTCCACGCTCACACCAATGGGGACGCTCAGTCTGACACTGAAATGAGAAACGGAAAAAAATACATCATTTTACTGTTTGTGATCTCGGCCAATTTCATCCTGTTATGGTCAACGTTCATGCTGTTTTCTATATGGAGACGGATGTATGATTTTGGGTATGAGACTGTGTTTCTCCATCGCTTTGTGCAGGAATTTGGCTTCATGCTGCAGCTCCTCAGTTGCTGCACAAACACCGCAATTTATGCCGTGACCCAGACTAAGTTCAGGCAGCAGCTGAAGAATGTGATGAAATATCCCTTCACCCAAATCCATCCATCCATCAAATTCCCTCTATAATCAATCCATCCGGGATTTTCTCATTTCAGTTCAGTGTTTCAGCGATGGAGCAGCCTGTCGCTATGGTAACAGACTGAGGGTAGTGCTGGTTTGTCCATCCTTATCGCACAGGGGGGTTACAGGGAAACATTTCAATGTTTCTCACAACTTAGGGGCCAGTGAGAAAAGGCACCATCCCACTGACTGTATCCATCACTGCCATTTGTAACCAATAAAAATGTTGATTAAAGCGTGCCGAGCAGCAGAGTGACCGATGTTGTTGTGTGTCTTTGTGTTGGAGAAGCTGAACTGGAGAGAGACAGACTCAGCCCCAAGTCCTGGTCCTCAGGGAAGGGGAGGGCACCGCGCCCTGAGCTCAGGAGCTGGGTTTAACAGCCTCTGTCCCACCACTGCAGCCTGGCCTCCCCATTACCTCTCCCCTACTCTTTCTCCTCAACTCTCTCTTTCTCTCACTTTCAGCACACACTCTCTTTCTCAACCCTCTCCCTCATCCCTCTCTCTACACACACACACCCCCAAATCCGGTTTCTCCACCTGCCTCCACTCTTCCCTCTCCCCCCCCCCTCTCTCTCTCATGCCGTCGCTGTCTCCCTCTCACAATTCCATCTCTACGACATTTTCCGCACCTCCCAAATCTCACCTCCACCCCCCACATTTCGCCCCCACCCCCCACACGCAGACTGACCCCCAAACACCCCCAGTCTCTGGGTCAGAGGGAGAGACAAGGATCAGGGAGGCAGAGTATGTCAGAGAGAGAGGGAGGGAGGGAGGGACAGGAGGGAGAGAGATTCAGTCAGAGGAAAAGAGAGGGAGATTGGAAGAGAGAGATACCGAGGGAGTGGGAGAGCAAGAAGGGGGAGAGAGAGAGAGAGAGAGGGTGAGGGAGAGACACGGGAGGAGATAATGAGAGAGGGGCGAGAGAGAGTGAGACTGAGAGAGGGGTGAGGGAGGGGGCAAGAGGGAGAAAGACACAGAGAGAGAGAGGGGCGACGAGAGAAAGAAAGGAACAAGAGAGATAGGGAAGGCGAGATAGAGAGAAAAAGACAAGGCAGAGAGAGAGAGGATGAGGGGGCGAAAGAGAGACAGGGGTTGGGAGATGGGGCAAGAAAAAGCGGGATGGCTGGAGAGAGATAGAGGAGGGAAGAGAGAGAGATAGAGGTGAGAAGAGAGAAAGGGTCGAGAGAGGGAGGTAGAGAGAGAGAGAGAGAAAGACTGGATGAAAGCGAGAATGGGCGAGAGAGAGAGAGATGGTGAGAGAGAGGAAGGGCACAAAGGAGAGAGGGGTGTGTGAGAGGGCGAGAGAGAGGGAGGGGGCGGGCGAGAGAGAGAGGGAGGGAGGGAGCGAGCGAGAGAGAGAGAGAGGGGGTGAGAGAGAGGGAAGGGGCGAGGGAGAGGGAGTGGGACGAGAGAGAGAATGGGTGGGCAGGCGAGAGAGAAAGAAGGGGGGACGAGAGAGAGAGGGAGGGGGATTAGAGAGATAGGGAGAGGGGGTCGAGAGAGAGAGGGAGGGGGCGAGAGGGAGAGAGGGGGGGCTTAGAGAGAGAAGGAGGGGTACCAGAGAGAGGGAGGGGGACGAGAGAGAGAGAGGGAAGTGGGTGAGAGAGAGAGGGAAGGGTACGAGAGAGAGGGAGAGGGGTGAGAGAGAGGGAGGGAGGGGGTGAGGGAGAGAGAGGGAGGTGGGCGAGAGACGGGGGGCGCGAGAGAGAGAGGGAGGGGGGTGAGAGAGAGAGAGGGAGCTGGGGAGAGGGAGTGGACGTGATTGTGAAGTAGGGGTGAGAGAGAGAGGGAGGGGTATGACAGATGGAGGGAGCCGGGTGAGAGAGAGAGAGAAGGAGGGGGATGGGAGAGAGAGGGAGGGGGATGAGAGAGAAACAGGGAGGGAGAAAGAGAGAGAGGGAGGGGAGGCGAGATAAAGAGCGAGTCGGAGCGAGAATGAGAGAGAGGGAGGTGGGATGAGAGAGTGAGAGGGAGGGTGGCGGTGAGAGAGAGATAGGGAGGGGGTTAGAGAGAGAGGGAGGAGTCGAAAGAGAGAGAAGGAGGGGGCGAGAGAGAGAGAGGATGGGTGAGAGAGAGAGGGAGAGGGTGAGAGATAGAGGGAGAGAGGGAGAGAGAGAGAGGGAAGGTTTGAGAGAGGGAGAGGGAGGTGAGCAAGAGAGAGAGAGGGAGGGGCGGGCGAGAGAGAGAGAGGGGAGCGAAAGAGAGAGAGAGGGAGGGTGTGAGAGAGACAGGGAGGGGAGCGAGAGAGAGAGGAAAGGGGGTGAGAGAGGGGGATACGAGCGAGAGAGATGGAGGGGACGAGAGTGTGAGAGAGGGAGGCGGATGAGAGAGAGAGGGATGGGGTGAGAGAGAGGAAGCAGGTGAGAGCGAGAGAGGGAGAGGGCGAGAGAGAGAGGAAGGGGGTGAGAGTGAGTGCGAGGGGGCGAGAGAGAGAGGGAAGGGGGATAGAGAGAGAGGGAAGGGGGTGAGAGAGAGAGAGGGGATGAGAGAGAGAGTGGAGGGGGATGAGAGAGAAAGTGGGAGGGGGACGAGAGAGAGAGGGATGGAAGGGGACTAGAGAGAGGGCGGGGGAGAGAGAGAGAAGGATGAGAGAGAGAGAGGGAGGGGGACGAGAGAGAGAGGGCGTGGGCGAGAGAGAGAGGGAGGGGGCGAGAGAGGGGGAGGGAGGGGGCGAGAGAGGGAGAGGCAGGGGTGAGAGAGAGAGAGGGCCTGGGCGAGAGAGAGAGAGAGAGAGAGAGGGAGGGGGAGAAAGAGAGGGAGGGGGACGAGAGAGAGAGGGAGGGGGACGAGAGAGAGAGAGGGAGGGGACGGGACAGAGAGGGAGAGGGACAAGAGAGATGGCGTGGGTGGTAGAGAGAGAGGGACGAGAGAGAGAGGGAGAGGGCGAGAGCGGGAGACGGACGAGAGAGAGAGGGAGGGGGAGAGAGAGAGAGGGAGGGGTGAGAGATACAATGAGAGGGATGAGAGAGAGAGGCAGGGGGCAAGAGTGAGAGATAGCGAGTGGGCGAGAGAGAGGGAGGGGGCGAGACAGTGATAGGGAGGGGGCGAGAGAGAGAGGGATGGGGTGAGAGAGAGAGAGGGAGCGGGTGAGAGCGAGAGAGGGAGAGGGCGAGAGACAGAGGAAGGGGGCGAGAGAGAGAGGAAGGGGGCGAGAGAGAGAGAGCGAGTTTGAGAGAGAGGGAGTGGGCGGGAGAGTAGGGGAAGCGAGAGAGAGTGGAATGGGGGCGAGAGAGAGAGAGGGGATGAGAGAGAGAGGGGAGGGGGACGAGAGAGAAAGTGGGAGGGGGACGAGAGAGAGAGGGAGGGTGGGGGGCTAGAGAGAGGGCGGGAGAGAAGGAGAGAGAGAGGGACGAGAAAGAGAGGGAGGGGGCGAGAGAGGGAGAGGGAGGGGTGAGAGACAGAGTGAGAGGGACGAGAGAGAGGGAGGGGGCGAAAGCGAGAGAGGGGGCGAGAGAGAGAGGAAGGGGGCGAGAGAGAGAAGGAGGGGATGAGAGAGAGAGGGAGGGTGGGGGGCTAGAGAGAGGGCGGGAGAGAAGGAGAGAGAGAGGGACGAGAAAGAGAGGGAGGGGGCGAGAGAGGGAGAGGGAGGGGTGAGAGACAGAGTGAGAGGGACGAGAGAGAGGGAGGGGGCGAAAGCGAGAGAGGGGGCGAGAGAGAGAGGAAGGGGGCGAGAGAGAGAAGGAGGGGATGAGAGAGAGAGGGAGAGGGTGAGAGCGAGAGAGTGAGGGGGCGAGAGAGAGAGGGAAGGGGGCGAGAGAGAGCGAGGGGGCGAGAGAGAGAGGGAGGGGGTGAGAGAGAATGGAAGTGCAGTGAGAAAGAGAGAGAGGGGAGGAGAGAGAGGGGGGAGGCGGACGAGAGAGAAAGTGGGAGGGGGACAAGAGCAAGAGGGAGGGGAGGGGGCTAGAGAGAGGGCAGGGCCGAGAGAGAGAGAGAGGGACAAGAGAGAGAGGGATGGGCGAGGGAGGGAGAAGGAGGGGGCACGAGAGAGAGAGAGGGAGGGGGTGAGAGAGAGAGAGTGAGAGGGACGAGAGAGAGAGGGAGGGGGGATGAAAGAGACCGAGGGTCAAGGGGGGGCGTGTGAGAGGGGTTGAGAGTGGGAGGGGGCGAGCGAGTGAGAGAGAGAGAGGGAGGGGGCAAGAGACAGAGAGAGTGAGGGGACGAGGGAGGGTGGGGGAGAGCGAGAGATTGATGGGGCAAGAGAGAGAGGGAGAGGGACAAGAGTGAGCGAGGGGGGATGAGAGAGAGGCAGGGGTTCGAGAGAGAGAGAGGGAGGGTGCGAATGAGAGAGAGAGAGAGCTAGGGATGGGGTGAAAGAGAGAGGAACGGGTTGAGAGCGAGAAAGGGAGGGGGCGAGAGAGAGAGGAAGGGGGTGAGAGCGAGAGCGATGGAGCGAGAGAGAGAGGGATGGGGCGAGAGAGAGAAGGAGGGGGCGAGAGAGAGACGGAGTGAGAGAGAGAGGGAGTGGCGAGAGACAGTGGTAGGGGGCGAGAGAGAGAGAGGGAGGGGGCGAGAGAGAGGAAGCAGGTGAGAGCGAGAGAGGGAGAGGGCGAGAGAGAGAGGAAGGCGGGTGAGAGTGAGTGCGAGGGGGCGAGAGAGAGAGGTAAGGGGGTTAGAGAGAGAGGGAAGGGGGTGAGAGAGAGAGAGATAGCGAGGGGGCGAGAGAGAGGGAGGAGGCAGGACAGAGATGGAGGGGGTGAGAGAGAGAGAGGGATGGGGTGAGAGAGAGGGAAGGGGCGAGAGAGAGAGGGAGGCGGTGAGAGAGAGAGGGAGTGAGAGAGAGAGGGAGTGGGCGAGAGAGAGAGGGGGGCAAGAGAGAGTGGATTGGGGGCGAGCGAGAGAGAGGGGATGAGAGAGAGAGTGGAGGGGGATGAGAGAGAAAGTGGGAGGGGGACGAGAGAGAGAGGGATGGAAGGGGACTAGAGAGAGGGCGGGGGAGAGAGAGAGAAGGATGAGAGAGAGAGAGAGGGAGGGGGACGAGAGAGAGAGGGCGTGGGCGAGAGAGAGAGGGAGGGGGCGAGAGAGGGGGAGGGAGGGGGCGAGAGAGGGAGAGGCAGGGGTGAGAGAGAGAGAGGGCCTGGGCGAGAGAGAGAGCGAGAGAGAGAGGGAGGGGGAGAAAGAGAGGGAGGGGGACGAGAGAGAGAGGGAGGGGGACGAGAGAGAGAGAGGGAGGGGATGGGACAGAGAGGGAGAGGGACAAGAGAGATGGCGTGGGTGGTAGAGAGAGAGGGACGAGAGAGAGAGGGAGAGGGCGAGAGCGGGAGACGGACGAGAGAGAGAGGGAGGGGGAGAGAGAGAGAGGGAGGGGTGAGAGATAGAATGAGAGGGATGAGAGAGAGAGGTAGGGGGCAAGAGTGAGAGATAGCGAGTGGGCGAGAGAGAGAGAGAGAGCGAGGCGGGCGAGAGACAGAGAGTGAGAGGGGCGAGAGAGAGGGAGGGGGCGAGACAGTGATAGGGAGGGGGCGAGAGAGAGAGGGATGGGGTGAGAGAGAGAGAGGGAGCGGGTGAGAGCGAGAGAGGGAGAGGGCGAGAGAGAGAGGAAGGGGGCGAGAGAGAGAGGAAGGGGGCGAGAGAGAGAGAGCGAGTTTGAGAGAGAGGGAGTGGGCGGGAGAGTAGGGGAAGCGAGAGAGAGTGGAATGGGGGCGAGAGAGAGAGAGGGGATGAGAGAGAGAGGGGAGGGGGACGAGAGAGAAAGTGGGAGTGGGACGAGAGAGAGAGGGAGGGGGCGAGAGAGGGAGAGGGAGGGGTGAGAGACAGAGTGAGAGGGACGAGAGAGAGGGAGGGGGCGAAAGCGAGAGAGGGGGCGAGAGAGAGAGGGAGGGGGCGAGAGAGAGAAGGAGGGGATGAGAGAAAGAGGGAGAGGGTGAGAGCGAGAGAGTGAGGGGGCGAGAGAGAGAGGGAAGGGGGCGAGAGAGAGCGAGGGGGCGAGAGAGAGAGGGAGGGGGTGAGAGAGAATGGAAGTGCAGTGAGAAAGAGAGAGAGGGGAGGAGAGAGAGGGGGGAGGCGGACGAGAGAGAAAGTGGGAGGGGGACAAGAGCAAGAGGGAGGGGAGGGGGCTAGAGAGAGGGCAGGGCCGAGAGAGAGAGAGAGGGACAAGAGAGAGAGGGATGGGCGAGGGAGGGAGAAGGAGGGGGCACGAGAGAGAGAGAGGGAGGGGGTGAGAGAGAGAGAGTGAGAGGGACGAGAGAGAGAGGGAGGGGGGATGAAAGAGACCGAGGGTCAAGGGGGGGCGTGTGAGAGGGGTTGAGAGTGGGAGGGGGCGAGCGAGTGAGAGAGAGAGAGGGAGGGGGCAAGAGACAGAGAGAGTGAGGGGACGAGGGAGGGTGGGGGAGAGCGAGAGATTGATGGGGCAAGAGAGAGAGGGAGAGGGACAAGAGTGAGCGAGGGGGGATGAGAGAGAGGCAGGGGTTCGAGAGAGAGAGAGGGAGGGAGCGAATGAGAGAGAGAGAGAGCTAGGGATGGGGTGAAAGAGAGAGGAACGGGTTGAGAGCGAGAAAGGGAGGGGGCGAGAGAGAGAGGAAGGGGGTGAGAGCGAGAGCGATGGAGCGAGAGAGAGAGGGATGGGGCGAGAGAGAGAAGGAGGGGGCGAGAGAGAGACGGAGTGAGAGAGAGAGGGAGTGGCGAGAGACAGTGGTAGGGGGCGAGAGAGAGAGAGGGAGGGGGCGAGAGAGAGGAAGCAGGTGAGAGCGAGAGAGGGAGAGGGCGAGAGAGAGAGGAAGGGGGGTGAGAGTGAGTGCGAGGGGGCGAGAGAGAGAGGGAAGGGGGTTAGACAGAGAGGGAAGGGGGTGAGAGAGAGAGAGATAGCGAGGGGGCGAGAGAGAGGGAGGGGGCAGGAGAGAGATGGAGGGGGTGAGAGAGAGAGAGGGATGGGGTGAGAGAGAGAGGGATGGGGTGAGAGAGAGGGAAGGGGGCGAGAGAGAGAGTGAGGCGGTGAGAGAGAGAGGGAGTGAGAGAGAGAGGGAGTGGGCGAGAGAGAGAGGGGGGCAAGAGAGACTGGATTGGGGGCGAGCGAGAGAGAGGGGATGAGAGAGAGAGTGGAGGGGGATGAGAGAGAAAGTGGGAGGGGGACGAGAGAGAGGGATGGAAGGGGACTAGAGAGAGGGCGGGGGAGAGAGAGAGAAGGATGAGAGAGAGAGAGGGAGGGGGACGAGAGAGAGAGGGCGTGGGCGAGAGAGAGAGGGAGGGGGCGAGAGAGGGGGAGGGAGGGGGCGAGAGAGGGAGAGGCAGGGGTGAGAGAGAGAGAGGGCCTGGGCGAGAGAGAGAGAGAGAGAGAGAGGGAGGGGGAGAAAGAGAGGGAGGGGGACGAGAGAGAGAGGGAGGGGGACGAGAGAGAGAGAGGGAGGGGACGGGACAGAGAGGGAGAGGGACAAGAGAGATGGCGTGGGTGGTAGAGAGAGAGGGACGAGAGAGAGAGGGAGAGGGCGAGAGCGGGAGACGGACGAGAGAGAGAGGGAGGGGGAGAGAGAGAGAGGGAGGGGTGAGAGATAGAATGAGAGGGATGAGAGAGAGAGGCAGGGGGCAAGAGTGAGAGATAGTGAGTGGGCGAGAGAGAGAGAGAGAGCGAGGCGGGCGAGAGACAGAGAGTGAGAGGGGCGAGAGAGAGGGAGGGGGCGAGACAGTGATAGGGAGGGGGCGAGAGAGAGAGGGATGGGGTGAGAGAGAGAGAGGGAGCGGGTGAGAGCGAGAGAGGGAGAGGGCGAGAGAGAGAGGAAGGGGGCGAGAGAGAGAGGAAGGGGGCGAGAGAGAGAGAGCGAGTTTGAGAGAGAGGGAGTGGGCGGGAGAGTAGGGGAAGCGAGAGAGAGTGGAATGGGGGCGAGAGAGAGAGAGGGGATGAGAGAGAGAGGGGAGGGGGACGAGAGAGAGAGGGAGGGTGGGGGGCTAGAGAGAGGGCGGGAGAGAAGGAGAGAGAGAGGGACGAGAAAGAGAGGGAGGGGGCGAGAGAGGGAGAGGGAGGGGTGAGAGACAGAGTGAGAGGGACGAGAGAGAGGGAGGGGGCGAAAGCGAGAGAGGGGGGCGAGAGAGAGAGGGAGGGGGCGAGAGAGAGAAGGAGGGGATGAGAGAGAGAGGGAGAGGGTGAGAGCGAGAGAGTGAGGGGGCGAGAGAGAGAGGGAAGGGGGCGAGAGAGAGCGAAGGGGCGAGAGAGAGAGGGAGGGGGTGAGAGAGAATGGAAGTGCAGTGAGAAAGAGAGAGAGGGGAGGAGAGAGAGGGGGGAGGCGGACGAGAGAGAAAGTGGGAGGGGGACAAGAGCAAGAGGGAGGGGAGGGGGCTAGAGAGAGGGCAGGGCCGAGAGAGAGAGAGAGGGACAAGAGAGAGAGGGATGGGCGAGGGAGGGAGAAGGAGGGGGCACGAGAGAGAGAGAGGGAGGGGGTGAGAGAGAGAGAGTGAGAGGGACGAGAGAGAGAGCAGAGGGGGGATGAAAGAGACCGAGGGTCAAGGGGGGGCGTGTGAGAGGGGTTGAGAGTGGGAGGGGGCAAGCGAGTGAGAGAGAGAGAGGGAGGGGGCAAGAGACAGAGAGAGTGAGGGGACGAGGGAGGGTGGGGGAGAGCGAGAGATTGATGGGGCAAGAGAGAGAGGGAGAGGGACAAGAGTGAGCGAGGGGGGATGAGAGAGAGGCAGGGGTTCGAGAGAGAGAGAGGGAGGGTGCGAATGAGAGAGAGAGAGAGCTAGGGATGGGGTGAAAGAGAGAGGAACGGGTTGAGAGCGAGAAAGGGAGGGGGCGAGAGAGAGAGGAAGGGGGTGAGAGCGAGAGCGATGGAGCGAGAGAGAGAGGGATGGGGCGAGAGAGAGAAGGAGGGGGCAAGAGAGAGACGGAGTGAGAGAGAGAGGGAGTGGCGAGAGACAGTGGTAGGGGGCGAGAGAGAGAGAGGGAGGGGGCGAGAGAGAAAGAGAAACCAGGGCGAGAGAGAGGGGGAGGGGTGGTTAGAGAAAGGGAAGGTGGTGGTGAGAGAGAAAGAGAAAGGGGGGTGAGAGAGTGAGAGAGGGACGGGGTGAGAGAGAGAGTGAGGGAGTGGGGCGAGAGAGGGGGACGGGGCGAGAGAGAGGAAGGGGCAAAAGAGAGGGAGGGGGTGAGAGAGAAAGAGAAAGCAGGGCGAGAGAGAGAGGGAGGGGTGGCTAGAGAAAGGGAGGGTGGTGGTGAGAGAGAAAGAGAAAGTGGGGCGCGAGAGAGAGAGGGAGGGGGTGAGAGAGAGAGAGTGTGAGGGAGCGGGGGCGAGAGAGAGGGACGGGGCGAGAGAGAGGGAGGGGGCAAAAGAGTGAGAGGGGGTGAGAGAGAGAGGGAGGGGCGAGAGAGAGAGGGACGTGAGAGAGAGGGAGGGGGTGAGAGTGGTACAGGGAGGGGGCGAAAGACAGAGAGAGGGAGGGTGCGAGAGAGAGAGAGGGAGGCAGCAAGAGAGAGTGTGAGAGGGACGAGAGAGAGGGAGGGAGCGAGAGAGAGAGATAGCGAGGGGGCGAGAGAGAGAGAGTGCAAGGCGGGTGGGAGACAGACAGTGAGAAGGGTGAGAGAGGGGGAGGGGGCGAGACAGTGAGAGGGAGGGGGCGAGAGAGAGACGGATGGGGTGAGAGAGAGAGAGTGGGAGCGGGTGAGAGCGAGAGAGGGAGAGGGCGAGAGACAGAGGAAGGGGGCGAGAGAGAGCGAGTGAGAGAGAGAGAGGGAGTGGGCGAGAGAGTGGGGGAAGGTGAGTGAGAGTGGAATGGGGGCGAGAGAGAGAGAGAGTGGATGACAGAGAGAACGGAGGGCGCGAGAGAGAAAGTGGGAGGGGGACGAGAGAGAGAGAGGTGGAAGGGGACTAGAGACAGGGTGGGGCCGAGAGAGAGAGGGAGAAGACAAAGAGGGAGGGGACGAGAGAGGGAGAGGGAGGGGCGCGAGAGAGAGAGATGGAGCGGGCGAGAGAGAGAGGGAGTGGGACGAGAAAGAGGGGCGGGCGAGAGAGGGAGGGGGCGAGAGAGAGAGAGGGAGGGTGTGAGAAAGAGAGAGGGAGGGCGTGAGAGAACGAGGGAATGGGGAGTAAAAGAGGGAGGTGGATGAGAGACAGAGAGTGAGAGGGACGAGCGAGAAAGTGTGTGGGCGAGAGAGAGAGAGAGTGAGAGAGACGAGAGAGAGGGAGGGGGGCGGGAGACAGAGTGAGAGGGACGAGAGAGAGAGGGAGGGGGGCGAAAGCGAGAGAGGGGGCGAGAGAGAGGGAGGGGGCGAGAGAGAGGGATGGGTGAGAGAGAGAGGGATGGGGTGAGAGCGAGAGAGGGAGGGGGCGAGAGGGAGAGAGGGATTGGGTGAGACTGAGAGAGAGAGAGGGATTGGGTGAGAGAGAGACGGAGAGGGTGAGAGCGAGAGAGGGAGGGTGCGAGAGAGAGAGGGAGGGGGCGAGAGAGAGAGGGAAGGGGCGAGAGAGAGAGGGAAGGGGGCGAAAGAGAGAGGTAGGGGGCGAGAGAGAGGGAGGGGGCGAGAGAGAGAGGGTGTGAGAGAGAGGGAGGGGGCGAGAGAGTGAAAGAGAGGCGAGAGCGAAATTGAGGGGGCGGGAGAGAAAGGGGAGGGGGACAAGAGAGAGAGAGGGGGGACGAGAGAGAGAGGGAGGGGGATGAGAGCGAGAGTGCGTGGGCGAGAGAGAGAGAGGGACGAGAGGGAGAGGGAGGGGGCGAGAGAGGGGGAGGGAGGGGACGAGAGAGAGAGAGGGGGAAGGGGTGAGAGAGAGAGAGGGATGCGGTGAAAGAGAGAGGGAGAGGGTGAGAGCGAGAGAGGGATGGGGTGAGAGAGAGAGGGATAGGATGAGAGCGAGGGAGGGAGAGAGCAAGAGAGAGAGAGGAAAGGGGGCGAGAGAGAGAGCGAGGGGGCCAGAGAGAGAGAGAAGGGGGCGAGACAGAGAGGAAAGGGGCGATAGAGAGGGAAGGGGAAGAGAGAGAGAGGGAGTGAGAGACAAGGAGGGGGCGAGAGAGAATGGAAGTGGGGCGAGAAAGAATGAGAGGGCACGAGATAGAGAGGGGAGGCGGACGAGAGAGAAAGTGGGAGGGGGACGGGAGAGAGAGGGAGGGTAGGGGACTAGAGAGAGGGCGGGGGAGAAGGAGAGAGAGATGGACGAGAGAGAGAGGGAAGGGGACGACAGAGAGAGAGGGGAGGGGGATGGGACAGAGAGGGAGAGGGATGAGAGAGAGAGGGCATGGGTGAGAGAGAGATAGGGACGAGAGAGAGGGAGGGGGCGAGAGAGGGGGAGGGAGGGGGGTTAGAGAGAGAGGGTGAGAGATAGAGTGAGAAGGATGAGAGAGAGAGGGAGGGGATGAAAGAGAGAGAGCGAGGGGGGCGAGAGAGAGAGAGGCAGGGACGAGAGAGAGAGAGGGACGGGGCGAATGAGAGAGAGGGATGGGGTGAGAAAGAGAGAGTGAAAGGGTGAGAGCGAGAGCGGGAAGGGGCGAGAGAGTGAGGCAGGGCGATGAGAGAGAAAGGGAGGGGGAAAGAGAGAGTGGGGCGTGAGAGAGAGAGATGGAGGGGGCGAGAGAGAGAGAGGGAGGGGGCGAGAGAGAGAGTGAGAGGGACGAGAGAGAGGAGCGGGCGAGCGAGGGATGGGGCGAGCGAGAGATGGAGGGGGGGAGTGAGAGATGGAGGGTGCGAGAGAGAGAGGGAGGAGGGTGAGAGAGGGATGTGGATGAGAGAGAGGGCGTGTGCGAGAGAGAGAGAGGGACGAGAGAGAGGGAGGGGGCGAGAGAGGGAGGGGTGAGAGAGGGAGAGGCAGGGGTAGAGAGAGAGGGAGGGGGTGAGAGTGAGAGAGAGGAAGGGACGATAGAGTGAGAGGGATGGGGTGAGGGAGAGAGAGGGATGGGGTGAGAGAGAGAGGGATAGGGTGAGAGCGAGGGAGAGAGAGCGAGAGAGAGAGAGGAAGGGGGGCACGAGAGAGAGCGAGGGGTGAGAGAGAGAGAAGGGGGCGAGAGAGAGAGGGAAGGGGCGAGAGAGAGAGAGAGAGGGAAGGGGGGAGAGAGAGAGGGAGGGGCGAGTGAGAGAGAGAGAGGGAGTGAGAGAGAAGGAGGGGGCGAGAGAGAATGGAAGTGGGGCGAGAAAGAGAGAGAGGGGACGAGAGAGAGAGATGGGAGGTGGACGAGAGAGAAAGTGGGAGGGGAAGAGAGAGGGTGGGGGAACGAGAGTGAGAGGGACGAGAGAGAGAGGGAGGGGGCGAGAGATAGAGTGAGAGGGACGAGAGAGAGGGAGGGGCGAGAGAGAGTGAGAGGGACGAGAGACAGGGGGTGAGAGTGGGAGGGGCGAGAGAGAGAGTGAGGGGGCAAGAGAGAGAGGGAAGGGGACGAGAGACAGAGAGGGAGAGGGACGAGCGAGAGAGGGCGTGAGCGAGAGAGAGACAGGGACGAGAAAGAGAGAGGGGGCGAGAGAGGGAGGGGGCGAGAGAGAGAGAGGGACGAGAGAGAGGGGGAGGGGGGGCGAGAGAGAGAGACCGAGGGGGGCAAGAGAGAGAGAGGCAGGGACAAGAGAGAGAAAGAGGGTCGGAGCGAGTGAGAGAGAGAGCGATGGGGTGAGAGAGATAGAGAGTGAAAGGGTGAGAGCGAGAGCGGGAAGGGGCGAGAGATAGAGAGGAATGGCGACGAGAGAGAAAGGGAGGGGACGAGAGAGAGAGGGAAGGGGCGCGAGAGAGGGGGAGCTGGTCGAGAGAGAGGGAGGGGGCGAGAGAGAGAGAGAGAGGGAGGGGGCGAGAGAGAGTGGGGCAGGCGAGAGAGAGAGCAGGTGCGAGAGAGAGGGAGAGGGGCGGGAGAGCGAGGGAGGGGCGAGAGAGTGTGGAAGGAGGATAAGAAAGAGACCGAGGCGGACGAGAGAGCGGAATGGGAATGAGAGAGAGAGGGCAGGGACCAAGTGACAGAGAGAGCGGGGGCGAGAGAGAGAGAGGGACAAGAGAGAGAGGGAGGTAAGCAAGAGAGAGAGGGAGATGAAGGGGGCGAGAGAGAGAGGGAGAGGGCAAGAGAGAGAGAGAGGGAGGGGGCGAGAGTGAGTCGGGGAGGGGCGAGAAAGAGGGAGGGAGGGGGCAAAAGGGAGCGAAGGGAGAGAGAGAGAGAGCGGAAGGGGAGAGAGAGATGGCGGGGATCAGAGAGAGAGAAGGACAGGTCGAGAGAGAGAGGGAGGGGTCAAGAGAGAGAGAGGGAAGGGGGAGGGGGCGAGAGAGGGAGAGGGAGGGGGCGTGACAGAGAGGGAGAGGGACGAGAAAGAGAGGGCGTGGGCGAGAGAGGTGAGGGAGTGAGAGAGAGAGGGAGGGGAGAGAGAGAGGGAGGGGCACGAGAGAGTGAGAGGGAGGGGCACGAGAGAGAGGGAGGGGAACGAGAGAGAGGGAGGGGAGAGAGATAGAGGGGGTGAGAGAGAGAGAGAGAGGTTGGGCGGGCGAGAGAGAGAGGGAGTGTGCGAGAGAGAGGGAGGGGGTGAGAGAGAGAGAGGGAGGGGCGAGAGAGAGAGAGGGAGGGGTGAGAGAGAGAGACGGGGGATGAGAGAGAGAGAGGGTGGGCGGGCGAGAGAGAGATGGAGTGTGCGAGAGAGAGAGTGAGGGAGGGGGTGAGATAGAGAGGGACGGGGACGAGAGATGGAGGGGGGCGAGAGAGCGGGGGGGGGGCGAGTGGTGGGCCAAGAGAGATGTGGGTGAGATAGGGGGAGAGGTGTGGACTAGAGAGAGAGGGAGGGGATGAGACAGAGAGAGGGAGGGTGCAAGAGAGAGAGGGAGGGGGGAGTGAGGGCGTGGGCGAGAAAGAGAGAGGGATGAGAGAGAGGGAGGGGGCTAGAGGGAGGGGGCGAGAGAGGGAGAGGCAGAGGCCGAGAGAGAGAAAGACGCAGTGGACTTGAGAGAGAGAGGGATGAGCAAGAGAGGGAAGGGGCGAGAGAGGGAGGGGGCGAGAGAGGGAGATGGAGGGGGCGAGAGAGAGAGAGAAAGAGAGGGAGTGGTAGAGAGAGAGGGAGGGGCGAGAGAGAGAGGGAGGGGCGAGAGATAGAGTGAGAGCGACGAGAGAGCGAGGGAGGGGAGTGTGAGAGCGAGACCAAGGAGGGCAAGAGAGAGCGAGGGGGGCGGGAGAGAGGGAGGGGGCGAGAGAGAGATAGGAAGGGGACGAGAGAGAGAGGGATGGGGTGAGAGAGAGAGGGATGGGGTGAGAGAGAGAAGGAGAGGGTGAGAGCGAGAGAGGGATGGGGTGAGAAAGTGAGGGACAGTATGAGAGCGAGGTCGTGAGAGAGCGAGCGAGAGAGGAAGGGGCAGCGAGAGAGAGAGGGAGTTGGCGAGAGAGAGGGAGGGGGCGAGAGAGAGAGGGTGTGAGAGAGAGAGTGAAAGAGGGGCGAGAGAGAGATGAAGGGGGCGGGAGAGAAAGGGGAGGGGGACAAGAGAGAGAGAGGGAGGGGACGAGAGAGAGAGGGAGGGGGATAAGAGAGAGAGGGCGTGGGAGAGAGAGAGAGAAGGGGCGAGAGAGAGGGAGGGGGCGAGAGAGGGGGAGGGAGGGGGCGAGAGACAGAGAGAGGGAGCGTGTGAGAGAGAGAGAAGGAGGGTGCGAGAGAGAGGGAGAAAAGAGAGAGAGGGAGGGGGCGAGAGAGGGAGGTGGCGAGAGAGGGAGAGGCAGGGGGTGAGAGAGAGGGAGTGAGCTAGAGAGAGAGAGGGACGAGAGAGAGGAGGGGGCGAGAGAGGGAGGGGGCGAGAGAGAGAGAGAGGGGTAGAGAGAGAGAGAGAGGGAGGGGCGAGAGATAGAGTGAGAGGGACGGGCGAGCGAGGGAGTGAGGGGGGTGAGAGAGAGATGAAAGGTGCGAGAGAGAGAGAGGGAGGGGGATGAGAGTCAGAGCGTGGGCGAGAGAGAGAGAGAGGGACGAGAGAGTGAAGGAGGGTGCGAGAGAGGGAGGGGTCGAGAGAGAGAGAGAGGGAGGGGTAGAGAGAGAGATAGAGGGAGGGATGAGAGATAGAGTTAGAGGGACGAGAGAGCGAGGGAGGGGGGCGAGAGAGAGAGGGATGGGGTGAAAGAGAGGGAGGGAGAGATCGAGAGAGAGAGGTAGGGGACGAGAGAGAGCGAGGGGGCGAAAGAGAGAGGGAAGGGGCGAGAGAGAGAGGGAAGGGGCGAGAGAGAGAGGGAGGGGGTGAGAGAAATGGAGGGGGTGAGAACGAGAGAGGGATGGGGTGAGAAAGAGAGGGAGAGGGTGAGAGCGTGGGAGGGAGAGATCGACAGAGAGAGAGAGAGGTAGGGGGACGAGAGAGCGATGGGGCGAAAGAGAGAGGAAAGGGGCGAGAGAGAGAGGGAAGGGGCGAGAGAGAGGGAGGGGGTGAGAGCGAGAGAGGGTTGGGGTGAGAAAGAGAGGGAGAGGCTGAGAGCGAGGGAGGGAGGGGGTGAAAGAGAGAGAGGAAGGGGGGGGCAAGAGAGAGAGAGCGAGGGGGTGAGAGAGAGAGGGACGGGGAGAGAGAGAATGGAAATGAGCGAGAAAGAGAGAGAGGGGACAAGAGAGTGGGGAGGGGGACGAGAGTGAAAGTGGAAGGGGGAAGAGACAGAGGGTGGGGGCTAGAGAGAGGGTGGGGGCGAACGATAGAGAGAGGGACGAGAGATTGAGAGGGACGAGATACGGGGGGCGAGCGAAAGAGGGAGGGGCGAGAGAGAGGGAGGGAGGGGCGAGAGCGAGAGGGAGGGGGCGAGAGAGAGAGAGAGGGACGAGAGAGAGTGAGAGGGACGAGAGACAGGGGGCGAGCGAGAGAGGGAGGGGCGAAAGAGAGAGTGTTGGGGGCGAGAGAGAGAGGGAAGGGAACGACAGAGAGAGAGAGGGAGGGGGACGGGACAGAGAGGGAGAGGGACGAGAGAGAGAGGGCATGGGCGAGAGAGAGACAGGGACGAGAAAGAGGGAGGGGGCAGGAGAGGGGGAGAGAGGGCGCGAGAGATAGAGAGAGGGAGGGTGTGAGAAAGAGAGAGAGGGAGGGTGCGAGAGAGAGAGAGGGCCGAGAGAGAGGGAGGGGGAGAGAGAGGGAGAGGCAGGGGTGAGAGAGAGGGAGCGGGCTAGAGAGAGAGAGAGGGATGAGAGAGAGAGAAGGAGGGGGTGAGAGAGCGAGGGGTCGAGAGAGAGAGAGAGAGGGAGGGGTGAGAGAGAGAGGGAGGGGCGAGAGATAGAGTTAGAGGGACGAGAGAGCGAGGGAGGGGGGCGAGAGAGAGAGACCGAGGATGGCGAGAGAGAGAGAGAGCGAATGGGGGCGAGAGAGAGGGAGGGGGCGAGAGAGAGAGGGATGGGGTGAGAGCGAGGGAGGGAGAGATCAAGAGAGAGAGAGGGAAGGGGCGAGAGAGAGAGGGAAGGGGTGAGAGAGAGAGGGAGGGGTGAGAGAGAGAGGGAGGGGGTGAGAGTGAGAGAGGGATGGGGTGAGAAAGAGAGTGACAGAGTCAGAGTGAGGGAGGGAGGAGTGAGAGAGAGAGGGATAGGGCGAGGGTAAGGGAGGGAGAGAGCGATAGAGAGAGAGGAAGGGGGGCAAGAGAGAGAGTGAGGGGGTGAGAGAGAGAAGGGGGCGAGAGAGAGAGGGAAGGGGCTAGAGAGAGAGGGAGGGGTGAGAGTGAGAGAGGGATGGGGTGAGAAAGAGAGGGACAGAGGCAGAGCGAGGGAGGGAGGAGTGAGAGAGAGGGATAGGGCGAGAGAGAGAGGGAAGGGGCGAGAGAGAGAGGGAAGGGAAGAGAGAGAGGGAGGGGCGAGAGAGAGGGAGTTAGAGAGAAGGAGGGGGCGAGAGAGAATGGAAGTGGGGCGAGAAAGAGAGAGAGGGGACGAGAGAGAGAGGGGAGGCGAAGGAGAGTGAGAGTGGGAGGGGGAAGAGAGAGAGAGAGAGAGAGGGTAGGGGGCTAGAGAGAGGGTGGGGGCGAACGAGTGAGAGAGGGACGAGAGAGAGAGAGTGACAGGGATGAGAGACAAGGGGCGAGGGAAGGAGGGAGGGGGCGAGAGAGAGAGGGAGGGGCTGAGAGAGAGAGGGAGGGGGCAAGAGAGAGAGAGGGGCGAGAGAGAGAGTGAGAGGGACGAGAGACGGGGGCGCGAGCGAGAGAATAAGGGGGCGAGAGAGAGAGGGAGGGGGTGAGAGAGAGAGGGATGGGGTGAGAAAGAGAGGGAGAGGGTGAGAGCGAGGGAGGGAGGGGGTGAGAGAGAGGGATAGGGTAAGGGCAAGGGAGGGAGAGAGCGAGAGAGAGAGAGGAAGGGGGGCAAAAGAGAGAGTGAGGGGGTGAGAGAGAGAGAGAGAAGGGGGCGAGAGAGAGAGGGAAGGGGCGAGAGAGAGATGGAAGGGGAGAGAGAGAGGGAGGGGCGAGTGAGAGAGGGAGTGAGAGAGAAGGAGGGGGCGAGAGAGAATGGAAGTGGGGCGAGAAAGAGAGAGAGGGGGCGAGAGAGAGAGGGGAGGCGGACGAGAGTGAAAGTGGGAGGGGGGAGAGAGAGAGGGTAGGGGGCTAGAGAGAGGGTGGGGGCGAACGAGAGAGAGAGGGACGAGAGAGAGAGTGAGAGGGACGAGAGACGGGGGGCGAGCAAAAGAGTGAGGGGACGAGAGAGAGAGGGAGGGGGTGAGAGAGAGAGGGAGGGGGCGAGAGAGAGAGAGGGACGAGAGAGAGAGTGAGAGGGACGAGAGACGGGGGGGCGAGCGAGAGAGGGAAGGGGCGAGAGAGCGAGTGAGGGGGCGAGAGAGAGCGTGAGGGGGCGAGAGAGAGCGGGAAGGGAACGAGAGTGAGAGAGGGAGGGGGACGGGACAGAGAGAGAGAGGGCGTAGGCGAGAGAGAGACAGGGACGAGAAAGAGGGAGGGGGTGAGAGAGGGAGAGGGAGGGGGGAGAGAGAGAGGGTGGAGAGAGAGAGGGAGGGGGCAAGAGGGGCGAGAGATAGAGTGAGAGGGACGAGAGTGGAAGTGGGTGTGGGGCGAGAGAGAGGGACCGGGCGAGAGTGAGAGGGAGGAAGGCAAGAGAGAGAGGGCGAGTCTGAGGGGGAGGGGGGGCGAGTGAGAGAGGAGGGTTGAGTCTGAGAGGGAGCGGGGGCGAGAGAGAGAGAGAGAGAGAGAGGGGTGAGAGAGAGGAGGGCGAGTGAGAGGAGGGCGAGTGAGAAGAGGGCAAGTGAGAAGAGGGTGAGTGCGAGGGAGAGCGAGAACGAGAGCAGGAGACACAGAGATGAACAATTTGGGCGAGCAAGTAAGCGAGCGAGCGCGTGAGAGAGACAGCGAGAGAATGAGGCGGCGAGAGAGAGAGGTGCTATAGAGAGAGAGAGAGGGGGCAAGAGAGAGAGAGTAAGAGACAGAGAGAGAGTGAACACGAGAGAGAGATGGTCGAGAGAGAGAGCATTGGTAGAGAGAGAGGAGGGGGCAGGATAGAGAGAGAGGGCTACAAAGAAAGAATGGGGGAACGTGAGAGTGTGAGAGAGAGGCCGCGAGAGAGAGTCAGAGCGAGAGAGAAGGGATCGTGAAATGGAGAGACGGGGCGAGCGAGAGGTAAAGCAATGAGAGATGGGTGAAAGAGAGAGAAGAGGTGTGAGACAGAGGGAAGGCCCAGAGAGGCAGAGACAGAGGGGTGAGAGAGTAAGAGAGGATGCAAGAGCGATGAGGCAAGAGCAAATGAGGGAGAGAGGTGGTGAGAGAGAGACAGAAATGTGCCAAAGAAAGAGTGGGGTAAGAGAGAGAGATACGGGAGAGAGTGGGATAGAGTGGGGAGAGAGAGGAGCGAGATGGAGAGAGGGGGGCGTCATAGAGAGAGGGAGAGAGTGACCGAGAGTGAGAGAGAGAGAGAACGAGCGAGAGAAAACGAGAGAAAGAGGGAGAGTGTTGCAAGAAAGAGGGAGGGAGGGGGCAAATACGAGAGAGAGAGAGAGAGAGAGAGCGAGGGAAAGAGAGAGGGAGAGAGGGTGTGGGAGAGAAGGTGAGGGAAAGAGTGATTGAGAAAGAGCAAGGGAGGGGTTAGAGAAGGGCGACAGAGAGAGCGAGAGAGAGTGAGAGGAACGAGTGGGAGAGGTGATAGAGAAGGATAGAGAGTGAGCGAGAGAGGTGAGTGATGGTGACAGGGGGAACAAAGATATATATATAGAGAGGGAGAGAGAGAGGGGAGAAAGTGTGTGTAAAAGAGAGAGAGGGTCACGTGCAAAAGAGAGAGAGGCAAGAGAGGGCGACAGTGATGGGGAAAGAGAGGAGAGAAAGGGGGTGTGAGAGAGGGGAGAAAGGAGAGCGAGAGAGAGAAGGAGTGAGAGAGAGAGGAGTGAGAGAGAGATGGGGAGAGAGAGAGGGCGAGAGAAACAGGGGTTGAGTGAGAGGCAGTGGGATGAGAGACAGAGTGGTGTGAGAGGGGGAGGGAGGGCTGAGACAGAGAGCACGAGCAAGAAAGAGCGCAAGAGAGAGCTGCAAGAAAGAGCAAGAGAGAGAGAGAGAGGGCAGATACGAGAGAGAGAGAAAGGAGAGAGCGAGATTGGCAGAGTGGGAGCATGGAAGCGTGGGACCGTGGGAACGAGGGAGTGAGGGAGCGAGAAAGAGCGAGAGCGGCAGAGTGGCTGTGAGGGAGCGGCAAGAAAGAAAGTGAGAGAGATGGGGAGGATGGATAGAGGGAGGGCGGTTAGAGGAAGGGAATAGAAGGAACGGGTCGAGGGAGAGGGAGTAGAGGAAGAGGAGGGTAGAGGGGGTGGGGGGGCGGAGAGGAAGGGAGAGAGCGTGGGGGTAGACGGAGGGCTGGTAGTGGGGGTAGAGGGAGGGAGTAGAGAGAGGGAGTAGGGGGGTAGAGGGAGGGGGTAGAGGGAGGTGGGAGATTTGGTGCGAGGGGGTGCGGGGGGACGAGAGGGTGGCAGCAAGAGGGGGGTGAGAAGAGGGGGCGACGAAAGGGGGGCGATGGGGTGGGAGGGAGTGGGGAAGGTGGGAGAAGGCATGAGAAGGGGGTGAGGGGGGACGAATGGATGGCCCAGGGGTCCGGAGGGGGTGCAAGAGGGGTGCAAGGTGGGGCGAGAGGGGAGGCGAGGGTGGATGAGGGGAGGCGCGAGGGGGGCGAGGGGGATGCGATGGGGGAGCGAGAGGGGGGCGAGAGGGGAGGCAAGAGGGGGTTAGAGAGGGGGTGCAAAGGGGGAGCGTGGGGAGGAGAGGGGGGCGAGGGGGCAAGAGGGTGGCAAGAGGGGGGCGAGAGGAGGAGGCGAGAGGGGGTGAGTGGGGGCGAGTGGTGTTTGAGGGGGGTGAGGGGGGCAAGGTGGCGAGAGAGGGCGAAGAGGGGGGGCGAGGGGGGGAAGAGAGGGGTGGGGAGAGCGGTGGGGTGTTAAGAGGGGGGGGCGGGAGCTTGCAAGAGGGTGGGGGAGGGGGGTGGGAGGGGAGGAGAGAGGGGGCAGAGAGTGAGGGATAGACGGAAGGAGAGTGCTGGCTGTGTCATTTCATCATCTGTGAAACACATTAAGACCGGCGAAGTCCCTCATCCTGATGATTTCCTGGTCAGGACTCCAGTCACTAATTTGCTGCCAGGTTCTGATAAATAACCAAAAAAACACAACAGGAGTTACACTTGCAGAGATTAAGGGAGCCATGGTTACGTCAACATCAGAGCACGAGGAGGCTATTTAGCTTCGTGAGCCTATTCCACCATTCACCCAAATTACAGTAATCTTCATCATTCTGACAAATCTCTGTCTTTGTCCCATAATCCTTCAGCATTTTCATTCCAAATCCACCAATCTCTGATTTAAAATTTGCAAATGATTTCCAATCAATCGCTGTTTGTGGAACTTTATCCATTTCTGTGTATAAAAGTGTTCCCCGTTATCACAACTAAATGTTCTGACTCTAACACTTTATCTGTTTAATCTTTCTTCTTAAATTAAACCTTGGAATCCAAGTATCACTTCAGTAAATCTACACTGCACTTCCATTCAGAGTGATACTCTCCTTAAACCGTGGTGCCCAGCCCTGACAGCTTGGCCTAAGTAGGTTCGGATTTGCTGAAGCATGACTTCTAATCCTTTGGTTTCTCGTCTTCTGCAGAGATCAATTTCAACATTCCACCGGCCCCTTGATCACTTTTCTGAACCTGTCTGTGACATTTTCATAAACTATACAGCTGGATCAATCACTCTCTCTCCATTTTCACAATCAAGAAATATCCTATTTTGATCCAAACTCTCACTCGCCGACACAAACTCATCTGTTGCTGTTTTTCTCATTTACTGAATCTATCAATATTGCTTTCTAATGCTATACTTCCATCTACCTACACTTGGAATCGCTGTAATCTGCAGAGTGGCCCCAAATTTTGAATGTGGTTTTCCTTTCATTATCAATAGTGAATAAATAGGGCTCCAACATTGATCCGTGCAGGATATCACTAACCATATCCTTCCAATGAGAATACGTCTTATTATCTACACAAATGTCTCTTGTTCAAATCAAATTCATCTGCAAGGACATCTTTTGCATCTTATTACCTTTAATGGACAGTAGAAAGGTGTAAATTCAGGGACATTCTTCGCAGTCAAATTTGTCTTGTGTTTATCTGATTGGTGGAGCAATGAATACCATTAAATCTTAATCTTTGTCTTCACCACATGGTAACTCGATCACAAAGATTGACAATGTGAAATATTTATTCTCCTTCATGATTGATAAACTCTGGGCACATTGTTACCGAGTGGTACTCGCTTTTTTCACAAAAACACAGGCCCCGCCCAACTGTTTGCTTACACCCGTTACACAATGTGGTCCTCGTCCTCTCCATCTGAATTTCATGACAAGATACCTCGAACATGGAGAGGAGCAACTATTCCAAGCACTGAGATCCCAGTAATTGGTACCACCACTCACCCGAATCCATTGGAGAAGCCGATTGGTCCCGCACTATGTCCTCATCTGAATCATGCTGCTGGCTGCGTTCCTTCCCCATATGAAAGCGGTGATGGCTCTCTGATGGCAGAAGGAATGGAATGATTTCTCTTCAATCTCATCTTTAGTCATTGACTCGTCGAACTTAAGGGAGTACTCAGTGGGCACAGAAGTAGAGTCTGGAGAGACAATAAATGATTGACATTGTTCTTTGTTATTTTCCATTGCTCACTGAAAGGTTTATAAATTGAACTTGAAGTTAAGGGCTGAGCTAGAAGCCTTGGATTAATTATCTGCTCAAAGAGCAGAGTGGGGCTACAATTATTGATTCAACACAACTTTGATATTGAATCAGACATTGTTTAAGTTTCCTTATGCACAACCACAGATCCAAGGGAAACACAAGGAAATTGGATTGAATAGCGAAAGCACATGACTGAATAAAGGAATCTTGAAATAAATTAGTGCAGGATATGTGCCTATTTGATACACATATCCTTTGGGTAGGGAAGGAGTGCTAACGTAGCAAAAGATTTAATTGCTTCAAATCATCTAACTGAAGAGACACATTTCCCCGCTTAATTCATGAGATCAGTGGAAGGACAAAACATTATTTTTGGTTAAAGAATTCACCTTTCTCACCAGGTAATGAAGGCACACTGTCTGTGCGGATCGAGTCATTGGCCACTGTTTGAACCACCTCCTCAATAGAGCTATTTCCCTTTTGTGTGGCCAGAGGTTCTGCTTTTCTCCAAGAATGGTAAGGGTGAGCTGCCTTGTTTACTGGTGCCGCTGCTGCTCCTATAGAAATAGAAATGTCACAGAACAACACAGATGTATAGTTTCAGGACACAAAAACAGGTTCTCAGTATTTGTGATTTACACAGGCCTCCTTCCCAACCTAAACCCATCAACATAGTTTTCTTCGATTTCTTGTATTCCAAGCTCCTCCTTGAATTCATCTGTTATTTGCTTCAATTATTCCTGATGAAGTAAGTTCTACATTCAAACCCGTTTTTGGTAAAGACTTTGTCGCCCTCTGCAAATTCCCCATTAGATTTAATAGTGATCACAATTATATCCCCAGATCCATGGATTCTGTCATTCGCAAGCAGAAACATCTTTTCCATGTCTACTCGATCAAACGTAACTGGACCATGTCACTCTTTTTCAATGAGACAACACTGCCCAATCTTACTTGATGAATTCAATCTCAGTTTGGATATAATTCCAGTAACTATTCTTTACCTTCCCCGATCCGAACTGTGTGCAGTGCTCCAAGGGTGACCTGTCCATGGTCCTACACATATCGAACACATTTCCATTCTGTCGCCCCAGAAATAAACCCATGACCTACTTCTCCATCTAACCTCACAAACCGGTGCACTTTCCTTCCAGTGACTCATTCCTATCTCCAGATCCATCTGCCCTATTTAAGGACATATTTCCAAAGAGGAAGTGGTCTCTTTAGTCTTTTGACCACAGTGTACGACCTCACACATGGGTGGAGGTTAATCTTCCACAGCTTTGACTGCAATATTCCCTTAACCAAATCTTCACAGCAGTAAATCTTCCTAAAAACAAAACTCCAATATATTAATGTACATAATCTCATCAACTATTTCTTATTTGAAAAGCACTAACTGTCCAGCTCAGATTTGAACAAACATCCTCTGCCACAGTTATTAAAATGTCACAAGCTGAACTACAACCACTATTTGCATTCATATTCATTGCAGCCCAAGAATGAGAGGTGGTATCATTGAGGGTCTATAAAGTGGTCAAGGGATTGACCAAGAAGATGCAGAGAAGGTGATTCAATCTACAATGAGTCGTCGTAAGTTTACAATAAAAGGAAAATTGGAGGAAATACTTCTCTCAGAGGATGGTGAATCTTGGGAAATCACTACCTCAGAACAATGTGGATTCTGGGACATGAAGTAAATTTAAATAAGAGCCACACAGGTTTTTAATTACTAATGGGTTGAAGAGTTAAGGAGAGCTGGCAGGAAAGTTGTGTTCAGGCCAAGATGAGATTAACCATGTCTGTATCAAATGGCAGAGCAGGTACAAGGGGCTGGATTAATAATCCTGCTCCTAATTCTGATGCTCTTATGTTCTTATTTCAAAAGGAGGAAGTAAGAGGAATGGACTAATACAAGGTGTTTAATGGGCATTGTATTGGAAAGACTATGGTGAGAGGCTGTTTGATTTGGTGAGGTGAGGCAAAATATCTCGACAGTAGTGTCAGCAGACAAGCTGGGCCCAGTACAGAGAAAAGACCGTGATGTCTTCTTTGCAGCATCTTTCCCCACGTATCCATTTCTAACCTCTACCTATTCCCCTCGCCCTAGCTTTCATCCTGAAGCTCCTTCACCAAAAAACCTTGCAGCCTCTTTCTTCAAACCCACCATCACCGAATCCCCCACCATCAACATTCTGGGGGTTTACTATTGACTAGAAATTGAAGTGGACTTTCCATATAACTACGGTAAGTAAACCACCCTCCAAATCTCTGAAGCCTGTCCACCATCTACAAGAATCAACTCAGGAGTACAATAGGATATTCACTACTTGGCTAGGTTTGGGTGCAGCTCCAAGAACACTCAAGAAGCTTGACAGTGTCAGGAAAAAGCAGACTTCTTGATTGGCATCACATCCACTCCCTCCTCCACTGATGCCAGGAGCAGCACTATGTACTATCTACAAGATACATTACATCAATTCATAACACTTCAATAGCATTTTCCAAATCTAGGACCAATACCAAATAAAAGGAAAAGGGAGGCAGATTCATGGGAACATCACCTCCTGTAGGTTCCCTCCCAAGCCACTACAATCTAGAGTTGAAAATCTTTCAGACGTCCTGAAGTGTCATTGAGCCAAAATTCTGGAATTCCCTCCCAACAGCACTACCAATAGGCCTACAACCCACAGGGACTGCAGTGATTCAAAAAGGGAGCTCACAACCACCTTCTCAAGGGCATTAGAATGAGGCAATAAATGTTCGCACAGCCAGTGACACCCACATTCCATAAATTCATTAATTCCTTCATGCCTCCTCCTTCCTTCCACAACACCCCACCCATAGACAGCTGCGCTGCGCAAACACAAAGCCTTGAGCAGCATGTGGTAACCCACAAGGAGGCCCAAGCTACATTCAAGCCGTGCTCTGACAGGGGTGGTCCTGAATGAACAATCATCCCCAGCGATTCACACACCAGAGTCAACAGTGAAACTATCAGTTGCCAACGTTTTCACAAAGAGATTCGTTGGGACACGGGATGAACGGCCAGAGGAAGTGGTAGATGCAAATACAGGTACAACATTTAAAAGACATTTGGAGAGGTACATGAATAGGATAGGTTGAGGAATATGAGCCAAATGCAGGAAAACTGCACTGGCATAGTTTGGGAAATCTGGTTGACATGGAACAGTTGGACTGAAGGGTTCATTTCCATGTTGATGACTATGATTCTATTCTTTTCAGTCACAGTGGCATTTTGCAATTGTCCTAAACTATGGTGGCTTTTGACACCAGGGCCACAGTACTCTGTAGGTAAGGTGTTGAGTAGTAGCTGCAATTTAGTGGACATTTAATAAACAACATAATGAAGAAGTATAGAAGGAAATTACTACAGATGGTGGAATCTGTACTGAAAACAGCAAATGCTGGAGCTGACAGCAGGTCAGAAAGCATCTCTGGAGACCAAGCAACCTAACGATGTGTCTCGATGACTCGATCAGAGATCTGATGTAGAATCATCTGGACTCAAAATGTTAGCTTGCTCTGTCCATCGATTTTTCTTTTAAAAAGAAGTTCATGGGATGAGAGTGTCATTGGCTCAGCAGCATTCATTGTTCATCCCTAATTGCCCAAGGGGCAGGTAAAAGTCAAGCTCATTGTTGTGTGTCTGGAGTCACATGTCGGACAAACTAGATAAGGATGGTAGCTTCTTACTTCAAGCACGTTAGTGAACCAGATGGGTTTTCCGTAACCCGACAAAGGATTCATGGTCATGAGATTCTTAATTCCAGATATTCACTGAATTCAAATTCCACCATTTCCTGTGGCACAATTCGAACCTGGTTCTCCAGAATGCAACCTGGATCTTTGGATAAACAGTCTAGCAGTAATAGCACTCGGCCATTGGCTCCCTCCTGTGATCTTCAGTATTTGTTGTTTTCAGTTCTCAAGAAATATGTTATGCATTAATTTTGAACTCTGTAAAAGCATCCACAGTGAACACAAAAAGCCCACCTCCAGTCATGATGTTTGAGTCTGGATGACTCAGTCACACTGGCTAATGAAGTGGAGTTACGCATTTTAATATCTGGCAGTTATTCCACAGTTTCGGCTGGCGTTGGGCTGCTCTCATTCCTTCTGCGATGAAACAAATAAAGAAATGACAGGCTATACTCCCCACTAATTCTCTCAATTCAATTGCACCGCAACCAAAGTAATTTATTTTAAATCAAAAATATTTCAGTGAAAGAAATTTCAGCAAGCTCACCACCTCCTGTCTCAGTTTCTTGGGAAATTGGATCAATTCTGTAGCGCCTACTGTCCCAGTGGAAAAGGCCACTGGTTTAAGCCCTTGAACAGGTTATCAGCTGATCTTAGATTTCAATCTTGTTCTTTGACAGATTGCAACATGTTTTGCACAAGGAGGCATGCAGACAGGACAACCTTCAATTACATTCAACACAAGAAAAAGCAATTCCATTTAAATGAGGAAGAATAATTGGGATCAGGCCTCAGGTGAGGATACAAAACAATCAAGTTTGGATTTCCCAGAGACCATCAAGACTGTCCATTCAATTACTGAAGTTTGTCTCATATTGCTTTCCCAATCAACCTATTTCAATGCATTATGACACCCGTAGAACAGGTGGGATAGTTCCAGTGCTTCTGGCTCAAAGTTGCAGACACAACCACAGCATCACAAGAGCACTCAGTTTTAGGCTGAGTAACTGGTGGGTTAATTTGCCCAATTATCTTACTAATCCAGAAGCTACTGTTACCATCCTAATGCTGGGAAATAAGCAAGGTATTAATGGGAGCAAAGATGTTACAACAGTCTCTCTGACAAGGGACAAAATATCTTCCATCTGTTGTTTTGTTCATCCTTCGATAGTTTGAAATTTTAAAACTTTCTCGTCTACCATCATCTTTGCAGTTTTGTACATCTTTTCTTTCAATTTGATGTCACTCATAATTCCCTCAGCTTTGTACCGCTGTTCATCGTGTATTTCGTTTACAAGTTAATATATATAGTTGAGAATAATAAAATATTCTTCTGCTTTAACATTCTAACTAACATCCCGTTCCAGTTTAGCGAACTGGAACCTTATCCCCTTGTGATTGCCTTTAAGTTTAGATACTCGTTGAAGAACCAAATTCCTCACCCTAAAGCTAGATTCTATCATGCTGCATTGCATCTTACCAAAATGGTCTTTTACATTGAGCTCATTAATCAATCATATTATCAGGTCTAAAATAGCTGTTCCATGATTGGTTCCAGAGCATCTGTTGTGAAATTGCACAGAGCAGTCGACCTCAAACTGCTTCAGAAGGTAATGTAAGCTGAGTGCACAATTCTATTTTAACTAACAGAGAACCCTCTGAATACCAGGATTCTGTTAGATCCCCAAAATCCCTACGTTGTGGAAACAGGCCCTTCAGCCCAACAAGTCCACACCAACCCTCCAAAGAGTATCCCAACCAAACCTATTCCTCAATGTTTACCCCTGATTAATGCACAGAAACTGTGCATCGCTGGACACTATGGCAATTTAGCATGACCAATTCACCTAACCTGCAGTTCTTTGGATTGTGGGTTTGCAGCTCTGGTTTGCAGTTGCTTCATGAAGTCTGAAAGTTGTTGCCTCTATTAGTCCAACAGCACTGTCACTGACACAGGAGCTGTTCCCCCAGATTGGTTTGTGGCAGTCAGAGATCCTGCTACAACCTGCGCACATGCTAACCCAATCATCTCAATCAGAAAGAATTAGTACAACGCAGATTAGAAGACAACTTCGATCACATTGTGCTTTGAAATCAGAGGCCCCTATTCAACCCATCACAACTGTGCCACCTTTTTAAAATAGCTATTTGGCGAGATCCCTGCTCTCACAGTAATGCAAATAATTTCTTTTTGCAAGTATTCAAATTTTGAATATTAATAGTGAATCAGCTGCCACCTCCTTTGCAAATGATTTCAGATCTTCTTTGAAGCAGCAAAACCCAGTGAGAACATTAAGGCATCCAATGTTTAAGAAAATCACATGCTCAGTCACTGTAATATGATGAGTTTTGTTTGACATAATTCTTAGCAAAAGTTAATTTGAAGCAAAAAGGAGAACGCGTAGAGAAAGGTGAACCACCCGTGGGTAACAAAGGCAGTCAAGAGCAGTACCCACAAGGAAAAGAATGACATAGACGTGGATGACTAAAAAGGGAGAAAACTGATCATGTAATTAAATTGACAAGAAACAAATACGAATGGCAACAATTGTACAGGTATATAAAAATTGGTACCTAAAGTCAGCATCGAACCCTTGGATTTTCTGACTGTGGAATTGATAATGGGTACAAGGAAACAGCAGATAATTTAAACCGATATTTTACATTGATCTTCATGAAGGAGGATACCGTTATCATCCTAAAGGTAGCAAATAAGCAAGTTAATCATGAGTAGAAAAATGTTATATCAGTCTTTGTCACAAGGGACAAAGTATTGACCAACTAATAGGACTGAAGGCAGACAGGACCTAATGGCCTGGATCAAACACTTTTAAGGCAACTGACTGCAGAGATGTTCAAGTCATCGATTGGAATATTCCAGAATCAGGGGATACAGGAAGCATCCAGTGGATTGATGTACCTGATCAAGACGGGAAGGGAGACAGAAATCAGGAAACTATAGACTAGTTAGTTTAATATCTGCTTTTGTAATACGGTAGAGTCGAATATTAAAGTAATAAATAGCAGGACATTTAGAAAAGCTTATCATTTAACATTGTAGACTGGGTTTTGTGAAAGAGACACTATAACAAATTTGCGACAGTTCATTGAGGAGATAACAAGCAGGGCTGATAAAGGGCAATCCAATGATGTTCTGTATTTGGATTTTAAAAATGCAAATGATAAGGTGCTATAGAAAAGTTAATTGCGTAATACAGGAGCTCACTGTGTCAGGGGTAACGTATTGGCATGGAGTGAGGATTGGTTAACCACACTGGCTGTTGCTGAGACCTCACTTGGAGTACTGTATACAATGTTAGCTCCCATATTTAATAAGGGATAAACCAATATTGGAGACCATTCAAAAAAAAGATTCAGCCAGCTGCTTCAAGGATGAAAATGTTGACCTATGAAGAATAGCTAAACAGGTTAGGTCATTATTCAATAAAATCTCGACAGATTACATACAGTGTGGAAACAGGCCCTTTGGCCCAACAGGTCCACACCGATCTGACGAAGCACAACCCACCCAGACCCATTCCCCTACATTTCCCTCTTCACCTAACACTACAGGCAATTTAGCATTGCCAATTCACCTAACCTGCACTTTTATTTGGATTGTGGGAGGATACCAGAGCACCCAGAGGTAACCCACGCAGACAACGTGCAAACTCCACACAGACAGTCACCTGAGGCAGGAATTAAACCCAGGTCTTGGCACTGTGAGACATCAGTGCTACCCACTGTGCCGCCCACATAATATAAGGGGTGATCTGATAGAAACAAGATTCTGAGGAGCTTGACAGGGTAGATGTTGACTAGATCTTCTAGCACCAATGAAGTCTTAAACCAAACATTACATAAGGGAACATTCATTTTGTAAAAAATGTAAAGACTTTTTTTCTCTCAGTAAATGGCTAGAATTTTCTAGCCCAAACAATTGTGAAAGTTAAATGTGGTAGGGGAATGGATCTGGTGGGGTTACTCTTCAGAGGGTTAGTGTGGCTTTTTGGGCCGAAGGGCCTGTTTCCACACAGTAGGGAATGTATGATTCTGTCTCAAATTATTCTAAAAGAGGGCAGATAGATTTTTGAAATATTGAGCAGTTGAGGGCTATGCAGATCAAGCATAAAACAGCTGTTGAGGTCTGGGTTGGCCCAGCCATGATCTGATAGAATTGGGGAACAAGCTGAAGGGAATGAATGCCCTACTCCTGCTCTGATTCCTTGAGGCTCCATTTCATGCTATTTTTTATCTCCAAAGAAGAGTGTGATACAATGTGCTGAAGATCTGAGATGTTGTGAAAATGGGGTGTTTATGTACTGGTTCAGATGGCATTGATTCATCAATCACAGCTATACAGTCAGGAGTAGGAAGGCAATTCCCTCCATGAATAAAGGAAATCCACTGCAGAGCTCACACAAAGGGATCCTTCCCCTCAGTAAACTCTCCCATCACATTACCCAACATATCAACAAAAGCAGGACGCACTGCGCATGTTCTAGCCAACAATGGGACCCCGGGTGATTGATGTCAGCACCGGACCAATGAAAGGACGGTGGGCGGATCTGGAGGACCTGGCGGGAGGTTGGTCCTCCAACCAATCAAAGTGAACTAGGGGCAGAACTAGACAAAACGACGTGATCACCCCCGTGCGTGGCGCAGAGTCGCTGTAATGAATGCTCAGGAAGTTATGGAGCAAAAGGATACGGTAAGGAAAGAAAGATATAAACAGAGGGAAACGGGAGAAAAACTGTGTTGCTATGAGGGGAGAGGTTTTACAAACATGTTGTGTACGTCGCAAAACACAAATTTGAATGTGCCAGTCCAATGTTTGCAGTAAATGGGGAATTGCCTCAGCGAGGGTGCAGGCCTGAGTGAGCGCCGCCATCTTTATTCGGGGCAACGATTCACTGGCCACGTGCGCGGCCGCCATCTTTGTAGGGGGCAAGGTGCAGCCAGGCGCAAGTGCAGCCTTTCTCAGGAACAGAGTCTTTGGGCAGGATTTACACAGAGCACGTTCAAACTCAGAGAAATAGATATTTATTTCTGGATTTGTTTCGTCATTCATTTAAATGAATTGCTATCGTAACTGAGTTTGCAGGTCATTCAAAATTGGAACTATTGTGCATAGTGAAGAAGGTCACCTCAGGTTACAGTTAGATATTGATCAGATACGGGTTAATTTAGATAAATGTGAGATGCTGCATTTTGGAAAAGCAAGTCACGGCAGGACTTATACACTAGGGGAAAGTGAAGACTGCAGATGCTGGAGATCAGAGCTGAAAAATGTGTTGCTGGAAAACCACAGCAGGTCAAGCAGCATCCAAAGATCAAGAGAATCGACATTTCGGGCATGAGCCCTTCTTCAGGATTCCTGAAGAAGGGCTCATGTCCGAAACGTCGATTCTCCTGATCTTTGGATGCTGCCTGACCTGCTGTGCTTTTCCAGCAACACGTTTTTCAGTCCAGGACTTATACACTGAATGGCAAGGCCCTGGAAACGTTTGCAGAACAAAGAGACCTTGGACTGCAGATTCATAGTCCTTGCAAGTCAAGTTGCAGGTAGATAGGATGATGAAGAAGGTGTTCAGTGTATTTTCCTTTATTGGCTAGAGCATTGAATATAGGATGTGGGAGGTCATGTTGCTTTGTACGTGCGCAATCGTGTCTCACTAAGCTGACTGAGTGTTTTGAAGTGACAAAGAAAATTGATTAAACCAGGCTGTGAACGTTGTTTATATGGACATTCAACAAGGTTCCACAAATCAGATTGGTTAGCAGGGTTCGATAACATGGAATGAAGGGAGAACAAGGCATTTGGGAACAAAACTGGCTTGATGGTAGGAGACAGAGGGTGATGATGGAGATTTGCTTTGTGAACTGGAGGACTGTGAGCAGTAGTGTGCTATAAGGATTGATTATTGGGTCCTTAACTAAATGACTTGGGTGTGAATATATGAGGTATGGTTAGTAGCTTTGCACAAGACACCAAAAATTGGAGGTGTAGTGGACAGCGAAGAAGGTTAGTTCAGAATACAACAGGATATTGATCAGATGGGCCAGTAGAGCAAGGAATGGCAGACGGAGTTCAATTTAGATAAATGTTAGCTGTTGGATTTTGGAAAGGCAAATCAGGGCAGGACTTATACACTCACTGGTAATGCCCTGGGAAGTGTTGCTGAACAAAGAGACCTTGGAGTGCAGGTTCATAGTTCCTTGAAAGGAGAGTCACAGGTAGGTAAGGGAGTGAATGCAGCGTTTGTTATGCTCTCCGTCATGTTGTGGCTGTACAGGACATTGATTCAGGCTCTTCTGGAATTCTGTTTTCAGTTCCAATCTCCCTGTTCCAGGAATGATGTTGTGAAACTGGAATCTTTTCAGAAAATGTTTACAAGGACTTTGCTAGAGTTGGACAGTTTGAGGGCAGTGCATGTTTGGAGTGAGCTGCCAAGGGAAGGGGTGGAGGCTAGTACAATTACAACATTTAAAAGACATTGATTATGCCACTTCTCGAATTCTGTTTTCAGTTTGAATTTCCCTGTTCTGGGAAGGATGTTGTGAAACGTGAAAAGGTTCAGACAAGATTTACAAAAACGTTGCCAGGTTTGGAGGATTTGGGCTACAGGGAGAGGCTGAATAGGCTGGGGTTAATTTCCCTGGAGAGTCCAAGACTGAGAGGTGACTTCATGGAGATTTATAAAATCACGAGGGGCATGGATAAGGTGAGCAGCCGGGGTTCTTTTTCCTCAGGTTAGGTGGGTCCAATACTAGAGCACATGGTTGAGAGGGCAACGATTTAAAAGGAATCTAAGGGCAACGTTTTCAAGCTGAGTGTGGTGTGTGTATGGAATGAGCTGCCAGATGAAGTAGTGGAGGCTGATAAAATCACAACATTTAAAAGGCATCCGATTGGGTACGTGAACAGGAAGGGTTTTGATGGATACATGCCAATAGCTGGCGAATGGGACTCCAGCAGTTTAGTATTCCTAGTTGGCATGGACGAATTGGACCGAAGTTCAGTTTCTGTGCTGCACATGTCCATGATGTTAATAAACTAAAATGCGTTCCTCTTTTGTGGAGAGCAAGCTGCAGCACAGATAATTGTCCTTGGAGCTGAGAAGGTGAAGCAGTGATTTTGACCTGGTGCAGATTTGGTTCCAAGGTCTTGAATTTGCGGAGAGAGAGGAATTTTTAACATTGTCACAACTTTTAGTAACTACTTTCAAGTAATTGACAAATAATACAAAGTGAAAATGTGAACATTATTGTACTCAGTAAGTTCTGAGCATCTGGAACAGTCTGAACGACACAGATTCAGCAGGCATTCTGAAAGAGACTTGGAATTTTAATTTTTAAGGAAAGATTTGGGGGGCTGTGGGCAAATAGGAGGGGAATTGGGACAGATTTGCAGCATCACCAGAGGGAGAGAGTACAGCCCCAATGGGCTGAATAATCCCCAGGTCCTGTGCTCTGTGATACTGCCCCAGTCACTGTGAATGATGAAGCTCATCCCAGGGCAGAGAGAGGGATTACCCCTCCACTCTCATCACAATTGGGCCCGGCTGATTTACGGCAGCTCCAGACCAATGGAAGGAGAGTCTGTGTGGTCCTGCAGCCAATTGGAGTGAATGAGGGGTGTGGCCAGCAAGACAACACCTGTCCATGAGCTGTGCAGGTGCAGTGTCACTGGGTGTGGTTGGGAGAGACGGGGACAGAGGCTGTTGGACCTGAATTACAAACTCGCGGTAAATTAGAACCAAAAGAACTGTAGATGCTGTAAATCAGAAACAACAACCAGGAGGTTCTGGAAAAGCTCAGGAGGTCTGACAGTATCTGTGATGAGAAATCAGAGTTAACGTTTCAGATCCGGTGTCCCTTCCTCAGAACTGATACTGAGAGAAAGAAATTTTGGTTTATATGCAGAAGGTAGGGTTTAGGGGAGGATGTAAGGATTAAAGGATAGGTGGAGATAGAGTGAGAAGAAGGGTTGGATAAAGGAGTGGATAACGATCTGGCTGGGGGGGGCGACTAGCTGTTAATGGAGACTGTTAGTGGCTAACCATAGGTAGTGTGTAATGACAGGCTGTGAGAACATGGACTGGTGTGTGGGGTAGGGGGGCTAGGACAAGGGGTTGTTACACTATGGTCAGCCACGAACTGTCTCCGTTGTAAGCTGTTCTCCACGGACATCACTCCATGTTTGGAGCTGCAGAGGACACAGCTGCAGATGGGCGGCACGGTGGCATAGTGGTTTGCACTGCCGCCTCTCACCACCAGACACCTGGGTTCTATTCCCACCTCAGGCAACTGTCTGTGTGGAATTTACACATTCTCCCAGTTTGCGTGGGTTTCCTCCGGGTGTTCCGATTTCCTCCCACAGTCTAGAAATGTGCAGGTTAGGTGAATTGGCCATGCTAAATTGCCCGTGGTGTTAGATGTAGGGGAATGGGTCTGGGTGGGTTGCTCTTTAGACGTTTTGTCTGATCTAAAAACCTCTTCAATATCCTTCCCAACCCCCTCTGTACTCCTCAAAGATGTACCTTAAAGTTGTTCTCTTTAATCAATGTTTCCAGCATTCGTGAAGCACTTTAGGAGAATTGTCAGTGTGAAAGGCTCCATACAATGCAGGTCGTTGTTGTTAATGTCTGACATTAGGAGAAACAGGAATGAACACTCTCTCTTATACCTGATGTACAGCAGCAAAAGCAGGAAGCACTGAGCATGCTCCAGCCCATAAAGGGCCTCTGGTGATTGATCTCAGTGCAGGACCGATAAGAGGATGGGGACGGGGCTGGAAGACAAGGTAGTGCCAGTTGGTCTGTGTGAATGAGGGGTGTGGCTGCACTCAACCACGTGATAAGCTTCTGGATTCGTGGTGCTGGCAGAGCACAGCAGTTCAGGCAGCATCCAAGGAGCAGCGAAATCGACGTTTCGGGCAAAAGCCCTTCATCAGGAATAAAGTGATACCACGTGATAAGCTTCACTGACAGCACTGTGATGTTGTGACCAAGGCATTGGAAATGTGTGAAGGTGCAGGGCATGGTTAAGGAAAGACATATTGACCAGGAAGAGAAGGAAATGTTAATGGAACGGGCTGAGACGTTTTACAGAACTTAGTGCACATCGGAAAACACAAATTTGAAAATCCCAGGCCCGTGTTTGTGGCAAACGGGAAAATGCTTCAAATGGTGAAAGGCGTGAGTGATCGCCGCCATCTTTATTGGGGGCAGTGATCCACGGGACACGTGTGTGGCCGCCAACTTTGAGAGGGGCAAGCTGTAGGGGGACGCATGCGCAGCCTTTCTTGGCAGGGAGTGACAGGGCAGGATTTACACAGTGTCAGAGTCAGGATGTTTTCAATGTCAAAGAGTGTGATGCTAGAAAAGCACAACAGGTCAGGCAGCAGCCGATTGGTGGGAAGGAAGATGGAAATGTTGGACAGGTCAAAAGGGCAGTGCCGAGTTGGAAGGCTGGATCTGGGATAAGGTGGGGGGAGTGGAAATGAGGAAACTGGTGAAATCCACATTTATCCCATGTGGTTGGAGGATCTGAACACAGATGATGAGGCGTTCATCGTCCAGGCATCAGATGCCTGGGATTTGGCGGTGGAGATGGCCCAGGACCTGCATATCTTTGGTGGAGCGGGAAGGGGAGTTAAAGTCGTTGGGCACAGGCTATTTGGCTTGTTTAGTGTTTTACTGTTACTTCCACAGACCTTTTGTAAGTTAATCCTCTGCTGCCCAACCCCTGACAATGTGCTGCTCTCTCAACGGACTAACTTTTCCACAGTATCTTTGACAGTGAATAATTCTTTTTTTCAACAAAAGAGTGCATTTTCCTTCCATTTCTGACCATCAAATTCTGCAACATTCTCACTTCCTGTAATGCATTTAGCACTCCCTGAAATATCAGCTATGTGTTTCTCTCTCCACAGACACCAGTGATTAATGCCAGAGTCCCATTGCCTGTGGAGAGGGTGATGTTTGACTTCCTTGTACACTGCAGTTCGTGTGGTGAATGTGCTCCCACAATTAACTTGGGTAAGAGATGTTACAGATTATTCACTCAACGACAGTGAAGTGTTGACAATGTGTGTGCAAATCAACAAAGGTTTGTATTTTTATCATTTTTATAATTTCACAGAAATTGAGAATTTCTGACATATCCCCATTCTGATGGGGATATTGGGTCAGGTGATCAAAGGTATTGCCAAATAAGCAGGTTTTCAGGAATACCTTAAAGGAGGAAAGCAAGTCTGAGAGGGTCAGGGTGCGAATTCCAGACTCTGTTCCCTTGACCGTGTCGAAACAGCCAGACCGGTGAAGCAATGAATAAATGCATCTTTGGGAGTCTGAAAGAAAATGAGTTGTCGAGGTCTCACAGGTTGTGTGGTGCAGGGAGACAAGGATGTTCACAGCCAGGAATTACATCAAGGGAGAGAATATTAAATTGTTGCTTGTTAATAGGAGCCTTTTGATGGATCAACAAGTTTTGGTACATGTGAGCACTTGGGCAGTAGGGTTTTAGATACTCTTGAGATTACATGGAAGTTGAATGTGGGAGGCTGGCCAGGAGTGTGTTTGAATAACGAAGTCTGGAGATAACACAAGACTTGATGAGTATTTCAGTAAATGAGCTGAGACTATGGTGGAGTTGGGTGATGTCACTGATGAAGAAATAGCAGTTTTGGAGTCTGGCCCCTCCTCATCACTCCCCCTCACCCATTCACAAATATTGTTCCTTGTTCTGTCTGTCTTTTCTGGTTGTGTCCTTCTCTCCAATTCTGCTAAGAACTAATATTTGACCTCACGGTTGTTGGAAAATCCTGCTCCATCTCCACTCTCCCTTTCCTTTCTGAATTCCTCATATGTGGTGTCCATCCAGGATCTATCTTTGTTCCCTCCTGTATCTCACCTACATACTGCCTGGAGGTGACATCGTATTGGTTTCACATCTACACTGACAATGCCCAGCTCTCTCTCCCTGTCATCCCTCTCCATTGCTCCACTGTTACCCATTCATCAAACTGCTTACCACATGCCTACAACTCGATTGGCTGCAATTTCCCCCAAGGAAAAACTGCAATGGTTAAACCCATTGCCTTCAGTTGCTGTTACAAATTACTTTCCCTTACTGCTGAGCCCCTTCCTCTTACTGGGAAATGCCTGAGGCAGAACTTTACAATATTGCTCTCATTTTCCGACTCCAAGGTGACCTTCTGATCAGACATCTACAAAATTGCAAACACCAGGAATTCCAATCTCTAAAATGTTGCTTTTCTCCACCTCACCCCAGCTCCATTGCTACTGAAACCCCTTACCGATGTCTTTGTTGCATTAAAGTTGACAAATCTAAAACAGAACCCCTGATTCTTCAACTGACCCAGAATATGGTTCTCGGTTCCCTCATGATGGGACACATCCTCTCAGTATTTACCCTGTCATACCCCTTAATAAGCCTATATGTTTTACTAAGATCGCTTCTCATTCTCCCCCAAATCCAATGAGTCAAGTCCCAACTTCTTCAGCCTTTTCTTAAAAGATAGTCCCTGCAAACCAGGGATCATCCCAGTCAATCTTCTCTAAATGCCTCCGATGAAGTGATGTATTTCCTTAAATAAAGAGACCACAACTTCTCTCATTACACCATATGTGGTCTCACTCGCACTATATAAAGTGGCTGTCAGGTATATACTCTAAACTCTTATACTGCAAATCCCCTGAAATCAGGAATAATATTCCATTCCCCTTCCTGATGACCTGCTGTAACTGTGTGCTAGCTTTCTGTGTTTCCTGCACAGTTACCCCCTGGTCCCTTTTGTGTTGCAGGTTTCTACAGTTTCCACCATTTAAACAGTCCTCTGTTCTTTTATTACCTCCTCCAAAATGAACAACTTCACATTATCCCACGTTATGCTCCATTTACCAACTTGTCCACTTCTCCGAATCCCTCTCTGTAAACTGTTGAGAATCCTTTTGGAAGTTTACTGTTCTACATTTTCTAGAAGATCCCCCCCCCCCTCATTCTTCTAAATATTTCCAGGGTGCACCGGACAGTGGGAAGCATGCTGAGTTGCTGTCTTTTCAGAGAGATTCTATGAGATGACTGTGAGGATCTTGCTGCCCATTGGTCAGAATGGAGACATCTTGCACATCAAGCTGCATGAGACTTTCACCCCCCATGTCTTATTGATGAGGCACAGTGGCAGCACGGAAGGAAAGAAAAGGAAGAAAATCCTGCTGTCCGCATCTCACTGACTCTTGGAACATTCTGTCCCATGTATCAAAGATCTGCCATGTTCAGTCACATGAAGTCCCAAGGTGGAAACTCGAGAAACCCACACAGATTTCCCCCTGAACTGACTGCTGGTCTCCACAAGGGGTAATGTGTACAGTCATCCTGGACCAGGAGGAGGGGATGGTGTGAGTTTCTAACCTGACCTGACAGTGACAGATTTTATAAAGTTGTATTACAGGATACTCCAGGTGGATATTCAGATGGGAATCTCAGTAATTGTAACGCCAAACTCTGATTGAATTACTCCATTCATCAGGACCTGGATATTTGCACTGTGTGTGAGTATTTTGTTACAGCTCAATTCCATTTTCTGCATAAAAATTCTCCTTTGAATCAAACCGTCCTGTCAATAGATCTCCCCAAAATCTTCAATATATGTCCAGTCATCCTTTTATGATGAGTTGATGAGTGTAAGGTTTAACATCCTGATGTATATGTTTTGTAAACACTTGAGTCTCAGCTCCCCTCAATTTCCTTTGCTACAAGGAGAACAATCTCAGTTTTCCCAAACCCCTGATTCCCCAATGTCTGTTTGCTCTCTATAAGGCACACATCAGGATCGTGTTGGAATATTCTCCACTTGCCTTCATCAGTGCAGCCCTCAACAGTATTAAATAAAGCGAACATCCTCCAGGACAAAGCACTGTGCCTGAGTGGTGTCCCATCCACCACCTTCAGCATTCCCTCTCTCCACCCCCGATACACAGTGGCATCACTGTGTAAAAGGTAAAGTCAGTATTGTCCTACCAGACCATAGGGCTGCTCTCTTATTAGGGAGAGATGTCTGGTGGTGGTTTAACCTGAAGGTTACCACAGCCCAGGCAAGGGGAGAGGTTGAGAAGCAGAGTCCATCTATTATGGATGGATATTCTTGATATGTATTAACAACACCCATGTCCCCGCAACTAAAATCCCCCATTCCTTGAGCCATCCTGGTAACTCTCCTGTGCCCCCTCTCAGGGACCTGTCATCCTTCCTAATGTGTGGGCGACCTCTGGTTTGCACAGATCCAGCTGCTCTGTGTTCCTGTGGGTGATGTCATCATAGAGCAAAAGTTGCACTAAACCTCACTGTCTGTGAGGGTGGGAGTCACAAATCCCCAAAACATTTGAGATGTATTTAGTGTGCACTTGCTATGCCATGATAGATGACACTTTTCCACAAGTACTGGAAAATAGATGAGGATAGTTCGGTGGTAGTTTTCTTTCTCACAGACCCGATGGACCACCAGTGCCTTTTTCTGTTCTGTAGACCGCTGAGATGTTTATTATACGAATATGACAGGCTCCATTGGACATCAGGTCAGAAAAGGTGATAGTAGAAGAGATGACACGTGATTGGTCGATATTTTTGGAAGGAAAGTGAGACACAGAGGTTTAAAAGCAAATTCAGAAGCTCAGCGCAGGAATTGGAAAGGGCAATCATAAAGTGAGAAATAAACATTGGGCATCCTGAAAGCTGGAAATAACGAAAGGCACATATATCAGAGCTTTGAGAGACTGGAGGGGATTAGACATGGGGAGGATAATGAAGCTGGAGGAGATGCAAGTTGGAAAGGATTGTGAGGATGGAGGATGTTACAGGGATAGAGATATTTGTGATAGAGGGTTTTTTTGATTTTGAGGCTGGAAAGGAATTATAGAGATGAGGAGGATTTGTAAGGCTGGATGATGTGGCACTGATAGGGAGAGTTCTATGCATAGAGGAATTTACAGAGATAACGAGTCATAAAGTTACACAGCATCGACACAGACCCTGTGGTCCAACCAGTCCGTGTCGACCATAAATTCGAACAGAACTAATCGCACCTGCCTCCACTTGGTGCAAGTCCATCCTAACATTCCCTATTGATATACGGGTCCAAATGTTTTTTTCCTATTAGAATCCCATTCCCCTACCCTTTTGCTCTACAATTACCCCTGACTAATTCACTCAACCCAATCATTCCTGAACACTATGTGCAATTGAGCACGGCCAGTTCACCTACCCTGTACATCTGTGGTTTGTGGGAGGAAACGGCAGCACCTGGAGGAACACACGCTGACATGGAGAAGAATATGCAAACTCCACATGGACAGTCACCCAATACAGGAATTGAGCCTGTGTCCCTGGCGCTGAGAGATAGCAGTGCTAACCGTTGAGCCACTGTGCCACCCTGAAATTGTAATTGTATTCACAGCTACCATGTCGTCTGCAAGTTTATTCCACGTGTGAACCACTCTCTGTGCAGAAACCAAAAATAAAATCCAGAACTTATTTTTAAAGCCTTCCTTTTCTCACGTTAAAAAGTATGTCCCCATTCTTGAATCGCGCCCCCTCCTGGAAAGGGCATCTGCTGTTCACATTACTGAAACTCTTCTGGATTTTATAAACCTCTAATAAGGTCACCCCTCAGCCTCGTGTGCTCCAGTGAAAAAGGACCCAGCCTATCCAGACTCTGCTTATAATTCAATCCCTCCGTTCCCATTACCATCCTAGTAAATCTCTTCTGAACCTGCTCCGATTTAATAATATCCTTCCTATAACAGCACAACTAGAACTGAGCACAGTATTCCAGAAGAGGCCTCCCCAACATCCTGTACAACCTCAACATAACGTCCCAACTCTTATATTCAAAGATCTGAGCAATGAAGGCAAATGTGCTAAAGCCCTTCTGAACCAAAATGTCTGCATGTGATTCATAGTTCAAAGACCTGAACCCCTCGGTCTCTTTGTTCCAAATCACTATCCGAGGCCCAACTTTTAATCAGTGTAATTCCTGCCCTCGTTAGATTTACCAAGATGTAATATTTTGCATTTATTCCAATCCAAAAATCACAAACATGCATACTTCAGAGTAAAATGAGTAAGGCAAAAAGGGGACAGGACACCGCTTTGGTGAATAGGGCGGTTTGGACAAACCCGGGAACTACAGAGGCTGTGGTAGACTAGGTATTGGAGGGAGCCCTGAGCGACAGGATTTGCGTGTATTTGGAAAAGCACAGACTGATTAGCGATAGTCAGCATAACTTTCTGCATGGGAAATCATGTGCCACATACTCGATCTGGTTTTTAAGAAGTAACAAAGAGGATTGAGGAGGGCAGAGCAGTCAATGTGATCCATATGGACTTCAGTAAGGCGTTCGACAAGGTTCCCCATGGGAGACTGGTTAGCACGGTTAGATGTCACGGAAGTAGCCATTTGGATATAGAACTGGCTCAAAGGCAGAAGACAGAGGGTGGTGGTGATGGATGATTATTTTTCAGACTGGAGGCCTGTGACTAGTGGAGTGCCACAAGGATCAGTGCTGGATCCACTAATTCTCATCATTTATATAAATGAATTGGATATGAACACGGGAGGTATAGTTAGTAAGTTTGTAGATGGTACCAAAATTGGAGGTGTAGTGGACACTGAAGAAGGTTACCTCAGATTTCAATGGGATTTTGATCAGATGGGCAAATGGACTGAGGACTGGCAGATGGAGTTCAATTCAGATAAGTGTGAGGTGCTGCATTTCGGAAAAGCAAAGCTTAGCAGGACTGATACACATCATGGTCAGGTCCTGGGGAGTTTTGCTGAACAAAGAGACCTTATTGTGCAGGTTTACAGCTCCTTGAAAGTAGAGGCGCAGGTAGATAGGATAGTGAAGGTGTTTGGTATGATTTCCTTTATTGGTCAGAGTATTGAGTAAGAGAGTTGGGAGGTCATGTTGCAGCTGTTCAGAACATTAGTTTGGCCACTCTTGCAATATTGTGCACAATTCTGTTCTCCACCTATCACAAGGATGTTGTGTAGCTTGAAAGGTTTACAAAAGATTTATCAGGATATTGCCAGGGTTGGAGGGTTTGAGATATAGGGAGAGGCTGTATTAGCTGGGGCTGTTTTCCCTGGAGGGTCAGAGGCTGATGAGTGATCTCAGAGGTTCATAAAATCATGGGCATGGATCAGATAGATAGACAAGGTATTTTCACTGGAGTGAGGGAGTCGAGAACGAGAGGGCATAGATTTAGCATGAGAGGGGAAAGATATAAAAGGTACCTAAGAGGCAACTTTTTCATGCGACGGTGTTGCGTTTATGGAACGAGCTGCCAGAGGGAGTTGTGAAGGCTGGTACAATTGCAACATTTATTAGGCATCTGGATGGGTATATGAATAGGAAGGGTTTAGAGGGATATCGACCAAGTGCTGGCATATGGGACGAGATTAGGTTTGGATATCTGGTCGGTATGGACGAGTTTGACTGAAGGGTCTGTTTCCGTGCTGTATGTCTGTGACTCGCAGCCGGTGATCAGCTCAGTGGGTTTCAGTCTCTTCAAAGGTAAGTCTTACTCTGCTTGACTTTTTAAAATCCGCAACATTCAGTAGGGTGAGTGTTTACTAGTTTAAGTGCCTCTGTTATGATCTTTTGGTTGAATGTTTTAAATATTAATTACAGGTACCAATGTATTCGAGAGTAGTCTTTTGTAAAGCTGTAAGACTCTGCCTTTTTCTGGGTCTACAGATTAAGGTGCAGAGATGGCCATTCATACAGTGATGTGCACTTCCTGGAGGAGAGTAGGGGGAGTTTGAATGATCCTGATGATAGCCTACATGATGTGATGCAAATCCTCTTGGATCACATGGATCAGATGGAGCGGTGCTTAATGGTAATGAAGAATTTACAAGAGTCAGGATGTGTGATAGGAGGCAGTTTCAGGCCGGAAAACTGCAGATACAGTCAGGTAGATGGGTTACCTCTCGGAAAGTAAGGAGAGGGAGGTAGGTAGAGCATGAGTCTCCTGTGGAGAAAGTGAGGACTGCAGATGCTGGAGATCAGAGCTGAAAAATGTTTTGCTAGAAAAGCGCAGCAGGTCAGGCAGCATCCAAGGAGCAGGAGGATCGACGTTTCGGGAATAAGAAGGGCTTATGCCCGAAACGTCGATTCTCCTGCTCCTTTAGTGCTGCCTGACCTGCTGCGCTTTTCCAGCAACACATTTTTTTCAGTCATGAGTCTCCTGTGGCTCTCCCCATCTCAAACAAGATTACTGCTTTGGATAATGTAGGTGGTCATAGACTTTCAGGGCATGTTGCACTGACAGCCAAGTTACTGGTACTGAGATTGGCTCCACTATAATGTGAGGTATATCAGAATCCAAACGCTCAAGGATGATAAGGGACTTTCTAGTTGGGCACAGACTGCTGTTTCTGCAGCTCACAGTGAGACATCAGAATGGGGTGGTACCTCCCTGGTGCCAGGTTCAAGGATGTTTCGGACAGTTAGCAGAATATTCTCAAAGGAAAGAATGACCAGTGGGAGGTCATTGTACATTGGTACCAATGACATAAGAAGGGGAAAAGATAAAGTCCTGATGAGAGAATATAGCAAATTAGCCTGGAATATAATGAACCAGGTCCTCTGTCATAATATGTGGACTACTCCAGGTGCTACATGCTCGTGAAACTAGGAATAGCAGGATGGAGGAGATGAATGATTGGCTAAGGAGCTGGTGTAGGGCAGAAGGATTCACATCTTTTGATCATTGTAATCTCCTCTTGAGTAGAGTTGATGTGCATAAGAAGGATGGATTGTACCTGAATTGGAAGGTGTCTGATATCCAGGCAGGGAGATTTGCTCGTGCTACTCAGGAGTCATTAAACCAGTGAGGGAGTGTGGGTAAACTCAAAGAGATAGTGAGAAAAGAGGTAAGTCTGAGGCTGGTACAGTTCAGAAGTCAGACAGTCAAGGCAGTCAAGGGCAAGGCACAGAACCAGGTAGAACTGACAAGTTACACTGCATTTACTTCAATGCAAGAGGCCTGACAGGGAAGGCAGATGGGCTCACGGTATGGTTTTGAATGTGGCACTGGGATATCAGGAGTATTACAGAAACGTTGCTCAGAGATGTGTAGGACTGGCAGCATAATGTTCCAGGGTATCGATGCAAGAGGAAGGATAGAAAGGGGGACATGAGAGGAGGCGGAGTGGCTTTTTTGATTAGGGGCAGCATTACAGTTGTGCTGAGGGAGGATGTTCTGAGATTACGTCCAGCGAAGTTATTTAGGTTGACCTGGGAAATAAGAAAGGGATGATCACCTTGTTGTTATTACCTGCATGCGTTTCGTCTGTTTGCTGTGGTTTCCTCCCACTATCTAAATTTATGCAGGTTGGGTGGATATTCCAGGCTGAATTGCCCATATTGATCAGGGATGTGCAGCCTAGGTGGATTAGCCATTGGAAATGCAGCGTTACAGGTTTAAGGTAGGAGGCTTTGAGGGTCAGTGTGGATGTGATGGGCCGAATGGCCCGCTTCCACACTCTTAGGATTCTCTGATAATTGTACTAGTTTTAAAATAGTTACAGAAAATAATAAACCAGATCTAAACGGTGTTCTAAAGTGGACAAAGGTGAATTTTGACGGTACAAGGCGAGAACTTTCAATATTTCTTTGCTATCCCCAGGTAAAGGGACGGCTGGAAAGTGGGAACATAAGAACATAAGGAAGAGGAGCAGGAGTAGGCCATGTGGCCCCTCAAGCCTGCTCTGCCATTCAATAAGATCAGGGCTGATCTTTTCATATCCTCAGCTCCACTTTCCTGTTCTCTCACAATAACCATTAATTCCTTTCCTGTTCATCAATCTACCTTTTGACCTAACGATAGTCAAGTTGATAACGTCAACTGCTGCACTTAGCAGCAAATTCCACAGATTCACAGATTTATCTGAAGAAGTTCATCCTGAACTCAGTCCTAAATCTGATATCCCCTGATTTTGACTCTCTGCTCCCTAGTTTGCTCCGTCCCCAGTGGAAATCACCTCCCTGCTTCTATTTTATCTACTCCCTTCATAATTTCAATTTTTTTCATATCCAACTCCCCATACTTCGAAATTCCAATGAGTATAGAACTACTTTTCTCAATCTCTCCGCATACGCCAACCCTCTGAAATCCTGACTCAAACTAGTGATCCTCCACTGCACCCTCTCCAGTGCCAGTACATCCTTCCTGAAGTAAGGAGACCAAACCTGTACACAGTACTCCAGGTGTGGCCTCTCCAGCACCCTGTACAGCTGCAGCACAACCATCCCTCGAGCAATGAAGGACAATATTCCCTTCACTGTCTTATTTACCTGCTGCACCTGCAAACCAACTTCCTGTGATTCATGCACAAGGAAACCCAGCTCCCTCTGTACAGCAGCGTGCTGCAAGTTTTCACCATTTCATCAGTTAGCTGTTAGTCCGACCAAAATGGATGACCTCACATTTCCCAACATTGTCCTCCATCTGTTAGACCCTTACCCACTCACTTAACCTATCCGTATCCCTCTGCAGACTTACAGTGGCCTCTGCACACATTGCTCTACCAATCAGCTTAGTGTTGTCTACCTTTCATGAATCAATGCTGTGTCTGAGCTGAGACCATTTCTGTCCAGATAGCTCACTATTTCTTCCTTGAGAGATCAAGCATTTCCCCCACTACAGAAGTTATGCTAACAGGTCCATTTTAAAATATTAGCATCACATTTGCAGCTATCTACTCTGTCAGAACCGTCCCAGAGTCCAGCACATTTTAGTGAATTATCACGAGTGCATTTGCTATTTAGCCTCTGCCATCTGTTATAGTCCCCTGGGATGCACTCGATCACAGCCAGACAACCCATTTACCTTTAGGCTGTTATCTTTCCCAACACCACCTCTTTACTGAGAATGATTGCTTCTCTGTCCTCATCTGCCATTGCATCCATAGGCCTGCGACAACGTGAGTACACAGAGAGTATGTTCCTGGTAAGGCCAAGGCTGGGAGGTGTAGGGAATGCTGCCTGTCGAGAGAAATTGAGGGCCTGGTCAAGAAAATGAAGGAGGGATATGGCAGGTACAGACAGCTGGGTTTGCGTGAATCCCTCCAGGAGTAAAAGGGCAGTAGGAGTATAGTCGGGGGAAACCATGAGGGCTAAAAGGGGACATGAGATAGCTTTGGGAAATAGGTTTAAGGAGAACCCAAAGAGATTCGACAAATACACCGAGGACAAAAGAGTAACCAGGCAGAGATTAGGGACCCTCAAAGATCAGCAAGGCTGTCTGTGGGACCATCGGAGGTGGGAGGATTTCATGTCAGCTTTTACTTAGAGGATGTGGGAATGAGACAGTTTGGAAAAATAAATAGTGATAACTTGACAAGTGTCCATATTACATAGAATGAGGTACTGGATATCTTATAATACATAAAGCTGAATAAATCCCTGGGACCTGATCAGGTGTGTCCCAGAACTTTGTGGGCAGTTAGGGAAGTGATTGCCGGGCCCCTCGCTGAGATATTTGTATCACCAATAGCCACAGGTGAGGTGCTGTAAGACGGGCGCCATTATTTGAGAAAGGTGATGAGGAAAGTCCAGGGAATAATACACTGATGAGCCTGAAGTCAGGCAAGTTGTTGGAAGGGCTTCTCAGGGACAGGATTTGGATATAATTGGAAAGGCAAGAAATAATTAGGGATAGTCAGCATGGCTTTGTGCATGGAAATCACTAACTTGGACTTCAGAAAGAAGTTTAACAGGTTCAACATAACAGATTGGTTAAAAAATTATACAAAATTGGCTGGAAAATTGGAGACAGAAGATAGTGGTGGAGGTTTGCTTTTCAGACTGGAGGCCTGTGCTGAGCAATATGGTGTAAGGATTGGTGTTGGGTCCACAGCTTTTCATCATTTATATAAATAATTTCTGTGTGAATATAGGAGCTATGATTAGTGACTTTACATAGACACCAAACTTGGAGATGCAGTGGACAGGGAAGAAAGTTACCTCCGAGTACAACGAGACTTCAATCAACTGGGCTGAGGAGGGGCAGATGGAGTGGAATTCAGATAAATGTGAGGTGCTGCATTTTGGAAAAACAAATCAGGGAAGGGCCTGGGGAGTGTTGCTGAACAAAGAGATGTTGAGGTGCAGGTTCATAGTTCTTTGAAAGTGGAATAGGCAGGGTGGAGAAGAAGGCGTTTGGTTAACTTGCCTTTATTGGTCTGTGCATTATGTATCGGAGTTGTGACATTATTTTGCAGCTGTACAGGACATTGATTCAGCCATTTCTGGAATTCTGCTTTCAGTCCTGGTTTCCCCGCTATCGGAATGATATTATAAAACATGAAAGGATTCAGATAAAATGTGCAAAGATGTTTCTAGGGTTGAGCGTTTGACCCATACAGAGAGGCTGAGTAGGCTCGGGCTGTTTTCACTGGAGCATCGGATGCTGAGAGGTGACCTTCAAGGTTGATAAATCGTGAAGGACATGGTTAGGGTGAACAGCCAGGGTCTTATTCCCAGGTTAGGGGAGTCCACAACCAGACAGCACAGACGTGAGGTGTGAGGGAAACGATTTCAATGTGACCTAAAGAGCAATGTTTTCAAGCTGAATATGGTACGTGTTTGGAATGAGCTGCCTGAGGAAGTGTGGAAGCTGGTACGATTACATTTAAAAGGCATCTGATTGGGTACGTGTTCAGGAAACTTAGAAGGATATGGGCCAAGTGTTGGCAAATGGGACAAGATTAATTTAGGATATCTGGGCGGCATTGACGAGTTGGACCGAAGTGTCTGTTTCGTGTGCTGTGCATCTCTATGACACTAATAAATTCAAATTAAGATAGATTACTCTTTTATGGAGAGTTAGCAAAAAAACTGATAATTCTCCTTGGAGCTGAGAAGCTTAAGCAGTGATTTCAACCAGAAACAGATTTGTTTCCAGGATATTTAATTTACAGAGACACTGAGAGAAATTATTGTCACAATTTTTAGTAACTACTTTCAGGTAATTGGCAAATAATGCACGTTAAAAATGTGAAGGTTATTTTACTCAGTAGGTTCTGAGCATCTGGAAAAGTTTGAATCACAGCTGGATGCAGCTTTTGTTATTGTCAAAACAGATTTGGAATTTAACTATTTGAGAACAAATGTGGAGGGCTACTGGTAAATGGGAGTGGAGTAAGGGCAGATTGGCAGCATCTCCAGATGGAGAGAGTACAGCCCCAATGGGCTGAATAGCCCCCAGCCCCTGTGCTCTGTGATACTGCCCCATTCACTGAATGATGAAGCTCATCCCACGGCAGAGCCACAGTCATGTACAGCAAGGAAACAGACTCTTTAGTCAAACTCGTCCACACCGACCAGATATCCCAACCTAATCTTGTCCGATATGACAGCAGTTGGCCCATATCACTCTACGCCCTTCCCATTCATGTACCCATCCAGCTGCCTTTCAAATGGTGACAGCTTGTACAGTTACACCACTTCCCTGACAGTAGATTCCATACACGCACGTGAAAAAAGTTGCCCCTTTGGTCTCTTTTATATCATTCTCCTCTCACCTTAAATCTATGCCCCCTCGTTCTGGACTTCCTAACCCCAGGGAAAAGACCTTGTCTCTGTATCCCATCCACGCCCCTCATGATTTTATAAACCTCTGAGGTCACCCCTCAGCCTCCTACCACTCAAGTCACAATGGGACCTGGCTGATTGATGGCAGCTTCAGACCAATAGGGGAGTTGGTGTAATCCACCCGCCAATGGGAGTGAATGAGGGGTGTGGCCAGCAGGCCAACACGTGACCATGAGCTGTGCAGATGCAATGTCACTGTGAGAGGGGGACCCAGTGAGTGTGAAGGGAGTGGGAGAGACAGCAGAGACTGGGAGAGAAATTAGTTTGTGTACTAAGTGGGTTGATAAACACACGATGTAGGCTGCTAGACCTGAATTACAAACTCCCAGTAAATGAAAACCAAAGGAATTGCGGATGCTGTAAATCACAAACAACAACTAGAAGATCCTGAAATGCTCAGCAGGTCTGGCAGCATCTGTGAAGAGAAGTCAAAGTTAACATTTCTGATCCAAAGACCCTTCGTCAGAACTGATGTTTCTGAGAACCAATGTTGGTTTATATGCAGAAGGTAGGGGTTAAGGTGTAAATGATAGATGGTGATAGATTCCAAAGAACGCGATGGGAGCAGTTGGATAACGATCTGGCTGGGGGAGGGTGAATAGCTGTTTATGGAGACTGTTAGTGACTAACCATAGGTAGTGTGTAATTGCAGGCGATGTAATAACAGGGTCTGGTTTATGGGATGGTGGCTAGGACACTAGTATGTAGGAGACTTAAGACTTAAAATTATGGAATCCAATATTGAGGCCAGAGGGCTGAAGGGTCCCCAGGTACAAGATATTGGTGATGTTCTTCCAGCTTGTGTTAAAGTGTGGCGCTGGATGTGCACAGCAGGTCAGGCAGGATGCAAGGAACAGGCGAATTGACATATTGGGCCTAAGCACTTCTTCAGGAATGTGAGGGTAGGGAAGAGGACAGATAATATGATGGGTGTGTAGGGCTGGTGGGAAGGTAGTTGGGAAGGCAATAGGAAAATGCAGGTGGGGGTAATGGTGAGAGGGTGTAGTGAATAATTGGGAAGGAAGATGGACAGATGGGACAGTTTGAGGGCGGTGCTGAGTTGGAGGGTTGGATCTGAGATAAGGTCGGGGAGAGGAGATGAGTAAATGTTGCCATGTTGTTGAAGGGTCGCTCCATCCCACCTATTATTTACTCTTTTACCCCTATCTCCTGCAGTCCAAAGATGTGTAGGTTAGGTGAATTGGCCAAGCTAAATTTCCCGTCGTGTTCAGGGGTGTGAAGGTGAGGTTCGTTGTTCAGGAGAAATTTAGAATAATAGAGTAGCGGAATGGGTCTGGGTGGGATACACTTCAGAGGGTCAGTGTGGATTTGTTGAACCAAATGGCCTGTTTCCACACTGTAGGGAGTCTAATTTTCCCAGCTGCCATCGGTTCTGAGGAAGGGACACTGGACCCGGAATGGCCCTTGGTGTCTGCAGGAGCCGGAAACTGGGAAGGGGGAGTGGCAGCGGAAACCGGGAGGAAATGATTCAGTTTAGACTGGGAGGTTTTATTCACACGTCTGTACAGGGTGTTAGTCCTGAATTACAAACTCTTGGTCCCATGTTTACAGCAAATGGGAAAACGGCTGTGGTCCTCAGTCAGTGATAAGTCCTGGGTTATGGCTGCCATTTTTACTGGGGGCACGGTACAGCAAGGTGCATGGACATGTCCTCTTCCTGGGTGGGGGAGGGGTGATTTGAAAGAGGAGCATTTACACATCAGACACATACCAGAGAAATATTTGTCTTTCCAATTCATCCTGCACTGGCTGAGATTTGTTTTGTGAATTCTCTTTATGGGATATTAAATGAGAATAATTGAGGACGGGGTCTCAAACAATCAGATTCCTGCACTCAGCGGAGTCATCAGGATCTGAATATCATTAGCATTTTACTGTGGAAGGAGAAGGGGTTGTCTGTTCTGTCTCTGGGAAAATATCTTCAATACTTTTGTAAAGCAAAATGCAGAAAGATGTTCAAATTTGTGGTTGAATCCCCTATTGGCGATTTGGCCTGAGTGGGAGCACAGACTTATCCAAATTATACCTCGTCTCTTTGCAGGACCTGTCAGATTTAGTCCCAATCACTCACTTCATGATGTTAAACTGTAAACTCCTAATTTTCAACTCCCTGCAAAATTCTCATTAAAATTCTTTGTGAACTCAAATTCCAGCGCATTTTCAGGTGGAATGTTCCAGGTTCTGACAACTGTCTGTTCATCCAGAAACTGCTGAGTTCCATGTTGACTCTGGGGTTACAAAGGGCTGAGCTGAAAGATGAGATGCAGTTCCTGAGCTCCCATTGTGATGCATTGGAACAGGGCAGGAGGCTGAGGGCAGTCAATGAAAATGACAGGGCTGCACTGAGTGTTGCTTGACTCAATGAGTGCGTTTTGGAGTTGGGTGAAAACAGAGGGAAGTGAGACAGGGAGAAGTTGAAGCTGAAACTCTGGTTTAGTTCAGTCCATTGTGAAATTCACGTGGTCCCAATGGGAACAGCCAATTTGTAAGTGATATCTGCAGAGTATTTGTTAAGTTTTAAAAATATAACGTATCAGCTTAAGTAAAGATTGGGGCTTTTGATATATAAAGGAAATGTTTGAAGTGGAGGAAGGTTGAACGCTCTTTTAAATTCCCTTAATGGGAGTAATTAGCTGAATCCAGAGAGACGTTGTGACAGGAGCCCTCAGACCCGTGGTGTGCTCCTCCTTTACAATGTGGGAAATAAGGGATATTTTCAGTGTCCCTGACGGCTATGTGTGCAGGAAGTGGGCCCACCTGCAGCTGCTGGGAAACTGCTTTTCAGAGCTGGAGTTATGAGTGGACTCACTGTGGAGCATCTGAGAATGTTATGGACAGCACATTTATAGACAATAGACAATAGACAATAGATGCAGGAGTAGGCCATTCTGCCCTTCGAGCCTGCACCGCCATTCAATATGATCATGTCTGATCATTCCTAATCAGTATCCTGTTCCAGCCTTATCTCCATACCCCTTGACTCCACTATCTTTAAGAGCTCTATCCAATTCTTTCTTAAATGAATCCAGAGACTGGGCCTCCACTGCCCTCTGGGGCAGAGCATTCCACACAGCCACCACTCTCTGGGTGAAGTAGTTTCTCCTCATCTCTGTCCTAAATGGTCTACCCCGTATTTTTAAGTTGTGTCCTCTGGTTCGGCACTCCCCCATCAACGGAAATATGTTCCCTCCTGCCAGAGTGTCCAGTCCTTTCATAATCCTATACGTTTCAATCAGATCCCCTCTCAGTCTTCTAAACTCAAGGGTATACAAGCCCAGTCGCTTCAGTCTTTCCGTGTAAGGCAATCCTGCCATTCCAGGAATTGACCTCGTGAACCTACGCTGCACTCCCTCAATAGCCAGAATGTCTTTCCTCAAATTTGGAGACCAGAACTGTACACAGTACTCCAGGTGTGGTCTCACCAGGGGCCTGTACAGCTGCAGAAGCACCTCTTTGCTTCTATACTCAATCCCTCTTGTTATGAAGGCCAGCATGCTATTAGCCTTCTTCACGACCTGCTGTACCTGCATGCTTGCCTTCATTGACTGGTGGACAAGAACACCCAGATCTCTCTGAACAGCCCCTTTACCTAATTTGATACCATTGAGGTAGGAATCTGCCTTCCTGTTCTTGCCACCAAAGTGGATAACCAGACATTTATCCACATTAAACTGCATCTGCCATGCATCTGCCCACTCACCTAACTTGTCCAGGTCACCCTGTAATCCCCTAACATCCTCATCACATTTCACCCTACCACCTAGCTTTGTGTCATCAGCAAATTTGCTAATGTTATTGCTGACACCATCTTCTATATCATTTACATATATTGTAAAAAGCTGCGGTCCCAGCACGGATCCCTGCGGTACCCCACTGGTCACTGTCTGCCATTTCGAAATGGAGCCGTTAATCACTACCCTTTGTTTCCTATTAGCCAACCAATTCTCTATCCAATCTAGTACTTTGCCCCCAATCCAGTGCGCCCTAATTTTACTCACTAACCTCTTGTGTGGGACTTTATCAAAAGCTTTCTGAAAGTCCAGGTACACTACATCCACTGGATCTCCCTCGTCCATCTTCCGAGTTACATCCTCAAAAAATTCAAGAAGATTAGTCAAGCATGATTTCCCCTTCATAAATCCATGCTGACTCTGTCCTATCCTGTTACTATTATCCAGATGTGCCGTAATTTCATCCTTTATAATAGACTCCAGCATCTTTCCCACCACTGAGGTCAGACTAACTGGTCTATAATTTCCTGCTTTCTCCCGCCCACCCTTCTTAAAAAGTGGCACAACATTAGCCGCCCTCCAATCCTCAGGAACCAACCCCGATTCTATTGAACTCTGGAAAATAATCACCAGCGCATCCACGATTTCCCGAGCCACCTCCTTCAGTACCCTGGGATGCAGGCCATCAGGTCCCGGAGACTTATCAACCTTCAGACCTAACAGTCTCTCCAACACCAAATCCTGGCAAATAGAAATTCCCTTAAGTTCAGGTCCTTCAGCCACTGTTACCTCAGGGAGATTGCTTGTGTCTTCCCCAGTGAACACAGATCTGAAGTACCCATTTAATTCCTCTGCCATTTCTTCGTTCCCAGTAATATATTCCCCTGCTTCTGTCTTCAAGGGCCCAATTTTTGTCCTAACCATTTTTTTGCCTTGGACATACCTAAAAAAGCATTTACTATCCTCCTTTATATTCTTGGCCAGTTTACCTTCGTACCTCATTTTTTCTCTGCGTATTTCCTTCTTTAGTGAGTTCATCACACTGCAGGTGAGGGTTTCACAGGCAGAAAGGGAATGGGTGACCATCAAACCAAATAAAAGGCTTAGGAAGGCAGTGCAGGAATCCCCAGTGATCATCCACTTCTCAAAAAGATACTGAATCCTGCTTGGGATTCTGTTGGGGGTGAATGCGGTGGAGTGGCTTCTCGGGAAATCAGCAACAGCCAGGTTCATGATACCACAGATAGCTCTGCTGTACAGAACCGGAGAAAAGACAGTGGCATGGCTATAGTGACAGGAGATTCAATGGTCAGGGGTACAGGCAGGCACTTCTGTGGCCTCGGACATGAATCCAGGATGGTATGTTACCTCCCTGGTGCCAGGATCCGCGATTATCTTGGAGCAGCTGCAGGACATTCTGGAGCTGGAGGGTAAGGCCAGTGGTTGTGGAACACACCGATACCAATGACATCACTAAACAAAGGGATGAGGTCCTGAAAGCTGGATATAGGGAGATCTGGGATACAGTAAAATGTGGCTCCTGAAATAAAATAATGTCAGACTTACTCACAGTGCCATGTGCTAGTGAGAGCAGGAAAAAGAGGATAGATCAGCTGGACGTGTGACTGGTGAAATGGTGGACCAGAAAAGGGTTTAGACTCTTCAGGCACTGGGACCGTTTCTGGGTGGGTCCTGTACCAGCCTGACCGGTTACCCCTGGGCAGAGCTGGGAGAAATCTCCTGGTGGAGACTTTTGCCAGTCCCATTGGTGCGGTTTTAACTCGTCTAACAGGGGATGGGAACTAAAGTGTAGGCTTAGATGGGTCAGATTCAGGACAGGGAATGGGAGGTAGAATATTAATGATGTAGTCAGCGGCTCAGAAAGCCAAAGAAAAGGAGGATGAAATGAGGATTGAGTCCCTCTTCATCCATCAGTCCTGCTATCCCAGGAATTATAGTCAGCAAAATATGGAGCTGTACAGCTCTCTGACTCTAAGTGCTTGAGCAAAATGGGGGAAATCCACAATAAAAACAAAAACTGCTGGAGATCCTCAGCAGGTCAGGCAGCATCTGAAATGATGACAGATGTAGCAAACATTGCAGCCTTGAAGAAGTGTTGAGATGATCACACCAAGCACTACAATATCGGTTACACGCTGAGTGCCAGAACGTGGGACTAGAATTAAGAGGTGCTTGATGACCAGCATGAATACGATGGGGCTGAAAAGGTGACGTTTCGGGTCAGGACTATTCATCAGGGCTGACAAAGGGGTCCGACCCAAAACATCAACCTTCCTGCTCCTGTGATGCAGCCTGACCTGCTGCACTTCCCCAGATCCACATTGGATGGACTCTGACTTCCAGCATCTGCAGCCCAGAACTATCACCACATCCCAGGACTCAGGCTGGTGACCCTCCTTTACTCTCTCAATAACCAGGAGAGCCTTCCTTGGGAAATGGGAACAAAGGTACGCACAGTACTTCAGGTGTGGTCTCACCAAGGCACTTCCAGAAAGGGATCCCTGCTACTGTACACGAATCCTCTCACTAAGAAGGTCACCCATCATTTACATTCTCCACTGCTTCCCACTCCTGCCTGCTTCCGAAAAGAGGGAATCGCAGAGAAACATGGAATCAAATGAGGTCAGAGTCTCTGGTATGAAACTGTTGAACACAATGCCCCCAGCTTCTACATACTGGCCATCAAGCGCACGTGCCTGGTGTGATCATCTGAACACTTCTTCAAGGCTGCAATGTTTCCTGCATCTGTCAGCGTTTCAGATGCTGCCAGACCTGCTGAGGATTTCCAGCACTTTCAGTTTTATCTGCTGTAGAGTGTTGAAAGGGGGGATTTGCAGTTGAGAAATTCAAATTGAACTTCATGTTCAGTTTTGATAGTTACTTGATCCGTGCCGATCTGAATATCATTGGAATTTCATCTGGAAGGAAAGGTGTGCATTCTGCCCGTGGGCGAATATTTCAAATGTCAGTGTGATTGGGAAAAAAGTACTGAGACAGTGAAGTCCATGTCAGCGTGTGGACTGTGGAGAGAGATTTCATTGGTTTTTGAAAGTCTAGAAAATCATGGCACGTTTCCCAGGAAGTTAAGCCACAGATTGGTTTTGTGTGAGGACAATTAACCATGAAACCAGAAAGACAAAAGGATTCCTGCATCATGGAAAAAGCTATGAAAATGGGATGGTTGTAATGGGGTAAATTATCGATCATGGATTGTAATCCATTGGCGTTGTCACGTCAGTTCCAGTGCCGTGGGGAAACACTGGAAATGTGATGAATGCAGTGTAGGTTTCAGTTATTAAACTGGAAAAGGTGCTGAAGAAAATTACAACGATGATGCCAGGGCTCAGGGATCTGAAGTTACAGGGAGAGGTTGGACAGCGAGGACTTTTTTGTTTAGAGCAGAGGAAACTGCGGGGGAATATTTTATAGAAGTGTATAAGACCATGAGAGGCATGGGTAAGGTGAATGCACTCGGTCTTTTTCCCAGGGAACCAAGGACTGGAGGGCATCAGTTTAAGGTTAGAGGAGAAAGAATAAAAGGGAAGCTAAAGGGCAACTGTTTTACACAGAGGGTGGTATGTTTATGGAATGAGCTGCCAGTGGAATTGGTTGAGGCGGGTGCACTAACAACATTTAAAAGGCATTTGGACAAATACATGGATAGCAAAGTTTCAGAAGCAGATGGGCCAAGTGCAGGGAAATGGGCTTAGCATGGATGGACATTCTGATCGGCATGGGCCATTTTGGGCCAAAGGGCCTGTCTCTGCTGTAGGATGCTGTAACTAAGTGCATTTGCTATTTCTCCCACGAACTCTGTTGGTATCCTGGGATGTATTGCATTAGGGGAAGGAGACTTGTCTACCTTTAGCGCCATTAGCTTGCCCAGCTCTAACTCTTTCATGATAATGGTCGTTTCTAGATCCTCACCTTCCTCAGTCTCCTTATCAATTACTGGCATGTTCTTCGTATCTTCCACTGTGAAGACTGACTGCTGTGTAATCATCTTCCTGAACCCTGCTGGATAGGAATTACAAGGCACAGAACTCTGAGAGGTCTTCTTTGAGTATTTATTGATGAGACATGGCAGCTCCTGGGTATTTTACGTGCAAAACGCTTTCGGCAGCATCAGGTCTGACGTACGGCTCCCATTCTTCTACCTTTGTGTTTTGTGACTTTGCATAGAGACTGACTCTCAGGATTATCTCCATGGCAACAACAGTTAAAAACTCTAGTTCAGTTCAACTCTGTGGTTAAACCACACACCCCTCCTCCACGCCCCCGTGGCTCTCTCAAGTATCTGACAGGTGCTTCAGTTTCAGTGGGGCTCTCTATTGGGATGCTGATGTGGAGGAGCCGGGTTTGGGGTGAGGTGGACAAAGTTAAAAAACACACAACACCAGGTTATAGCCCAACAGGTTTATTTGGAAGTACAAGCTTTTGGGGTGTGCTGTGATTTTTAATTTGGTCAGGATTATCTCTCTGGTAAGTGTTAAATGCTTCAACAATTACAGAGGCCATATGTTCCCCAAACAATAGGTTTCCCTCGAGCAGTGTAAACTGCTATTCTGTCCTTGGGCATTGCTACTCATCACTATTTATACCCAATCCCATCAAGCTTTCAGTTGACCTTTGACGTTTTTCTAATCTCCTAGTTTCTCCTTGGTCTTTGCCAATTTGTATGCCTTCTATTTCAGTTTGATAGACTCCCTTATTTCCTTAGACACCTACGGCAGCTTACTCCTTTTCCGACAGTCCTTCCTTTTCACTGATATAAACTTTTGTTGAGCACTTCGAAAAATTGCTTTGATATTCCTCCACTGTCTGTCAACTGTCCCACCGTACAGTCTTTGCTCCCAGTCTACATTACCAACTCCTGCTTCATCCTATTGTAGTCTTCTTTGTTTCAGCACAGGATCTTCGGACTGGATTTAATCTTCCCGCTTTCCATCTGTGTTCTAAATTCAACCAGATTTATCACGTGTCTTTTGTCAGATTACTATGTGAGGCGATGTTTCCTGGGTGTTTTGGTTTTCATTATCAGTGACCTTGGCTTTGTAATAAATTACAGAATAGATATTCACAACAGAGTATTCTGGACGGTGTGAATGTACCACACAGTCTATAACCATAAATCACTGTCTCCCCTCAGTTTTAAATTGCAAAATCATTATCTTCTACACACTTCCTCACTATCTCAGTTTTGAATACTATTCCACTTGACTATCCTACATTTTCCGAAAATCTCCTTTGGTGAAGGTGGTGAGTTTTGGATTCAGCTTTCCAGTTATTACCGTGAGAAGATAGACACTGGGCACAGGAGAGCCAATTCAGCCCTTCGAATCAACTCCACCATTTAATACCATGATGATTGAGCTCACCTCGGTCTGAGCTGGATTTTCCTGTCTGCTCTCTCTCTCGCTCTCTCTCTCTCTCTCTCACCCTTCAGCTTATTGCAAATTAAAAATCTGTATCTGTCCATTAAATTTGCTCATTGTCTTGGCATCCACTGCGTTTTGAATCGGGAATTCTACAGATTCACAACACATTGAGAAAGGTACATTCTCTTCATGAGAATAAAATAGAATCCCTACAGTGCAGAAGCAGGGTATTCATCCATCGAGTCCACACCAATCCTATAATTCAGATTCACCCATTCCCAGTATTTCCCATGGTTAATGGCTTAACCTGCACATGCATGGACACTGTGGTTTAGCATGGCGAATCCACCTAACCTGCACATCTTTGGACTTTGGGAAGAAACTAGAACACCGAATAAAACAATGCAGCCACTGGGAGAACGTGTAAACTCCACACAGTCACCTAAGGCTTGAATCAAACCAGGCTCTCTGAAGCTGTGAGGCAGAGGTGCTAGTCACTGAGCCACCTCTGCCGAAACCTGCTTCCCTTTATTGACCCCTCCACCCCGCAATTGACTGAATCTATATTCCTTACGTCAGAAACTGGGTTGTCTAACCAGATGTCTCAGTAAAACCCAGTGAGAAGCCATATGTCCTGTCTGTCTGAATGGGGATCCTATACACAACACCCTCCACCCCAAACGTTTCATTGACTTTCCAGAGACAGGGCTCCAGTGACTTCATGGGGACTGCAACTCCCACAATCCCTGAGGCAGGGACAATACGTGTGTGGGGAAACCTGGCACTGTACATGTGCAGAATGTTGGCGGGTTTTGGAGCATGTGTTTTGGGGTAATTACGGGAAAGTATTTCACACTGTGATTGGCTAGAGGAGGAACATATCTGTGTGTAGTATTGATCAGTTGGGGGGGTCAAAGTGTCACTACATCCTCGTGGGACCACTCTCCATCCCCAGTTCATTGTAATGCTGGGAATAAACTAATGGGAAACAAGGAAGAATCTGATCTATTTTCCCAGACTGAAGGTTCCTCTTCTGTCTAGGATCTTCCACCTCCCTTTCTGTTTCCGTCTGTTTCATTCTGCTGTTACATTATTGACTTGCAGCAACTGAAGGGAAAGGAAGTGAACCCAGAAAGGGTGCAGAGTCTAACCAGGGACGGGAAGTGGTGGCATGGATCTGTTTATCAGTAACTCCATGAGAATGAGGAGGGTGTACATTAGGGGCAGCAGAGTCAGAATGGTAGGATAGAGTAAGTGGGCTGGAGGGTTACAACTTTGGGGGAAGAAAGGGGAAAAAGATATTCCAGAGAAACTAGAATAGTCTGTTCTGAATTTCTAATCTGTACATATTCCTTTACACAGGGTGCTAGATGGTGAAGATTTGCAGACTGAAATCTCAAAATCAGGTGCAGATTGTGATTAAGTTAAACAACATTTGAAGAACCAAAGATGGAGAATCACTTGGCCAAAATCCTGTAACACTCTCCCTCCCAGCATTATCGGTCTATCTGCGCCAAATGGACTGCGAATGGTTCAAGACAGCAGCTGACGACCATCTTCTCAATGGTACCTAGTGATGGGGTATAAATGCTGGCTGAGCCAGTGATGCCCATATCCTGGAAATGGGTTCTATCTCTAGTTGCTGAAACCCAGTTGATGTTACTGCAGGATGATGAGGGATGCTGAGTGTGTCCTCAAGGAAGCAGCACCATCACATTACCCCTGCCTACACAGCAATAACACAGCAACATCGCTGGAATAAAAGGCAGTGAAGCCCAAGGAGGACTGAAATATAGTTCTTCAAGGTAAAGTCATGAAAGTGGATTGGAACAGAGCACGAACAGGAGACTGAGCTGGATGGTCAGCTGTTTCCCATTGAATGGTGGAGCCAGATTCAAAGGCCGAATGGCCTTCTCCTGCTGCTATCTCCCAGGTATATATATATATTCATATATAGCCATGTAGCCCGGGTAGGAAGAAGTAGGCCGGGCAGGGATTCTGCAGGAGATTGCACTTCCACCTCAGTTTTCAGTGAGGGATGGTTTGATGGATTTTATTTAACATTTATCTTTAACGCAATGTTTGTGAATTTGTTTTTTTTAAAGTACAAGTTTATTCCACAATAAATAAAACTTAAACAATCGAAACTATCTGCATATAACAGTTTTTAAAATTTCAAATGCCCTTTAAACAAAATCCCGTCTACTCCCGGACTCCATCAATTTTCAGTTACTCAAACTCCAGGGAAATATTCCTTCCCTCTTTGAACCTTTGGTTTGATTTCACTACTTTCAGTTCTTGTTCTGTGAGCTGTGACGCATTTTTCTCCCATTTCTCCTCCCCTGAAGTGTTATCTCACCCAGCTGAGCAACCTTCCCACCATCAACATCATTATTCCAGTATTTTGCTTTTTGTTAACGTATAATCACCAGCTGTAGCACACCAGTGTCATCAGTTGAATATTTACAAACAAAGCCCATTATGGGCAAAGCAAACCATTACAAGTGACAGAGTGGGAAGGGGCTAAATCAAAGTAGAGTTGGGGGTGAGGGGGTGGGGGTGGCGGTGGAGATAAAGCACTCTATCCCCTGCGGTGCCCACCTCTATCTAATGGCATAGAGAGCATTGATACACCCCACATGCTCCACCTCCAAGGAGACCCTGAGAATATTCTTTATCCTCAATCATAGAATATAATCCCTACAGTGTGGAAGGAGAGCATTGGTCCATCAAATCCCACCAACCATCTGAAGAACATCCCGCCCAGCGCACTCCATCCCTGTAACACTGCATTTCCCATGGCTGATTCACTTAGTCTGCAAATTCTGAACACTGTCGACAATATATGACGACCGATCCACCTAACCTGCATATCTTTGAATTATGGGAGAAAACCAGCGCACATGGAGGGTACCACACTATTATGGGGAGAATGTGGATACCCCACATAGGCCGTTGACCAAGGCTAGACTCCAACCTTTTACCTGGTGCTGTGAGACAGCAGTGCTATGATCACAATTTAAATCAATACAGATGAACCCTGCTCCTTGTCACATTGCTTTTTGTGGTGACCTACTGCCCAGAGAGGCATCCTTAGGTTCAGAAATTGGCAATATAAATTCAGTCAACTCCAGCCCAGTTAATGTGGTTAACAACAACAACATCAATACTCCAATAGTGTCATCATGTGCAAGGTCCACTCCTGACTCTGATGGACAGTAACTCCAGAATCAGAGTCCTGCAGTGATGTGTGAACTCTACACCACACGGAGCAGGGGGATGACCACTTCCCTGAGTGCACTCACTGGTCTCTCAGTCGTGTTGAGTCTCAGCAAATCCCTTGTCACACAGAGAGGGCAATAGCCCCTACCCAGTGTGAACACGCTGGTGTCTCAGGGAGTCAGGATGAATCACTGAATCCCCTCTCCCACACTGACCATCTGACTGGCCTCTCCCTGTGTGGGCTCTCTGGTTTCTCAGCAAGTGATGCATTTGAGTGAATCTTGCCCAAACTTGGGAGCAAGTGAATGGTCATTCTCCAGAGTGAGCTCGCTGGTGTTTCAGCAGATCAGAGGACTGAGTGAATCTTTTCCCACACATGGAGCAGGTGAAGGATCTAAATCCATTGTGCCCCCTCTGGTGCCTCAGCAGATTGTAAGATCGAATAAATCCCTTCCCATACGTGAGGCAGGTGAACAGCCTCTCCCCAGTGTGACTGTGTCAGTGAGTGTCCCACTGGGAGGGGTAAGTAAATTTCTTCACATTTACACAGCTTCGCCCTGGTCCCGTCACATTGGTGTCTTCCCAGATCACATGACCGGTTAAATATTCGACCAGCTGCCTAACATGGGAATGATTTCTCTGAGCTAGGAATGCTGCTTTCCCCTTTTATATTACTGAGAAGGGTCAGGACCTGCAGAATTGGACGACTCTGCAGTTGATGTGATGTTAAAGCTGAGTTTTCCATCTGTGAACTCTCTCTCTCCCCTATCATTACTGCAACTCCCAACACCAGCTCTCCCTTCAGCTCTCCTGAATTTCTAAATTTGGACTAATGCAAGTGCTTTTCTCTCACTTGTTTCTGAAAGTAAATTGGAGCCATTTTGAATAAATTTATACACTTTACCAGCAGAACTCATGCCTACCCTGTCATTTACGATTTGTAATCTCTGGGAAATTTGTTACCAACTTTGATGACCGTTATAATGTTCTGCCCACTTCTCGGGAGCCAGGATAAGTCAATTCTAACAATTACCAATAGATTGTATCGAAACAGAATGTCCCCACAACAGTAGGCACTCTGACACTCAGTGCCCATCGTTTAAGTTCTTTTTCTTAAAGCCCCTCACGTGTCTGGCAATCTGGCAATACAATTGAAGATATTTTATACAGTAACCTTTCAGTCTCAATTGCCAGTTCCAGTCCTTGAAGCAGCCAGTAACATGCCATCGTGACTTGAATTCTAACAGCAGCATTGCCTTGGCAGAAGAGATTGAGGAGAATGAAGCTGTCTTCTCTGTGCTATCTAAACATGGAACACTTCAAATGAACAAAAATCTTAGAGATCAATCTGGTAGACACAGCACAGATGTGTGCCCTGGCTGGTGTGTCTGGAATGAAATCATCACTAACTGTGGTATCTTTACCCATCATCCCCTTTAGCTGCATAAATGTTTAAGATTTATTTGCTGCTCTAATTGCACTCAATTGATCACTCCCATTTGTAACTGCTGTAATGTTGGCAGCCGTGCAAATTGATAACATTTGATTCAATCCATCCCAAAACCTCTCTGTATCTGTGTCTCACTTGTATTCACCGAGACACTCAAACAATCTGACCTCTTTACAAACCCTGCCCTGATATTTCCTTAGCGGGCTCAGAATGAAATATTCACAGAATTGTTAATGCTGAAAGGAGGCTGCTTCACTCATCAGCTCTCTAAAGGTAAGAGGGCTGAGAGGTAAATAAGAGGGGTGTGTGGGGTTGGTGGGATGGGAACTTGGAAGGTAATAGGTAGATGTAGATGGGAGGTAATGATGAGAGGTTGGAGTGGATAATTGGGAAGGAAGATGGACAGGTGGGACAGTTCAAGAGGCCAGTATCGAGTTGGAGGGTTGTATCTGAGAGAAGGTGGGGGGAGGGGAGATGAGCAAACCTTGATGCCGTGTGGTTGAAGGGTCCCAAGGTGGAAGATAAGGCGTCGGGTGGCTGGAATTTGGCGATGGAGGCAGCCCAGAACCTGCATGTCCTTGGTGGAGTGGGAGAGGGCGTTGAAGTGGTCGGCCACAGAGTGGTGGAGTTGTTTGGTGCATGTGTTCCAGAAATGTTCTCTGAATCAAGGTGGCGTCCTGACTCCCCAATGTAGAGGAGACCACATCGAGAGCAAAGGATAAAATAGGTGAGGTATCTGGACGTGCAGGGAAATCTCTGCTGGATGTGGGAGGATCCTTTGGTGCCGTGGAATGACGTGAGGGGAAAGTGTGGGCACAGGTTTTACACCTCTTGAACTGGCAAGCAAAGGTGCTGGAAGAGGAGGGTGCGTTGGTGGGGAGCATGGATCTAATGAGGGAGTCGAAGAGGAAATGGTCTTTGTGGAATGCTGAAAGGGGTGGGAAGGGAAATATATCTCTGATGATGCGGTGTGATTGTAGTTGGTGGAACTGGCAGAGGATGATGTGCTGTATCTGGGTGGAAGGTGAGAATTGGGGGGTTCGGTCCTTGTTGCGGTTGGAGGTGTGGGGTTCAAGAGTGGAGGTGCAGGAAGTGGAGGAGATACACTGGAGGGCATTGTTGACTACATGGGAGGGGAAATTGTGAATCGTTGAAAGAGGAGGAAATTTGGTATGTTCTGGAGTGTTCTGCCAGTTTGCATCAAGTTTCACTGGAACACTGCAGTAAGCTCGAGACAGAGATGTTGGCCAGGGAACAGTCTTGTGTATTAAAGAGCAAGCAACTGGAAGTTCAGGGTCTTTTTTTTCCGCAGAACGGAGATCATCAGCCACCATTTCCACCACCTCCACTGAGATGCTGCCAGACACAGGTTCCTGTCCCCTGCATGAACAGCTATGCACCCTCCCGGCAAGATCATTATCCACTCCTTTGTCTTTCCAAGTGTTCCTGTCTCTCTTTGCACTCCATCTCAACCTATTATTTACTCTTTATCCCCTATCTCCTGCAGGCCAAAGATATGCCGGTTTGGTAAATTGGCCAAGCTACATTTCCCGTAGTGTTCTGGGATGCATAGTTTAAGTGCATTCGTCAGGGGAAATGTAGAGTAATAGAGTCGGAGAATGGGTTTGGGTGGGATAATCATCGGAGGGTGGGTGTGAGCTTGTTGGGCCGATGGCCCTGTTTCCACACGGTAGCTGGGAAAATTTAGAATTCCTACAATCGAATCTAAGGAATAGTCACAGGTACCGGAATGACCCTTGGTGTGTGAAGCAGGTGGAAACGGGAAAGGGGGAGTGGCAGCGGAAACAGAATGAAATGTATCAGTTTAGACTGGGAGGGGTTTAATTACACTCTGTACAGGTCCCTAGTCCTGAATTGGAAACTTCTGCTCCCACGTTTGCAGCAAATGGGAAAATGTCTGCGAACCTCAGGCAATGATAGGACCTGGGTTGTGGCCACCATCTTTATTGGGGGCAAGGTACAGCGAGGCGCATAGACATGTCCTCTTCCTGGGTGGGGGCGGGGCGATTTGAAGAGGAGCATTTACATATCAGACACATACCAGGGAAATATTTGTCTTTAATATTCATCTTGTACTGACTGTGAGCTTTGTCTTGTGAACTTTTTATCAGATAGTAATTGAGAATAATTGAGACCGGGATCTCAAAAGCATGTTTCTACAGTCAGCAGAGTCATCAGGATCTGAATATCATTGGCATTTAACTGTGGAACGAGAAAGATTTTTCTGTTCTGTCTGTCGAAAAGTAGCTCATATTTTTAGGTAAAAACAATGTCCTGTGGCCCAACATTTCAACTCCCCTCCCACTCAGCAAGGACATGGAGGTCCTTGGCCTCCTTCACCGCCGCTCCCTCACCACCAGACGCCTGGAGGAAGAACGCCTCAACCCCAGGGCATCAATTTGGACTTCACCAGTTTCCTCATTTTGCCTTCCCCCACCTCACCCCAGTTCCAAACTTCCAGCTCAGCACTGTCCCATGATTTGTCCTACCTGCCTATCTTCCTTTCCACCTATCCACTCCACCCTCCTCTCTGACCCATCACCTTCATCATCACCCCATTCACCTATTGTACTCTTTCCTACGTTCTCCCCACCCCCACCCTCCTCTCATTTATCTCTGCACCCTGCAGGCACCTTGTCTCTATTCTTGATGAAGGGCTTTTGCCCGAAACGTCGATTTTACTGCTCCTCGGATGCTGCCTGAACTGCTGTGCTTTTCCAGAACCACCCTATTCCAGACTCTCATATCTCTGTCAAGCAAATGGCAGAAAGGTGTACAAATTCATGGTTGGATCACCCTTGGGGTATGTGCTCTGTTCTGTGCCGTGCAGCCCGGAAAGGAGATATTGGTCTGAGAGGGAATATAGATTTATCCAAACTACACCTAGACCCTTTGCAGGAACTGTCATGTTTAGACCCAGTCAACCACTTCATGACTTTAACCTGTGAACTCCTTATTTTCAATTCCCTGTAAATTTCCCATTAAAATTTCTTATGGACTCAAATTCCAGTAACTTTTCAGGTGAAATGTTCCAGATTCTGACAATTATCTGTTTTTCCAGAAACTGCTGAGGTCCATGTTGACTCTGGGGTTACAAAGGGCTGAATTGAAAGATGAGATGCTGTCCCTGAGCTCCCATTGAGATGCATTGGAACAGTCCAGGAGGCTGAGGGCAGTGTAGGTGTGAGCAGACAATGAAAATGACAGGGCTGCACTGTGAGGGCTGTTTGGCTCAATGAGAGTGTTTTAGAGTTGGGTGAAAACAGAGGAAGATGAGACAGGGAGAAGGTGAAGCTGAAACTCAGTTTTAGTTCAGGCCATTCAGAATTTCGCATGGTCCCAATGAGAACAGCCAATTTGTTAACAGTTTTTAAAGTATAATATATCAGCTTAAGTAAAGATTGGGGCTATTGATTATAATGGACATGTTTGAAGTGAAGGAAGGTTGAAAGCTCTTTTAAATTCTCTTCATGGGAGAAAATAGCTGAATCTAGAGAGACATTGAGACAGGAACCCTCAGACCCGTGGTGGGCTCCTCTTGTACAATGTGGGAAATAAGGGACGCTTCCAGTGTCCCTGACGGCGATGTGTGTAGGAAGAGTGCCCATCTGCGCTACTGGGAAACTGCTTTTCAGACATGGAGCTGTGAGTGGACTCACTGTGGACCATCTATGATACTGAGAATATTATGGACAGCACGTTTAGTGAGTTCGTCACACTGCAGGTGAGGGCTACACAGGCGCAAAGGGAATGGGTGACCATCAAACTAAATAAAAGGCTCAGGAAGGCAGTGCAGGAATCCCCAGTGATCATCCCCTTCTCAAACAGATATTGTATACTGGTTCGAATTCTGTTGGGGTGAATGGGTGGGGTGGCCTCTCGGGGAAATCAGCAACAGCCAGGGTCATGACACCACACATAGCTCTGCTGCACAGAACAGGAGGTAAGACAGTTGCAGGGCTATCGTGACATGGGATCAATGGTCAGAGTTAGGGCAGGTACTTCTGTGGCCACAGACATGAATCAAGGATGGCATGTTACCTCCCTGGTGCTATGATCTGTAATATCACGGAGTGGCTACAGTGAGTTCTGCAGCTGGAGGGTAAATAACCAATGGTTGTGGAACACACAGATACCAACGACATCGCGAAACAAAGGGATGAGGGCCTGAAATATGTATAAAGGGAAATCAGAGATATATTAAAGTTAAAAGTAATAATGTCAGACTTACACCCAGTGCCATGTGCTAGTGAGAGCAGGAATAAGAGGAGAGATCAGCTGGATGTGTGGCTGGAGAAATGGTGTTCTAGAGAAGGGTTTAGATTTTCCAGGCACTGCGACCGTTTCTGGGCGAGGTGAGACTTGTACCAGCCTGACTGGTTACCCCTGGGCAGGTCTGGGAGAAATCTCTTGGTGGGGTGATTGCTAGTTCCATTGGTGAGATTGTAACTAGTCTGGCAGGGGGTTGGGAGCTACAGAGTGGCTTCGATGGGCCAGATTCAGGTCAGGGAATGGGAGATAGAGTATTCGTGATGCAGGCAACAGCTCAGAAAGACAAAGGAAAGGAGAATTAAACGAGGATTGAGTCCTCTTCATCCATCTTCATCCTGTCATCCCAGGGGTGAGAGTCAACAAAATATGAAGTCTTTCAAATGTCTATTACTCTAAGTGCCTCAGCAAAATCGTGGAAATCTGAAATAAAAACAAAAAATAATTGCTGGAGATCCTCAGCAGGTCTGGCAGCATCTGAAATGGTGACAGTTGCAGGAAACATTGCGGTTTTGAAGACCTTGTATAATGCCATCCCACAACGTCCACTACTCCAGGCAAAATATCCTCAGCCCCTCCTTATGGTTCACATGTTTCAATACTGGCAGCACCCTTATAAATCTTTTCTGGACTTTTTCAGGTTTCCCAACATCTTTCCTATAGCAGGGATACTAGAATGTAAAGCAGTCTGGGCATTCCAAAAGTGGCTGAGCCGATAAACTGTACAACCGAACCATGATCTCCCAACTCCTTTACTCAATGCACTGCCCAATAACAGCTAGCATACCAAACACCACCTTCACCAACCTGTCTATCTTCAACCTCACTTTCAAGGAACTATCAAACCACTCTGAACAGTGTATTTGTTCGTTAACACTTCCCAGGAACTTGTTATTATGGCGCTGACTCCTATCTTCCTGAAATCAGGGAGACTAGAATTGAATGTAGTATTCTGAAATTGGCCTCACCAATGCCCTGTACAGCCAGAACGTGACCTCCTAACTCTTATACTCAGTGACAGAATCCATACAGTGTGGAAGCAGCCCATTCAGCCCATGAGACCTTACCGACCATCGGAATAGCATCCCACCTGAACCATGGAACCCAGCATTACCCCCAGTTAATCCACCTAACCTGCACGTCTTTGGATTTTTTGAGGAAACCAGAGCACCCAGAGGATGCCCGTGCAAACACACAGAGGGAGAATGTGCAAACACGACACAGAGTGGAATCGAACCCAGGTCCCTTTATTGAGGAGTGCACAGACCAATAAAGGTCAGCGTCCCAAATGCAGTCTTCAGCACCCAGTCTCCCTGAAACTTGACTTGCCAGGAACTATGCAGTTCTGAGCTCTTCAGAGGGATTGAAAGTGAGGAGGAAAAAACAGGAACAGGGTTGAGTTGTAGATCCATAAAATAACTCTCTGTTCCCCCCTCTCTGTTTCCCTCCCACTCCGTTCCACTCCCCGTTCTCTGATTCTCCCCTGCCTCTGCCTGTCCTCCCCTGCCCCTATCTCTGTCCTCACCTGTGCCACCCCTCTCAATCCCCAGATCCTCTCTTTCCCCCTACCCTCAGGCCACCCTCTCTGCCTACTCTCCCCTAGTTCTGTTTACCCCAACCACGGGGAAAGGACCTTGTCTATTTGCTCTACCCATGACCGGCTGATATTATAAATCTCTATCAGGTCGCCCCTCAGCGTCCGAAGCTGCAGGGAAATCACCCTGTCCAACTCTGGCAACATCCTTGTAATTCTTTTCTGACCCCTTTCAAGTTTGAGAACATCCTTCTGATAGGAAGGAGACCAGAATTGCTGGAATATTTTCAAAGTTGCCTAATCAATGTCCTGTACAGCTACAATATGACATCCCAACCTTTAAACTACATTCTCTGACCAATAAGAGAAAGCATACCAACTGCCTTCTTCACTATCCTATCCACCTGTGACTCTACTTTCGAGGAACTATGAACCTGCACTCCAAGTTCTCTTTGTTTCGCAACACTCCCCAGGAACTTACTATTAACTGCAAAAATTCTGCGAAGGTGTGCTTTCCTAAAATGCAGCATCTCACATTTTTCTAAACTGAACGCCTCAGCCCATTCGCCCATCTGATCCAGATCCCATTGTACTCTGAGGTAATCTTTTTATCTGTCCACTACACTGCCAATTTTGGTGTCATCTGCAAACATGCTGACAATACCTCTTATGTTCTCATCCAAATCATTGATATAAATGACAAACAGTAGTGGATTCAGCACCGATCTTTGTGACATTCCATTGGTCACAGGCCTCCAGCCTGAAAAGCATCACTCCACCACCACTCTCTGTCTTCGACCTTTGAACCAGTTCTATATTCAAATGGTTAGTTCTCTCAGTATTCCATGAGATCTAACCTTGCCAACCAATCTCCCATGAGGAACCTTGTCGAACGCCTTACTAAAGTCCATGAAGATCATGTTCACCGCTCTGCCCTCATCAATCCGCTTTGTTACTTCTTCAGTAAACTCAGTCCACTCCATGAGACATGATTTCCCACGCACAAGGCTGTTATTGATATCCAGGACTTAACTCTGTACATTGGGGTCTGCGTCGCCCAGTTATAGGAGTTAATATTCTGGATAACGTTCACGTACACCAGCTTTGTGTTAGTGACTGTGTATTGAGTCTTGTTAATAACACCAACACAGGTGAGTTCCTTTTGAAAGGCAGTCCCTATATCCCTACCCCCTCCCACCTGCCCTGTCTCCTCCATCCCCACCGTAGACAGTAAGTACAAGGAGCTCATGGAGTTTCCATGTCAGTGAGGCTGAGAAAATCTTCCTTTCCTTCCACTAGCCAACCATGAAATGGTGGTAGTGTTCTTTCCTCTGGACCAAGAGGATCGGGTTCAGGGTTTGGTAACAGCGGCTTTGAAGAGGATGATTAGAAAACATGCCCAAGCCACCAGGCCATACTGTCTCCCAGCTGTCCCTGCCTGAGTCTCCAAACAGAACCTTCCTGTAGTTTCTCTCCTGTCAGACTCTCCTATTGCTCAGTTTGTCCAGTATCCCCTCCTGCTGCTGCACTGCTCCTGACCCTCACTGACCTGTCCATCCCCCAGTGTCCTCTACATTCATTCATTGTTCACAATCCCATTATTTCCGGTCATCCAGCCCCGCCCCCTCCATTCTATTGGGCAACAGCTGATCTCAATCCTCCAGGCTCCTGTGTGATCGAGAGCATGTTCCGTAGGAAGGGAGATCAGTGCATGGGCGCAGTGCTGGCCAATTGTTGGCGTATGTTCAGGGCGGGTCAGTGCCAGGGAGGGAGGCTGTGGATGTGTGGGATTAATCTGTCTTTGCCAGCTCCCTTCCTTCTTTCCTCTGAGAACCCGACCCAAGGGAATAGTATCCTGACGAGTGGTTAAAGTATCAATGGGGGAGCATTTGGCAGCAAATTGTCAGAACTCTTATGAATAGTCAGGTTTGTTATGGAAAATGACAAGAATGGGCCTCTAATTAGAGTTCTAATTTGGTTAATTTTAGTTCAACCAGATATGATTTGGCCAGTGTGTGCAGAATGGTTCTCATCAGAGAATGGGGGTTCTGGGAGATGGGGGGAGGATTCACCAACACCCTGGAGGCTCCAAGTCAAACTCATTGATTTGGTTCTTAGTCTGCTGACAGCAGCTCGGAAACTGAATTCAAGGCGAGGAGAGAGATTGTGAGAACTGGGTGTGGAGGAAAGGAGGAATGAGATTGGTTTGGATTTCAGTTAACAAGAGAGAGAAATTGTGAGACTGGGATTTGAAGCTTTGGGGTAAAAAGGAAACTACAATTTAATACTATCATTGTCTTATAAAGTTCCATCCTGTATTAACAATGGTGACTTGTTTTCTCTGTTGTAGGGTACGGAAAGTGTGGATTTGCAATTGAGAAATTCAAATTGAACTTTATGTTCAGATCTGATGGTTACTTGATTCGTGCTGATCTGAATATCATTGGCCTTTTCATCTGGAAGGAAAGGTGTGCATTCTGTCCGTGGGCGAATATTTCAAATATCAATGTGACTGGACAACGTACTGAGACACAGCCATGTCCATGTTAGAGTGCTTTGTGGCTTTGAATGTAGGCTGGTTGTCAGGATTATCTCCGTGGCAACGGCAGTTTAAAAAGTCTAGTTCAATTCAGCACTTTGTGTTTAAACAACACACCCCTCCCCAACACCTCCGTGGCTCAGTCAAGTACTTGACAGGTGCTTCAGTTTCGGTGGGGTTGTCTGTCAGGATTCTCATGTGGAGGAGCCGGTCTTGGAATGGGGTGGACAAAGTTAAAAAAAACACCACACGAGGTTATAGTCCAACAGGTTTATTAGGAAGCACTAGGTTTCCAAGCACGATGTAATTTTTAACTTTATCAGGTTCATCTCTATGCTGACAGACTTCTTCAGATAAGTACTTCAACAATTAAATAGGCCATATGTTCCCCACGCAATAGGTTTCCTCGAGCAGTGTAAACTGCTGTTCCTGCCCTGGGGATAGCTACCCATTTGTATACCCAGTAAAAATCCCATCAAGTTTTTGTTGATCTTTAAAGTTTTTCTAATCTCCTAGTTTCTCCTTGGCCTTTGCCAATTTGTATGCCTTCTATTTCAATTTGTTAGACTCCCTTATTTCCTTAGACATGGCAGATTACTCCTTTTCCTACAGTCCTTCCTTTTCACTAATATATATAATTTTGCTGTGCACTTTGAAAAATTACTGCCTCATCCTGTTGTAGTCTACTTTGTTTAAGCACTGGATCTTGGGATTGGACTTAATCTTCCAGCTTGCCATCTGTGTTATAAATTCAACCAGACTTCTCACATATTCTTAAAGTGCCTCTTTGGATTCATCCTAATCTTCTCAGCCAACGCTCTTTCATATCCTCTTTGTCGCCCTCCTGATTTCCATCAAAGGTAAACTCCTATATCCCTTATATACTGCCAGGGACTCCCTTGATCGCAGTTGCCTGTGCCTGAGCCACGCATCCCTCTTTTTTTCCAGTCAATGCCTAAATGTCTCTTGTCATCCTGGGTTCCCCATTCCTGCCAACCTTGCCTTTCACCGTCACAGGAACATATAGACCTTGAACTCTAGCTATCTCACGTTTAAAGGCTTCCCACTAGCCAGCGGGCCATTTTCCTGCAAACAAATTACTCCAGTCAACCCTTGCAAGATCCTGTCCAATCCAATCAACATTCCCCTTGTCCCAATTTAGAACTTGAACCTGTGGACCAGCTTTGTCCCTCTCCATAGCTATTTGAAAATTAATAGGACGATGATCACTGGTCCCAAAGTGCTCCCCCACTGTCACCTCAGTCACCTGTCCTGCTCTGTTTCCCAAGAGTTGTTCGAATTTTGCCCCTTCCCAAGTAGGACCCTCTACATACTGCTGGAGGAAACTTTCCTGAATTCACTTATCAGATTCCACTCCATCAAATCCCTTCATGCTCTGGCAATCTCAAGTCTGTTACAAAAATTAAAATCCACTCTTATGACAACCACATTGCTCCTGCATATCTCCCTTCTCCCTGTATATTTGTTACTCAAATTCACGTTGACTTTGGAGGCCTATAGTACAACCCTGGTGACATCATCATCCACTTCCTCCTTCTTAGCTCCACCCGCGAAGCCTCGCTGGATGATTGGTCAGTTATTTTATCTCTGATGACTGCTGTGATAATCCCCTTAATCAGAAATTCAACTCCTCCTCCCCTCCTTCCACCATCCCTGTCCCGCCTAAAGCACCTGGACCCTGATGCGTGAAGCTGCCAGTCCTGACCCTCGCTTAGCCATGTTTCTATAAAGGCTATATTATCCCAATCCCATGTTCCTATCCACACCATTAGTTTATTGGTCTTGCCTGCCAACCCTCTTGCACCAAAATAAAAGTAGTTTAATCCAACAGGCATTCCTTAGTCCTTATCATGTTCCAGCCTGATCTGTGTCTTCACTTTATTGTTTCTGATTACTGTATCTCCTACCAGCCTGGTTCTTGCCTCACTGATCATGAGGGTATCGCTCCTCGTCAATATAGTTGACATCCTCCCTTGTAGCATGAACAAAATTCGCCAACAAGATACTCATCCCCTTCCCAGTGCATGTGCCACCTGTCCCTCCTGATCAGGTCAACTCTGTCACAGAAAAGACAACAATGATGCAAAAATCCGAATCTCTCTGCCCCCCTACCCCCGCACCAATTCTTTAGTTACTTGTTCATCTGCCATATCCTCCTGTTCTTACATTCATTAGCTCATTACAATGGAAGTAATCAGGAGATTACCACTGTCAAGGCCCTGGTTTTTAACTTTTCTCCCAGCGCTCACTATTCACTCTGTACGACCTCATTCCGACATCTACCCGTGTCATTTGTGCCAACGTGCATAATGATTTCTGGCTGCTCCCCCTCCTCCTTGAGAATGTTCTGCAGCCACTCGGAGACATCCTGGACCCTGGCACCTGGGCGGTAACTCAACATTCTGGATTCCCATTTGAGGCCACAGAATCTCCGATCTGTCCCTCTAACAATCGACTCTCCTATCTGTAAGGTCCTGTTAACTGTTACTCTTTCCCACTGTGCCCCAGAGTCAATGGTAGTGCCACCAACCTGGCTACTACTGCTTTCCCCTGGAATGTATTTCCCCTGAACAGTATCTAAAACGATGTACTTGTTTTCGCGGGGAATTGCCACAGGGGATTCCTGCATTCTCTGCCTGCTCCGTTCGCCATTCCAGGTGGTCGCCAACTTCCTCTCTGTCTTGAACGCAACAGGGAGCAAGGACGCCTGTTGGATTAAATTGCCTTTATTTAAATGCAACAGGAGAGATAGGTAAGCCTGATGTACTCATAGCATGGATCTTAACGCGAGACTGGGATATTATAGTCATTACAGAAACATGATTGGGGCGAGTCTTGGGTGTGACCACAACACGAAAGCTCTTATCTATGAAGTTCTCAATATCTCAGATGATCCTGAGGGCATCCAGCTCCAGCTCCCGAACAGAGTCTCCCAGGAGTTGCAGCTGGGTACATTTTCCACACGTGTAGTTACCAGGGACTGTGGGAATTTCCCTGAGCTCCCCACATCCCGTAGGAGGAACGTTCAACAGTCCTAACTGCCATCTCCATTGCTGCAAGACTAAAGTTGAAAGGACTTTATTTGAGCTTGCCTGTAGTTTTCGATGAGCTGCTGCTGTCCAAAACCTCTTGAGCCAAACATTACTACTGACTCTGCTACCAACCGCATGTCTCTCTACCCCTTCACATTTAGTTTTGGTTAGGGAAGGAGGGAGACACTGCAGTGATGTAGCACTTGGGCATTAAGTACTCCTTTACACTTGGCTGCTGACTACCTGCTCTCCATCCAAGATCACTGATTGGCCTTGGAAGATGTCTTACGGAGATTTTCCTTCTGGTAGTGCTAACTGCGCTGATGCTAATCTTCACCCCGACAGCCAATCTGCGTTGTTACAGTCCCTTGGTCCTTTCTGTTTAAGAGTACTGCATTTATTATTTCCTTGAATCCGTTGACTGCATTCCAAACTGTGTCTCCACAGCGAGAGAGGTTAATGTTCAAGTGAATACAAGGCTATTGTAAAAATGATACAATTCGACATAGGGACAACATTATGTCTATCCGCTCACTGAGTCTGCTTTCCCACTCAATTCGTGAGATCGATTTTGAAAATCCCCCTATTCCACTTTCCGGCATTTTCCCCATGAACCTTGTATGAAAATCAGTCTGCCTCAATCCTAAAGATATTTAATGAGCCAGCCTCAACAGCCCGAAGAATTTTCGAAAATGATTTCCCTTTCACTGATGTGAGACTTGATGGTCTTTAACCCCATGTGGTATTTCTAGCACTGTTTGAAAGTTGTATCCAATATTAGATGTTATCCTGTCCTATCACACCTTCTCTGTGGCCAGAGGCAAAACAAAAATGAAAAGTTAAGAGACTGTAATCTCCTCACATCAGCCTAAGATACAGTGCATTCTGGTCTGTGCATTTGTCTACTCTCTCTATCCGGCAAAAACTTCCAATTCATTGTCAGCTTCTGAATCAATTCACTCAAGGATCACACGGTCACTCACCTTGAATCCAGGAACTCCTTCTTCAAACTGAAGACCGAAAGAAAGTCAGTGTTTAACATATTCTCTGGCTCCGTGCACAGGCTGCCCCCTTGGTCCCGAATATTCCCCATTCTCTCCCGCGTTATCCTCTTCCCCTTAATAACCCGAAAGAATGTCTTTGAATTCTTGCTAATCTCTACCCTCGAATGTTTTAACTCCCCGCCAACACTTCGTGCTCTTCTACTGACTTTTTAAGTTTATCCCTACACTTTCTATATTTTTTCGGACCTCCATTGACCTGCTCACTTTGTAACTGCGTTAAGCTTCTATTTCCTTATTAATTCTGTTCGGAATTTGTGTCGACACCCGATGTTCTCTGGGCTTGTGTTCCTAAAATTCATCTTCGGTTAAACATGCTGGGCTGACACTGTCATCAATTACATTTTGATCAAGTGACCCCTAACCCGCGCCCCACGCTGTTCTGCTACAGTTGCACGCAGAAGCATCTGCACTTTGGCCAGATCCTGTCATATTTTTTCATAAAATCGGTCTCCCAAATCCAAAAAGCTTTTATTTTTCAAACATGTTTGGGTCTTTTCCTTAGCAAACTCAAGACATAGGAGTCACGGTCACTGGTCCTTTCATGCTCAATCCAATCCTGCCTGCAACATCTGACTGGCTTCGTTCCCCACAGTGAGGTCCAGCACAGCCCCGCCCATTGTTGTATCTGCTACACGTTGACATAAGAAGCTCCCTGCAATAAATTTCAAGGCATCTATCCCCTCTTAAAAATGTTATCACTGCCCGAATGAATGTTTGGAAGTGAAATGCCCGATTATAATGATCCTATTGTTGTATTAGCACACCTCAGTAAATTGGTTCTATATCAGTTCCTGTACTTTCTTTTGTTTGGGAGTCTATAATAGATCCCCAGTGGTGTGTCTTCATGGTTTTGATCCTGAGCTCTTACCACTAAGCCTCATTAGATCATTCTTACTGCAGTAACTAACTCCACAATTAGTAATGCAACCCCACTTCCTCTTTTACTACCTGTCCTGTCGTGCTTCTAGATCTTGTACCACAGGACATTGGGTTGTCAGCCCTGACCTCCCTCAAACACATCTCTGTGATGGCAAAAATGTTACACTTCTCCATTTCACCTCATTCCGTTATCACATCTGTTTATCCGATAACATTCCCAGCATTAAGGTAAACGACATCCAGCCTGGAATGTAACACCTGGAATACTCTATAACGCGAAGTTCTTTAGTCATTCATTGTTTGTTCTCAAGCTACCCAATTCATGAACCAAAACTGTAACTCTGGGAATGAATGAATATTTGTTGAATTGTAATTTCTCTTTTAATAAATGTATTCATCAAATGCAACTTTCCAGAAATAAACAGTCAGCTCCACATGCAACGAGTTTCTGCTGATTAATTCCCTGTTCAGTGTGCAGAGGGGAGAGCTCTAAGTAATGGAGAAAGTGAGAACTGCAGCTACTGGGGATCAGTCGAAACGTGTGGCGCTGGCAAAGCACAGCCAGTTGGGCAGCATCTGAGGAACAGGGGAGTCAAAGCTTTGGGCATCAGCAGTTCATCAGGATCTGCAGTTCTCACTTTCTCCATTACTTAGTTCTGGAAAGTTGCATTAAATGAATGCAAAGCAGGATGAGAGATGACTTGATAGAGGTGTATAAGATGATGAGAGGCAAATATAGAGTGGATAGCCAGATACTTTTTCCCATGGTGCAAATATCTATCACAAGGGAGAAAAACCTAAAGGTAAGTGGAGGAAGGTTGAATGGAGATGTCAGAGGTAGGTTCCTTTCACAGAGAATGGTGGATGGTTGGAATGTACTGCTGGCAACTGTAGTGGAGTCAGCTGCATTGGGGATATATTAAGAGACCATTGGATATGCAATTGAATGATAGCATAATGAAGGGTATATCGGTTAGTCTGATGTTAGAGTACGATAAAGAGTCGGCAGGACGTCAAGGCCAAAGGGTCTACACTGTACTGTTCTATGTTTCACTCAGCATGTGGATTCTTTTCAATTGGTGAATGTGTGAGGGAGTGATGTGTGTGAGATCAGGACGCTCTGTAGGGGCATTAGGCCAAGACGTCCACTTCTGGGGTGCATTCTTACAGTCATCTGAGTAACAGTACAATATGTGTGTGATGACCTACACCAGACAGAATCCGTCAAGTTCTGTTATTAAGGTGATTCTGGACTTGTCATTTACTGCTGTTTTCTTCAGATAGATTTTGTTGGTTGACCCATGTATTAATTTTTGGCCATCAACAGACATGTACAATTTTATTTGTATACTGGTGAATGTGAAGGTGGCATTTATTGGAGACGGTTTTGGAGCTTTCTTTGCGAGACACAATGTGCTGCAGAATACTGTCAACTTGTTAACATCTTTACCCAGTGTCTGGTCCAGATAGCAGATGCTTGGAGTCTGGGAGGCAAGCCAGATATCATCACCATAATTAACTTGTGCGATGTGATTCTGACACTCCATGTCCATGCATCTGCCCCCAGTCAAGGCTCAGACTGAAGATGGAGTCGAAATAATTTGTTGTGAAATAATGTTTGAATGACTGCCATGACCCAGGCGGAAGCTCTCTGGATTCAGTTAAGAGCAGACAAATGTCTTACCCAGTATCACAGGCAGCTGTGACTGAATTCAAATCTTTTAAAGTCTTTTTTCAATGTAGGTTATGATTGCAATCTTATCTGAAAAAAATCAAATATTTGCTATGTTCGTGAATTGTGATTCACAAAAGTGTGAAATATCATTATTCAACTAAACAATAATTGCATCACCTCTGAAAACAATTAGGTTGATGTTATATTTATGGAACTAAAATATAAATTCCTGCCAACATTTTATGATACAAAATTAAAGATTGTATATTTTATTTAATATCGAGCAAAGAACATGTTATCTGACTATAGTGCTGATCAGAATTACATGCCTACATGAGCATCAAGTAACCACAAAAATACTCTCTCATGCTCTCTCACTAGTATACTCACATACGGATGAGGAAGGACACCACTTCAATTGGGACAACACATCCATCCTCGGACAAACCAAATAGAGGCATGCACGAGAATTCCTAGAAGCATGGCATTTCAACCTGAAATCTATCAACAAAAACACCGAGTTAGACCTCAACTATCACCCCTGAGAAAAGGAGCAGGATGTGACTTCACCACAGGAAATAACATCACCACAGGAAATGACATCACCAACCCAAAGAAACTCAAACATATAAATAGAAAGCAGGAAGTTTCAGCGTTGGTTCCCCTGAGTCTCACTGAAGATGAAGATCGTAAAACATCTCGAAATGAACCTCCCAGCTCAGCGAAGAAGCCTACATCCAAAACTTCAACCTTAGCTACAAATCTTCTCAAAACCCGCTACAATTACATACTCATCGTCAGTATTCAAATGAATACATCGTTGCTCCAACATTTGGAAAGTCGTTGGCGTCTGAATGATTGTATTTTTCGAGTGAGAAAACGATTGATCAATCATATAGAAATTGCGTTCTTAAATATTTATACATAATCGATCAGTTTAATTTCTCACGAACTGTGCAAGCTTCAGTTCTTTACCAACAATTGAAAAATGGCAATAATTCAATATGAACAGAGAATATTAGATTTAATAAATGATTTGTGTTATTAAATTGAAGTGAACAACAATTTGAAACCTTGAAATATTCAGACAGAATGGTATTTAAAGTGAAATGTGAAAAAGAATGAACAACATACATCCGAGTGAGTGAACAGTCAGACATTTTCAAAAGATTTTTGTGGCAAAGCAAAGGAAATATTTGTATTATTTGTTGGGATACAAAATTTCAAATATTCGTGTGCTGAGTACTAATTAGACTTCATCATCAGGCTGGACTTGCAATACTTGCATTATAAATGGTTATGCTGCAGCAAATTGATCATATATTTGCCAACATTTACAACTGGAAATAATCTGATACTGGCTTTGACTTGCATCTGTACATGATAGAGTACAGAACTTTAATGTACACAAGGAGGCTATTGGGCCACTGTGTATACATCAGCTTGTGAAGTGTCTCTCAAATCCTCCCATTTGCCACCTCGATCACTGTTGCCCTTTAATTTGGGAACGTTCAAATATATATCCAGTTCCCTCTTGAGTCTTCATTCACAAATCTCCCAGGTAGGGCATTCCAAATCCTAACAACTCTCAAGAAAGAACTTTTGCCTTATCTCACTCCAAGGTCTTGTGCCAAAGATCTTGAAACTGGGATGCTGTAATGCCAGCTAAGAGAAACGAAGTATTCTTATTTTACCCTTTTTTTTCATAATTTTGATTACTGCAATAAGTTCACATCTTCGTCTGTTCTGATCAATCAGGAGTAATTTCATTACTCAAATTTCTCGCATCCTACCTTTAACTAATTTCTTCATTCCACTGATCATTCTGATTATTTATAAGGTTCCAGGTATTCTTCTTCAAAGTAATGAAGGTGTGTGTGTGTGTGTGTGTGTGTGTGTGTGTGTGTGTGTGTGTGTGTGTGTGTGTGTGTGTGTGTGTGTGTGTGTGTGTGTGTGTGTGTGTGAGAGAGAGAGAGAGAGAGAGAGAGAAAAAAATTCTCTGTAATGTCTGAATTACACCCAGTGCCTCGTATAAAAGAGGTAAGGAATAGGTAACGATTAACATATGGTAAAAGAGCTAGTTCAGGGGCGACGGTTTCAGATTTCTGGATCATTGGGCCCTCTTCCAGGACAGGTGGGGGCTTTAAGAAATGGAGAGATTGCATCTTAACTGGATGAGCACCAACATCCTAGTGGGGAGGTTTTCTCTTGCAAATAGGCTGGATTTAAACTAATAAACCAGCAGGCTGGGAAACAAAGCAGCAGGTCAGGAATGGAGCAGAATGTAGAGGTGAGTAGGACATCAGGCATGGCCAGTCTCATAACCATGCTGCGAGAAGGAATCAAATCGGTCCAAAATGTGAGTTGGAGATTGGAATAAATAATAAAGATGTATGTCAGCGATTAAGAAATGAGGATGGTATGTATGGGGTTCGTGAAGGAGTGAGATGTGTGAGATCAGGAAGCTCGTACTCAAGAAACTATTAAAGGGGAAGAATAAATCGAAAAAAACTTCTTTAAAATCCTTAGGCCTAAAAGCTCACAGTATTTGGAATAAAATTGATGAGCTGGCAGTAGGTACTGAGATAAATGGGGATGGCCTGGTAAGGATGATTGAAACATGGTTACAGGAAGATCAGGACTGGACAGTGAACTGTCCATGGGTACTCCGTATTCCGAAAGGATGGACATGAAGGAAAAGGAGGTGGAATTGGTGTATTGGTTAAGGATGATATCAAGGCTATATTAAGAAATGATATTGGCACGAGGGAACAAAATTAAAATCAGTCCAGGTGCAAATAAAAAGCAACTGAAGAAACCTCTTGGGAAGAGTAATTTTCAGCCACCGTCTCCCCAAAGTACTTTTGAGGTCGGAAATGATGAGGGTTCGTGACAAGGTAACAACGGTGGGAGAAACCTGTATATGAATCAATTAATGAACTTGGCAAAGGGGAGGCTCCAAGTACAAATCGTAGAGTATATGAAGGATTGTTTCTAAGAACACATGTCTTGGAGCCAACCAGAGAGCAGGGTACTTTAGATTTGATATAAGCAAGGAATGAAAAACGATCTTGCAGGAAAGGATCCTCTTGGAAAGAATGACCACAACATACTGGTGAGAACAGAGTCACAGACGATAGCGTTAGTGTTGGGTAATAATACTTACAGTGGCCGAAGGAAGGTGTTGGTGGGGGGTAGGGGAACAGTCAAAGGCAGGATAGATGAAGAACTTTGGCTAATACTTAAGGGGATACTAAATACGTCACAATTAAAGTATATTTGTGAGAGAAGAGGAATTGCATGACAGAGAAAATTTATCCATGTATAGATAAGGAATTCAATGACAGCATGAGGGCAAAAACTAGGGCGAATCATACTGCACAAGTTAGTCGTGCTCCGGGGATTGGGTAAGGCAGTGGCCTAGTGCATTACAGCTGAACTGCTCATCGAGAGACCCAGATAATGTTCTGGGGAGCTGGATTCGAATCCTGCCATGGCAGATGGTGGAATTTGAATTCAAATTTGGGATTAACAAACTGATGGTGAAGATGAATAGTTTGTCAGGAGAAGCTCACTTGTTTCACTAATGTCCTATGGGGAAGGAAACTGCCATCCTTCGCTGGTCTGGCCGATATGTGACTCCAGACCCACATCAATGTAGATAACTCCTAACTACCCTCTGGGAAATCAAGGATGGGCAATAAATGCCGGCCTACGCAGCAATGCCTTCTTCCTCTGAATTAATGAAAACAAACAAAAAAAAATCAGCAAAGAGTTAACACGCAACATTAAAAGAAGCTATGACAGGAAATGAACGGAAACATAAATACTGATACCAGTAGCTTTCACTAGTACATAAAAATGAATCACAGAGTGAAACTAAGTGATGGCTCTATGCAGGATGAAACTGACAAGATAACGATGAAAAACTCAAAAATGGCAAAGGCACAAAAGCAATGTTTTCTGTTTTCACAGACTACACTCAAAACTGTAGTTCCTACAGAGGAACTTGTTGGGATTACTGCTGATTGTCATTTTAATAAATTACCTTGATGAGGGCATAAAATGATGTGTTAGTAAATTTAATGATGATACTAAGGTTGGTGAAGTGTGGATAGTGCTGAAGGATGTTGCAGGTTACAGAGGGACATAGATAAGCTACAGAGCTGGGCTGAGAGGTGGCAACTTCAGTTTAATGTGCAAGAGTGTGAGGTGATTCATTTTGGAAGTAGCAAAATGAATAAAGAATACTGGGCCAATGGTAAATTCTTGGCAGTGTCCATGAGCAGAGATCTCGGTGTCAATGTACGTAGATCACTCAATGTTGCCAATCTGTTTAATAGGCTTGTTAAGAAGGCGTACAGTATGTTAGCTTTTATTGGAAGAGGGATAGAAGTTTGGAGCCACATGATCATACTGCAGGTGCACAAAAGTCCGATGTGGCCGCACTTGGAGTACTGTATATTTCTGCTTGCATCATTACAGGAAGGACGTGGAACGTTTGGAAAGGGTTCAATAGAGATTTAGAAGAATGTTGCCTGATTTTGAGGGAAAGTCGCATAAGGAAACACTGAGGTAGTTGTCGCTGTTTTCATTCGAGAGAAGAAGGATGAGAGCTGTCTGAATTGATCTATATAAGATAATCAGAGGGTTAGATAGGGTGGACAGTGTTATGAATTTTTAAGTGTACTATACCTTCAAGAGAGTTGAAAGGCTGGCCAGAGTACTGGAAAAATTAAAAATGTAATATTTGGTCAAACAGCCAGCAGTATCTGGGTTGCTATGAGACAAATTCAAATTCAAATTCAGCCAATCAGTTTAAATAATTTGCCAAGATGCCAAATGCTAATCAAGTTTGTATTTAGTGTTTTTACAATATTAAAACCAATAAAACAAATCAATTTTTTGGGTATAAATATCAAACATTTTGAACAGTTGGCCAGAGCAGCAAAGAGCTGCAAGCCGCCAACAAGTCCAGCCTGGCAGCAGAAAGATCTGCTCTCTGACAGGGACCTTTGTCAACCAAAGACCTGGGAAGCAGAATCCCCAATAATAAGAAAAGAAGACAGGAATATGGTGAAGAATCGACAGCTGCCTGGTTTTGAAATAAGAGTTTTTTAAAAAATCTTCATCAGGATTTTTTGATCGGACTAATATTATCGAGGTGGAGGTATCACTGTGCATATCAGTCTATTGGTGAGTTAAAACGGCGAACTTGCAAAATTTTGGGCAATACCATGATGACCTTTGAAAAGGTAAGGTGCTTTTCGGTGATTAAACAGAAGAACGAATGTCTGTGGGTAAGCAGTTTGCAGGTGCCCAAATTGACAGAATGGATCAAACCCGTTCAGTTTTCAGGCCCAGCAGCATTTTTATCCAGGCAACAGTTCAAATGCTGCCAATTAACTTAAAATGGCACTTCGAGATTAAGGATCCATTTTAGCGTTAACAATATGAAACCAATCATAGAACAAGAATTTCTTGTTGTCAAGGAGATATATATAACAGAGAGGCAATTGGACAGAGGGGGAGAGTCCACTCCTAGTTGAAAAAATGATGACAGGGAAGTGTCATCTGTGAAAGAAATATTGGGGTCTCACAAAAAATCTCCATGCTCGGCCTAAAAAGCTCTATCCATCAATAAAGGTACACAACACGCTGAGCAAATATTCTTGAAACCAGAAAACAACTCCCCGTGTCTGCGTGGGTTTCCTCCGGGTGCTCCGGTTTCCTCCCACAGTCCAAAGATGTGCAGGCCAGGTGAATTGGGTCATGCTAAATTGCCCATAGTGTTAGGTAAGGGGTAAATGTAGATGTAGGGGTATGGGTGGTTTACGCTTCGGCGGGGTGGTGTGGACTTGTTGGGCCGAAGGGCCTGTTTCCACACTGTAAATAATCTAATCTAATCTAATCTAAACTCAGAAGGCATTTCAGACAGAGAAAGACGAGGGAATAAGATACTGAAATTTCAAGGCAGTCCATACTGGATGAACTTTGACAGACTAAGTTTTAATTTTACTCTTAATAATAATGGATTTATGAGTGGAATCCGCATTAATGAAACCGCATATCAGGAAAATCTTGTTTTTTTTTCCCGGAAAAAGTAATTAGTTACAGACTGATCGTTCAGTTTGTTAGTGATTTGTTCAGTGTTAAAGTTAGAATCATAGAATACGTAGATTAGGGAAACAGGTCCTTCGGACGAACAAGGATCACACTGACTCCCCAAAGAGTAAACCACTCAGATGCATTCCTCTACACTATTGACTATATTTACCCCTGACTAACGCACCTCACTTACACATCCGTGAACACGATGGGCAATTTGGCATGCCCAATTCAAGTAACCTGCACATCATTGAAAGTGAGACGAAACAGGAGCACGTGTTTGAGCCCACGCAGACAAGAGTAGAATGTGATAACTCCACATAGACAGTTGCCCGAGGTTGGAATCAAGCCTGGGTCTTTGGCACTATGAGGCAGCAGTGCTAGCCCCTGAGCCACGGTGTCACCCCTGGACAAGCAAATAGTACATGTTAATTACAGAATGCGTGAAAGGATTCCATTTCATTGAACCATTCCTTTATAACAAACTGGGTTGTCAAAACGGAAGTGGGTTACATCACTTGTCACACTCTCTTCGTTGGGTGCATTGCTTTTAATTACCAGATGGATGTTGACATCCACTTCATTGTATTATAGAGAGTTCGAAGTGGGTGAAGTGAATGATATATTGGTATATGGGACATAGCAGGAAACATGTGTCTGTGTTTGAATAGATTGGTGGTTTGAATGAAAAACAGTGCATTAATCCAAATGAGAGATTGCAAAGCTGAGGCACAGAGGAATCAGACACCTGGATAACAAAACAAAACACGTTGCGTGCACATCATAGGGAGGCAATAGAAATTTTCAAACCTTTTAAAAGAGAATACATTCAAGGGTAGGGAAGATATCCCACAGTTTTGTAGGGTACGGTGAGACCACATTAGGAGAGCTGAGGGCCCAATGACATGAAAAGCAGTCCAGAGAAGATTCACTCAACTGATTCCTGTGAGGAGCATTTATCTCTGGAAGAACATTGGCAGATTGGCCTTGGATCAGTTGGGGTTTTGGCAAACGACGCATGATCCCTTTGAAACCCATAATATTCTGAGTAGTCTAGTCAAGTTGAATGCTGAAACAATATTTCAATTTGTGCAAGAGATTTACAGACATGGATGGACTCCTGGAAACTGGAGAATATCCCAGTGAAGGAGTTGGTGATTGTTTTAACCATCTCAAAGGGTTCTGCGTCTGTGGAAACTTCCTTCCCAGAGAGTGGTGGAAGGTGAGACATTGAATATTCTTAAGACACAGTCAGACAGTTTATCGGCTATGAATTATGAATTAAAGTTATAGGGCATAGCCACAATCAGATCATCCATGATCTTATCACATGGCAGGTTTGGTTCAAGTTGTCCAGTCACTTACTCCTGATCTTAGTTTCTTCGTTGCTATTGCCTTTAGATACTGACAAATAATAAAAGCATTCTCAACTGCAAAAAAGGCTCTCCCTTTCAGAATGATGAGCACACCTTGCAAATGTGATTTTTAATCAGCACTGCGAAAGCACTCGTGGACGTTTCATGGAGTTACAGAAAGATCAGATGCTTAGGCCAAAGTAAATGCCTCATTAAAACTGCGTTAGAAATCAGATAGGTTAGAATGGATGCCTTTAATAGAGTAGATTCCTGTCAATTGTTCTTGTAAGGCGAATTACGTTAGCAAGACCAGCATTTATTGCCTATGTTTAATTTCCATTCAGAATATGGTGGTGAACTCCAGTGATCCTCGTGGTGCAGGGACACTAACTGATATGTTTCAAAGAGAGCCACAGAATTCTAAACAAGTGACAGTGAAGGGACAATGATATTGATTCAAGCCAGGATGATGTGTAACCTTGGAGATTGTATTCCTCACCACATGATGCTCACAGTGATGGAAATAGTGGGACAATCTCTTGCTGTTCTTATTTTGGGGAATGTACAGAGTGATGTAGTTAAGGTCATTTCTGAGGGAGCCTGAAGTAGCATTTTGAACACAGAGCTGAACTCAACTTTTACGTCCGCTCTGCCAGCTCAGCATGTTATATTTATAAACCTTGTGAATAATTTAGGATGAAAACGTGTTGCTGTAAAAGCGCAGCAGGTCAGGCAGCATCCAAGGAGCAGGAGAATCGACGTTTCGGGCATGAGCCCTTCTTCAGGAATGAGGAAAGTGTGCCAAGCAGGCTCAGATTAAAAGTAGGGAGGAGTGACTTGGGGGAGGATCGTTGGAAATGCGATAGGTGGAAGGAGGTTAAGGTGAGGGTGATAGGCCAAAGTGGGGGTGGGGGCGCAGAGGTCAGGAAGAAGATTGCAGGTTAGGAAGGTGGTGCTGAGTTCGAGGGTTGGGATTGTGACAAGGTGGGGTGAGGGGAAATGAGGAAACTGGAGAAATCTGAGTTCATCCCTTGTGGTTGGAGGGTTCCTATGCGGAAGGTGAGACGCTCTTCCTCCAGCCGTCGTGTTGCTATGGTCTGGCGATGGAGGAGTCCAAGGACCTGCATGTCCTTGGTGGAGTGGGAGGGGTAGTTGAAGTGTTGAGCCACGGGGTGGTTGGGTTGATTGGTCCGGGTGTCCCAGAGGTGTTCTCTGAAACGTTCCTCAAGTAGGCGGCCTGTCTCCCCAAAATAGAGGAAGCCACATCGTGTGCAGCGGATGCAGTAAATGATATGTGTGGAGGTGCAGGTGAATTTGTGGTGAATATGGAATTAGACTTTCTCATTACGAGGACTAAATCTAATGTTGCCCAAACTCTAATGGATTGTGCTATGTAAATTTAAACTGAGGAGTTGTGGGTGGTATTAATTGTACATTTGTCATTGTACATTCCCACTTTTGAACTTATAATGGAGGGAAGGACATTGATGAAGCAGCTGGAGATGCCTTGGCCTGGGATATTTCGCTGCAGAACTGGGCCCTTGTAATGCAGTACTTGGAGGTGCATAGTAAAATAGGGCTGAGTCAGCATGACTTCCTCAAGGAGAGGTCTCGCTGACAAGTCTGCCAGAATTCTTTCAGATGATAATTTGCAAGTTTGACAAGGAAGGATGTGATTTGATTGGCTAATTGGGACTCTGCGAAATATGAATCTGCCTTAAATTGAATTTTGTTCATCTATTGGTTACAAGTTGCATAAGTAGAGATATAAAAACATTTAAAATAAAAAAAAAACAAATTCAGCACTAGCTAAATACAATAACGATGGTGGGTCGGGGAATGTGTTATTTCTGCATCATGTGGTAGCTGGAGACATTCACTGTCTCGCTCAGCAATCCTTACCTGCGGTGTGACCAGTTCATGAAATGTGCTATCCACTCCCTCCTCAGCATCGCGGATGCTCCACAGTGAGTCCATCCGCAGCTCCAGAGCCGACAAGCGGCCATACAACAGCTGCAGCTGGACACATTTCTTGCAAGTGTAAGAGTCAGGAACGACAGACACGTTCCTAAGCTCCCACATCAAGAAATAGTCACATGGCACACGTCTGAGGTGCCCTGCCATTGTATGCTTACCTTTATATGAACTAACTAAAACCAAACAATGCACTTAAATAAGTGAAAAAGATGGATAAGATATAAAAGCCTCACCTTACAGGATCGTTTTCTTCTGGTTAGTGGAGGGGATTGTTAGGGAGATATACGTGTAGTATCTCGGTATAACAACAGCCCAGATATAAATTAAGCCCTAATCTTCCCAGCAGCCCTCACTTCACTTCTCCTCCTCTCCCCGCCGCTCTGGAAAAATTGAGGTCGTTGTCAAGCAGATTTGGTGGAGTTGAGAGATATCAGATCCTGTCATCACTGGACTGATTCAAAGGACTCCTCTTTCCCAGTTAATGAACTCACTCTTAAGTATTTATTGTCAAGTCTGTCCATTTTAAAGAAAAAGTAATTGCCGGAGTTGTGCTGAAATGATATGTACATTTTCATGCGACGAGATAATTCAATGTGCCAATGAGGTGAGGAATAGGATGGTAGTAGAGTTAAATACATGGGCAAAGAACTGGTAGAGGAGGCAGAACTTCCGATATGTGTATCATTGGGATTCCCGAGTCCATCTCTGAAACAAATCTCTATAATATTAACATAGCAGTGATATATACTCACCCAAGCTCCAAGTTCATCCGTCTTGCCTGTCATACTCCTCACACTATAATCAGTGTACTTCAGACTGCCAGGCTCATGGTGTTCAGTAACCTCTGTCTGTTTGTTGTTGGTCTTAGCTGAACTGGGATTAGTCACCAACCCCGCCTCAGTCGTGTACTTGTGGACCTACTGCTCTGGTTCCCACTGTTCCCCCCTCCCCCCAATAACCACACTAGTTTAAATCCTCCTGTTTGACAACAGAAAACCTGCCTGCCAGGAGATTGCTGCCAGTTCAGGTACATCCCGTTCTTCTTGCGAACATCCTACCGACCTGCAAATCCCAATGATCCACATATCGGAGATTGCTGCCAATTAAGGTCCATCCCGTCCTTCTTGTGTATATCCTTTCGACTCAGGATCTGATGGCATTGGGCTGAAGTGTGTTTATGTCAACGCAATGATTATTACGGGTAAGGCAGATGAGCTTACAGCCTGATTCAATACGTGGAACCATGATGTTGCAGCTATTACAGGCATTTAGTTTGGAGAGGTACAGGACTGGGCGTTCAACATTCCAGGGTATTGTTGTGTTAGATGAGATATAAAAGAAGGTAAAAAAGGTGGAGGAGCTGTATTACTATTAAGGGATCATGTTGCATTTGCACTCAGAGAGGTCGTACTGGAGGGCTCAGCCACTGAGGCAATATGAGTAGAGCACAAAAATAAGATTGATGCAATTACTGTGTTCGGATTATACTATAGTCCGTTCAACAGCCACCGAGACTTTGAGAACAAATGTGTGGACCAGTTATGGAAAGGTGTAATAAAAACAGAGTTGTCAAGGTGAGTGACTTCAAAATCCCCAATATTAACTGGGACTCCCTTAGATCAAGTGGCTTAGACGGGGCAGATTTTGGTGCATCCAAGCGGGTTACTTGAATCGATATGTGGATAGCCCACTACAGGAAGGACCAAACTGGACCTCGTATTGGCTAATGAGCCTGGACAGTTACTGACATTTCAGGGGGACTGCATTGTGGAATCATTTTGGAAACTCCTTCAGTTTTAAGATCGGTAAGGACATGGATAAATCAGGACCTTTTGATAAGCTATGGAATTGGAGTAAGGCAAGTTATGTCAGTATCAGGCAGGAGCTAGGGAGTGTTAATTGGGAGGACTGCCTCAGGTAAATCCACATTTTGTATTTGGCAACTGTTTATTAAATCCTGATTGCAATATCATCTGGCGAACGTCCTCTCGACTGTTCGAATTTCAATCTATTTTATTTGAACAGATATTTCGAAGTCTCTGTATACCAGAGAACAGAAAGAGATAATGGATGATTGTTACCTGTGTCCTTCACTGAATCAGATTGTCTCCACAGGCACCTAATATTTTTATTGTGGGTCTGAGCACCACAGAATTAATAGAGCACAGACGGAAGCCATTCAGTCCTGCGCACATTCACGAGCTCGCCAACTACGCAATCAGAAAGCAGAGAGAGTTATTGGAGATAGATAGATAGATAGATAGAGAGAGAGAGAGAGAGAGAGAGAGAGAGAGAGAGAGAGAGAGAGAGAGAGAGAGAGAGAGAGAGAGAGAGAGGATGAAATAGAAAGAAAGAATGTGAAGGGAGATGAACAGAGGGGAGAGAAAACGGAGTGACAGAGTGAGTGAGAAATGAAGGAGTGTGAATTGGGGATGAAATTAGATAGATCAGGAGACAGTATGAGGAGAAATAGACAGTAGATGGAAGTTTTATTGAAACATTTCCCCTGAACCAAAAGCTCTTTGTTTGGGAGCTATCCCCTGTGAGCACCATGGTGATACTGGTTATGATCCCAGATCATTTATCTCCTATAATATCACAGAGCTGAGTGGCTGACAGCTAAACAGAATCCAATAGACCAATTGACTGGCTCCAGAGAGAAGGTGGATTAATTTAAATAGACTGTGCCAATGGTTGCAGGAACTGCTAACCCCCTGAGACATTGTGCGAGAGACTGAGCCAGAGAATCTCAGTGAGGGGAATCACTGTGAGAGGGGAAATCAGCATCTCAGCTATGGGTCAAGTAATGACTGAAAAGGTTTGCACCCCACTCCCATGGTTTAGTAATCCACATTTCACTTCATACAGCTCGATATCATGCGTGTATTTTAACAATTTTATCTCTTTGTACATTTCATATTTTGGTTTGTCGAGAAAATCATTTTGTCCCTGTATTTTGTGTTGAATAAACGCATATCAATTCTGGGGAAGAAAGGACCTGTTCTGATGAGACAGCCTTTATCAGATCCATGTTGGGACCAGAGTCCGAATGAATCGCTTAACTAGGACGATAGACAGAGATGTCAATGGAATCGGAGTGGGGGAACGGGAATCAGTTATAGGGGTAATTAGAAAGCTGAATTAAAAGAGGAGGTAAGAGTGCAGAATTCAGGGTAGATTATTAAAATCTCCATCACAGACATAAATAGGATAGAGTATGAAGAAATGAGTAACAAACAAACTTCAACCACACTGGAATACGAATGACAATGAGAGGAGAGATGGTTAATACAGGACTGACAGCCTTATATCTGAATGCATGCAGTATGAGGAATAGGGTAAATGAATTCGTGACCCAGATCGAAATTGGCAGGTATGACGTGATGGGCATCACAGAGACATGGCTGCAAGGGGATCAGGATTGGGAGCTAAGTATTCCAGGATATGCACCCTATCCAAAAGATACACTGGTGGGCTGACGAGGTGGGGTTGCCTTATCAGTAAGAAATGAAATTAAATCAATAGCAAGAAATAACATCGGGTTCAGATGGTGTAGCATCTGCATATGTAAAATTGAGGAAGCACAATGTTAAAGCAAGGACAGTTGGTGTCTTATACAGGCCTCCAAACAGTAGTGAGGAGCTGGGCCAACAGATATATCAGGAGATAGAAAAGATGTGTAGGAAAAGCAAGGTTACAGTGATCATGGGCGATGTCAATATTCAGGGGGAATGGGAAAATCAGGTTGATAGTGGATTGTAAGAAAAGAAATTCATGAAATGTCTACAAGATTTTTCTTGAGTAGCTTGTGGTGCAATCCATGAGGGAACAGGCAATACTGGATTTAGTGTTGTGCGAAGAGGCAGACGAGATAAGGGATCTTAAATTGAAGCAAGCCGTCGGAAGCAGCGATCATAACATTTATACTACAATTTGAGAGGCAGAAGTTAGAATCAGAGGCACAGTACTTCAGCTGAATAAAGGCAACTGCAGAGGCATAAGGGAGAAGTTGGGTAGAATTGACTGGGAGAGTAGCCTTGCAGAAAAGACAGTAGTACAGCAATGGCAGGAGGCTCTAAAAGTAATTTAGGAGACACAGCAGAGATACATTGCAAGACAAAGAGGCATGGTACAGGGAGGATGAGGCAACCATGGCTGACGAGGGAAGTTAGGGATAGCATCAAAGCAAAGCAGAGAACTATATAATGTGGTGATGGGCAGTGTGAAACCAAAGTATTGGGACGCTTATAAAGACCAACAGGGGGCAACAAAAATGTTTCAGGAGGGAGAAAATTTAATAAGGAGGTAAGCTAGCCACTTAGATATATAAAGTGCAAAAGAGAGGCAAAAGTAGATATTGGAAATGATGCCAGAGAGGTCGTGGTGGGGAACAAAGGAATGGATGAGGAACTTTGAGTCAGTCTTCACAGTAGAAGACACGATTAATTTCCCAAAAAAATCAACAGAGTGAGGGGAAGAACGGAGTATGGTGGTCATCACCAAAGAGAACGGGTTAGAAAACTGAAGAGCCAGAATGCAGAGAAATAATCTGAACCAGATGGACTACACCCAAGCCTTGTAAGGGAGATAGCTGAAGGTGTAGTGCAAGCGTTAGTTGTGATCTTTCAGGAATGACTAGAATCAGGAAAGGGCAAAGTGGACTGGAAAATCTCTAACGTGACACCCCGTTTAACAAGGGAGTAAGGCAGAAGATAGAAAATTACAGACTGATTAACCTAACCTCAGTTGTGGGGAAGATTCTGAAATCCATCATGAAGGATGCTATTTCTGTATCATTGGATGTCGATGGTAAAATAGGGCAGAGTCAGCATGGTTTCATCAAGGGGCGGTCATGCCTGACAAACATACTAGAATGTTTTGAGGAAGTACTGAGCAGATTAGGAGAGCCAATGGATATTATCTACCTACACCTCAAGACGTCCTTTGACAAATTGCTACACTGGAGGTTATAGAGAAGGGGCACCCATGGTGTCAGAGGCAACGTGCTGGCATCGATTGAAGCTAGCAGAGAGTAAGCGTAAAATGTGCCATCTCACGATGGCAGTCAGTGACAAGCATTGCCACAATGCTCAGTGTTGGGAGCACCAAATTTCACCTTATACAGCTAACGATCTCGATGAAGGAACAGAGGGCACTTTGGCTAATTTTTAGTATTAGAATCACTAGAGTGTGGAAACAAGCCTTTTGGCAAAATAAGTCCTACACCAACCCTCCGAAGAGTAATCCAAGCAGACCCATTTTCTCCTGACTAATAACGTAATATCTGGGCAATTTAGCATACCCATTTCACCTAATCTGCACATGTTTGGACTGCAGCAGGAAACCAGAACACCGGCAGGGAACCCAGGCATATATGGGGAGAATACACAAACTCCAAACTAGCATTGACCCGAAGTGGGAATCGAGCCCGTGTCCCTGGTACTGTACTAACCACTAAGCCACCGTGCCACTGATAGCCTGATGTTCAGACAGTACAAGGATATGAAGAGGGTCAGATAGCATTGAAGAGGCGGTGAGCTTGCAGAAAGTTGCTCCACCGATTCTCCTCAGCTTCCCAAACCTCTGTACTTGAACCCCACCCTTCCTACAACAACAATGATAGACTGCCATGGTCCTTAACTTGCACCCCACCAACCTCCAGATAGAATCATTATCCTCCACTATTTCTGCCCCCTCCAGTCAGACCCTACCACCAGAGATATATTTCCCTCCCCACCCCTATCAGCATTCTGCGGAGACCATTCCCTCCACAACTCCCTCATTAGGTCCACGCCCCAACCCCCCAACCAAGCCATCATCCACTCCCAGCACCTTCCCTTGCCATCCCAAGTTGTGTAAAACGCACGCCGACACCTTCCCAATCAACTCCATCAAAGGCCCCAAAGGATCCTTCCACACCCCGTAGACATTGTGCTTTGTCCATTGTTCCCTGTCTCCTTTACATTGAGGAGACACGATGTCAACTTTTGTACCGTTTCAGGGAGCATCGCTGGGACACACACACACACACACAATGACCCTACCACCCTATGGCCGAAAACTTCAACTCTCCCTTTTAATCTGCCAAAGACATGCCAGTCTTGGGTCTGCTCCATTGCCAAACCCAAGTCACCGAACACCTGGAGGAACAACATCTCATCTTCCACCATGGGACCGTGCAACCACACGGTATCAATGTCAATTTCACCAATTTCCTCATCTCACCTTCCCCACCTTATCTCACATCGAACACTCCAACTTCGCATTGTCCCTTTGAACTGTCCAATCTCTCCATCTTCCCGTTCCTTCACGATCACAATCCACCTTCATCGAACTATCGCCTTCCACGCTACCACCCACGCAGCCTCACCCTCTCCTATTTATCTTTCAGCACCCTTTCGCCCACCCTTTTCAATCCTGACAAAGAGCTTATGCCTGAAATGTCGCACCTCCTGCTCCTCGGATGTTGCCTGACCGGCTGTGCTTTTCTAGCACCACACTTTTGGGCTGTGATCTCTTGCATCTGCAGTCCTCAGCTTCGTCTGCAGAAGGATGTGGGCAGTTTGGGAGATTGGGTAAAGAACTGTTCAATAAGAGTACAGTGTGCAAAAGTGTGTGGTCGTGCTCTTGGCCAGAAAGACAAGAGGCATGGACTATTTTCAATATTAAGAGTAAAATCAGAAGACTGAAGTGCAGAGACTTGGGAGTTCTAGTCCAGGAGTCTCTCAAGGTAGACTTGTAGGTTGTCAGTAGTCAGGAAAGCAAATACAATGATGCTATTCATTTCAAAAGTGTTTGAATATAAAAGCAGGGATATACTTCTGAGGCTGTATAAGGCTCTGGTCAGATTACATTTGGAGCATTGTGTGCAGTTTTGGGCCCCGTATCTCAGGAAGGATGCACTGACACTGGAGGATGTTCAGAGAAGATTCATAGGAATGGTTTTCGACTGAAAAGCTTAACATATGTGTAACATTTTAGGACTCTGGGTCAGTATCTGATGGAGTTTCGAATTATCTGGGGCATCTAATTGAAACTTACCAAATACTGAATGACGTGGAAAGAGAGGATATTGGAAAGATGTTTCTATTGATAGGAGAGACTAGGACTCGAGAGCCCAACATAAAGGGAAGACGTTTTAGAACAGATATAAGGAGAAACTTCTTCAGCCAGAGAGTCGGGGATCTTTGGAATTCACGGCCACAGAAGCTGTAGAGACCAGGTCATTATGTATATTTAAGACTGAGCTCGATAGGTTCTTGATTGTCAGGGAGACCAAGGGTTATGGGGAGAAAGCGGGAGAGTGATGTTGAAAAGCTTAACAGATATGATCAAATGGCGGAGCAGACTCAATGGGCAGAAAGGCCACATTTCTGCTCCTATGTGTTCTGGTCTTATGGTTAATGTTAGCTGTCCTCATCCCTTACTATAGCTGCATCATGATTCTGACCTAATGATTGATAAAGAGGCACGTTCCAATGCTGATGACTGGCAATATCATTATCTCTCCCTCCAGTCGCAGCAGCCATTTCCTCCGATTCTCTCTGATTTCTGTCTCCTCACCAATGTCATAATCACACAGTAATTGAAGTCTAATAAATGATACTTCATCAGAGTTCATTGACATCAATAACATCAACAGCATGACCCTTACTTGCCCCTTCTCATCCTCAAATAACAATCTGAATTGTATTTGTCATGTACAATTCTCTGTTAACATATCCATGCAGTTTGCCTGTTATAATCCATGTTTTCTTAAGCACATTTTCCCATCAGATTTTGGACTATAAAAGTTAATTCATCAATATAATCACTGATCAATAATTTCAGGCTATAATTTCCATTTATAAATGGAGAAACTCGTTTATGTTCCAATAATTCTCTGTCATTGCTCTCATATCCAAGGCAGATTGAATGATTACACACAAACGATCTGCATCTCCAATATCCCTTCCCTCAGTCACTCCAACATATCCCATGCGGTCTGTGAAAATTTTAAACGTTATTTTGAATTTTAATAAAATTAATATTGAACTGAAAGGGTTTAACTGGAGCTAATTGTTCACCGACTGTGATTATTGTCAATCTCTGTGGATTCTAATTATCCCAGCGGAGGGCTTCCATCGTTAAACGATAAATGGACTCTGTCAATGTATTATCCCATAGTGTGAGAGGGAGTATCACCGACAGCACTAACAGGGATCTGCAGCTCCAAAGGGAAGGGAGGAGAGATTAGAATCTGAGAACATTAGACTCGAATGTCCCAACAATGGATCAGAATCTGTGCACATTAGACTGGAATTTTCCAACAATGGACAGGAGTTTATCCTTGGGTCTTTACTATCTTTCTCAGCCTTGGATATCATTAGCATGGCGGATCCAGGATATCCTTTGGATTATTCAAGGTGGTTACTATCCCATCCTCACTATAGTTGGTGTTCCTAGTAAATCATTCTCTTTGATTGTTAAACTGGGTTGAATTGAATTTCTGCGCATGATATGTAAATAATAGGAAATGGCAATCAATGTCTTCAGTTCCAATCAAAAATTCCTTTCCCTATAAAATATATAAAGCAAATTACTATTTACAAATTACTCACAGATATGCGAGAAGGAACGCAAACTCCATAATCCTTTCTGTCCTGCACAAATTTACATTTCCATATCCTCCCTACCCACCAATCCTGTCCAATACCACCATTATGATATCCCAGTCGCCTCCTCAGCCTCAGTGCAATTCCTGAATGAACCATTGTTTGTGTTTTTGTTAAATCGGATACAGCTGTTTCTTCAAATCTCTTCAAACCACGTGTCCACTACAAAATAATTGCATTTGAGATGTTTAACTTGTTCTCTGCACAGAATCTGTCAGATGTAAGACAGTGTATAGTGCTCAAGTCCATGACGCTTAACCTACTGCCATAGAATAATAATCCATTGACATCTCATGAAAGAAATTGATATAATTAAAATGAAACCATGATCATTTGTGAGAAAAAGCCCATCTGCTTGCCTCATGTCCTTATGAGAAGACAATGGGTCATCCTTGCCTGGACAGGTCTCCGTGTGACTGCAATCCCACAGTAATGTAGTTTACTCTTTACTGTCCTGTGGAACAGCTGAACCAGCCACCCAGTTTCAGATCGGTATAACATGCCGGGCTGATCAGGGCTGCACACATCCCGTGAGGGAACAGCAAAGGAAAGGTAGCTCCTTCCTCTGCCTGTTTACCATATTCCGACAGCTCATTTCCACTGGGGGAGGTGACCATTCCTTGTTTTAGGTGGATTCTATATCTTTGAAGTTCTCCACAAGAGTGATGTTCATCTCCATCTCTGGTGTTGGCTTTATTGATGTTGATGTACAGACGTAAGGAACTTCTAAATTTCATGTCAGTCTCAGGGCATAGAGAAGGAATGGCTTTTTCACACCACAGGAAAGAAACAGAGACGGCAAAGTGAGGGAAGAGAATTATTATGATCATCTATGAGAGTGTTGTTGAGGCAGTATTTAGGGTATTGTGGGCAGATTTTCTCTCCTTTATAGGGAATGATCTCCTCGTTACAGAGAGAGTGTGAAAGAGTGTCAACAGACTAATCACAGGGATCATTGTACCATGAGGAGTGAGTGAAGATTAATCTGTAGCTCTGTGACACAATAAGAGGTAATTGCATTGAAACTTGAGGGGAATGGGCAATCACTCATTATGTTGTAAACAGACACTAAGAACATGATAAATTCCATTGTTTGTATTTCTTTACGCGGGTTATAATTCTCGATAGTTTAAGTGCCTCTGAGAACGTTTCTCCTACTTCAGCCCCACACTCCATGTCGATTGACAGAGACAGGTTCAGGGTTTGCATACAGTCTCCAACATAAATATAGTGCATTCGTTATGTATGATACTGCACAGAACGTCATGTTATCCACAATCCCGGCAGCAGCCAAAATACCTTCACTCTAAAACAGTTAACCATTCCCAACAGCTTCTGTCCTGGATGGAGAACATGGGTCTGTCTTCTCGGAGGGGGAAGATGTGTCCTTGAGACTTCGCACAAAATATTTAGCTTCTCTCCTCACTGCCAGGTAACTATGTTAAAATGGCACACGTTCCACATGCAATGGGGCTACAAGGAACATCATGGAGCCGTCTCTGAGTGCAGTCTCTGCTCTTTTTGTTTGTCACGTTGGAGCATCAACGACATCCTCCTTTTTTTGCATAAACCCTTGACGGGATGAATGTTCTCGTCCAGGTCGCATGGAACACGCTCAAGAGTCTGATTGGACTGTTCACGTTCCTGTTTAGCAGTTAGATGCAATGACGAGACTGCTTCTTTTTCTTGTGGAACAGGCAGAAGGGTTGAATTGTTTGTCTCTCTTCTTGTTCATTCGTTTCGATGGCCTGAATTACTTCCTCATATCCGGGTGCAACCACATTGAGATGCTGAATGAGCTCCTATTTTAACTGTGGAAATGTGCAGTATCTGGCCGTGCTGTATCATGAATGTTACCGACACTTTAACAGCACAAGCCTGAATGTTGTCCGGGTCTTGCTGCATATGGACGCAGACTGGTTCAGGAGCTGACAGTGTACAAAATGCTCTGAATATTGTCTGATCTTCAGTGACCATCACAACTTCTGATCTTATGGTGGTGGAAAGGATTGATGCAGCAACTGGAGCTGTTTGTGTTAAGGAAGCTCCCCTGAGGATGTCTTGAAGTGATGCCCTGGAACTGAAAGGATTGATGTCCACAAATCACGCATATCTTCTGTTGTGCTATGGATAACCCCAACCAGAAGAGATATTTAATTTAATTTAGTCAGCGTTCCTTGATACCATACTGAGTCAACTCCGGCCTTGATATTTGGATCTGCCATTCTTAACTGGGCTCCCGTGTTCACCTCTTTTGAACTCATCAATCGGGCATTGTGTCTGTATGGGAAGAGTTTTCTTCTCACAGAGGGTAATGCATGTCAGGAACTATCTGGATGAGAGAGTTCGGGGATCTAGGTCACTGAAAGTAGTTACAGTCGAGGTAGATTGGTTTTTGCCCACTATCATTTTGTTGAAGGGTGTGAAGAATTGGGAATTGAATGGAATTGCTACCAACAGTGGATCAGCCATCATGGTATACAATGGCACAGCAGGATTGACTGGCCGAATTACCTCATCCTGTTCCTTATGTTCTGATATCTTGTATCTGGAAAGTTAATGGTTGTAATTTTCCTGAATGTTGCAGTGGGAGAGCGCAAATTATTTTGTGTATCTTCTCTGAGTGATGTCTGTGGGCTGTATTCACAGTGAATCTGGGTCCACGATATGACCAACAAATGAACCACAGGTTGCAGAGCGGAAACGCTCTGTAAAGAGACCAGAGGCGTCTTTCGAACCCAGCTTGTATTACCCAATAACATTTTCCAACCCACACCATACTGTGTGTGTCAGTCTGGAGGAACTGAATGATATCCTATGTTACTGTTAAACTGGTATTTGGCGCAAGTGGCCTCCATCTGCTCCTGTGAGGTGCTGAATAGAACATTGTAACATTTGAGTGAGGAGCAGGAGTGGGTCATTAACCACTTTGCCACTGCTGTTACCAGGTACTAGGTTCGTAGCTGATCTGGTTGTGGTCTTAAAGCACTTTTCTGGATTTCCATTCATTCATTTCTCTGTTCAATACAAACACCTAGACATCACATACTTCTGGGAAAGGGAATTCCCACTTTTATAGCTCTTTCAGAATTTCTCATTCGTGTTCCAACCAATGTTACAGGGTCACTGATTCCTTTTGCAGTCACACTCCTCCACTGGTTGCAATAAATTTCAAAGTTTAGTGATAAGGCCAATAAAATTAGTGTCAACCTGGCTCACCTTCTAGAGAAATGTGACAAACACACAAACGTGCCGCTGCATGCACACATGAACACACACATTTTAAGACAAAACAAAAAAAGAAAGCTTTCCAGAGTTCTTTAATGGCTGAACTCTTAACAAATGGTAAGATGACAGAATGTCCCAAATGTTATTCTGTCCTCTGAAGATCTTCCACTCACACAAGCTGCTTGAAATGGGCTATCTCCCTGGAACAGTTGTATTTGGTTCAATTCACTTTACGTCAGATAGTGGAAAGATGCCAAAGAATCTTTCATCAGGAAACCTACACGATTGGTAAAGATGACGCAGGATTTTTTTCTCTTTTCAGATGGAAGAAAATTAGAGAGGGGGGCACGAGGCTGCTGCTTCTGTGGCAGGTAACATTTTTATCCCTCCCTGTGTTAAACTATGCAATAATGCCAACTGAACACCAAAAAGGACCACGTGTGATTTCCTTGAAAATTCTCTGCAATGGATGATAAGATCCTATCTACAAATGCATCATTACTGCTGTTGTACACAGTGCCTTTTCTGGGCAAAAAAAAAACAAAATCCCAGCCACATAATTACATGGCATGTTTACATGTGTCTGCATATTTTTAAGAAATTAGTTGATGTCTTCATTATATCTGCGTTAAAATCAATGTTACGACAGAGTGTGAAGCCCTTCTGCTAATTTAAACCAGACACATAGAAAACAATCACCCCGCCTCATAGTCTGTAAAATTGTGAGTGACAAAGAACGACCAAATCCCACTATCTATCAAAAGCAATAATAGTTTATTCTTTAACTCCAAGAAAAAAAAAGAGAACATTAAACAACAACTTTGTACACTGTACTCATCCTGGTCTGATCAGTTTATCTACTTCCCACTCTACAGCAATATACTGATCCAATAAAACCATCCGATTAAGATTTACAAAATAAAAATTGAATTTCAAAACCCCCAGCGAGTTATGTCGATTTTCCTGTGAATCTTCATCTGTAGGTTTTCCCGGGTCTTTTCTTTGGTCTTCTACTGCACGGATTTCATAGAGCGATTCTGCAGGCAGTCTGCATTTATTAGTGCTTTTTGCCACCCTGGCGAACTGTTCAAAATGCCCGATTTTATACCACAAAACACCAGAATGTCTCATTGGTGTTATAGCATTAAAATTCAAATTCGTTTGGATTTTGGTTTCTTGGGGCGTAAGTTAAACTGATTGGCCTAAATCGAATTTGTTGTAGACCATTGCACTCAGCTCAACTGTTTCTTTCAGTCAAATGTTACTTTAAAAAAAAAATTCAGCACGCTCTGTGTTTGTTAAGTCCTTGCCAACTTTTACTCTCTTTAAAAGGTGCAGTACACGCCTATGCATTTTTATCAATCAACACATTTTATTCTTAACATTTACTCTGTAGTTTCAAACTCCCTAACAAGATAAAATATGTATCCAGCTAAGTTTTTGACAAAATCATGAATGGTTCAAAAAGCTTTCGCATCCAGTACCGAAACTGGTAATGCTTCTTATCAAAAGACCTCCCAGGAATGTGTGTACAGGGAGAAGGAGAGGCATGTTTCGGGCACATTACTGATGAAGGGCTTATGCCCTAAACACTGACTTTCCTGCTCCTCGGATGCTGCCTGACCTGCTGTGCTTTTCCAGGGCAACACTTTTCGACTCTGACCTCCTGTATCTGCTGTCTCGCTGTCCAGATGCAGTAAAATATTGCTACGATTAAACCCGATCCCCTTTCCCAGAAACAACATCATTTCATACCACTTGCTACATCTGCAGACTAACTTCATGGATCGGAACAGAAGTTGGCCATTCGGCTGCACCATTCAGAATGCTCATGGCTGATCTGAATCTTCTGACCATCTTCTGGTCTGTTCCCAATAAACGTTGACCCTCCTGTCCAGGAAAGATCATTCAAGGTCAGCCTTGCATAGCTTAAAAAACGCGTCTTTCCTGCTCCCTGAGGAAAAGGGCACCACAGGTAGCATAACACGAAAGGGAAAGGAACATCCTTATTTCATTGCAGGACCCATTATTTTAAAACTGTGTTAAACTAGCATCAAATTGTCACCTTTTTTGAAACATAAAGACAGAATAATTAGGAATAGACATAGACTATACAGCCCTCTAAACCTGTCCAACATTACCACTGACTCTTTCCAATCAAATATGTATTAAACTCATTCTCCGCTCCTGTCCCAGGAAGAGAATACCAGATAGCATAACACCACACGAGCATTAAAAAAAGGAGCAGAATTAGGCAATTCGGCCCATCGAAGCTGAATGTCATTTAATATTGGCTTAGAGGTTTCTCAACATCATTCTAGTGACTTCTCCCGGTAACCATTGGTACTCTTATTCATCAAAAACCTACCTATCTCTGGCTTATAGACACAAGTGCCTGCGTTTCTGTGTATCCGCATGCGTGTGTGTGTGTTTGTTCATGTGTTTGTGTGTTTGTGTATTTGTGTGTTTCCATTTGTTCTTCCGTGTATCAGCCTCTGCGTTTTATTTGTTTAAGTCTGTTTGTGTCTGACAGTGTATGTCTCTGTATGCCTCTACATGTGTGTGGGTCCATTTTATTGCATGTGCTATGAGAATTAGTATATTGTGGTGTTCACATATGTTTCTCAGTATTTTTGTGTCTGCATCTTTCTGCAATGAGATATTTGTTGTTTTGGGAGGGAAAGCAGTTGCGGAAAAGACAGAGCGATTAAAGTGAGAATTGCCCTGCATAAAACATTGCTTCTTACTCAGTTGGTAGGAGTTGGATATTACAGAATCTCCATACGATTCACTCGGTCCTCTCCAGCACTTGCAAGAGTCCTACCAACAGGGCGGGGAGAGGGGAGGGGGGGAAAGGGAACTGATATCGGACACTCCACCACCTGGCTTGGCCATTTCTTTCTTGTTCCAGGCTGTTTATCCTGGAATGGCAGAAAGTGAAGTGGGGAATGAGCTGTTTGTACTGTTTTAGCTGGTGTTGGGGGGTGGGAGGGTTGCTGAATGGTGAGGTGTCTGGAGGGAGTCAGTCCACTGTGCAGAATTCATAAGATGTTATTGGTGTGGGTGTATTGCTTGGGAGACAGACAAAATAATGGAAGGAAGGTGCTGAATTCAACAGTGAGATTGGAAGTACATGAACTTTATTTGGAGATAGAGTGTAAGCCTTGTTCGGGGGTAGGTGCGATAACAGATATACAGTAGTGTGAGGGAGCAGAGAGAATACGGTTATACTTATCCTGGTAGAACGAGGACACAGAACGTCCTGGACATTTTTTCAGATCATCTCAGCGTCGAGGTGAGCCTCAATGAACGTCTTCTCTAAGTCTGTCACTAATAATGCCACCGACCCTGTCCCTCAGATCCCACAGAATCGGTTTGGGAGGATCTTAGCAATGAGAAACAAGCATTGGTGTGTTCTGCCGTGTAAAATTGTCGTGCAAATTTTCTATATCTTATGCTGTGGAAAATTGGTATTGTTGGTGCTGCAGTAATACTGAATTATCTCACGTTACATCTAAACTGCATAAACTAAGTGACTGCTAATGCTGTGAATAATAAATTACAGAATGCTGTATCAGGCAGCTGGAAGAGTATGTTGTAATCCAAACTAGAAACAAGGTTAGTTTGGATTTGGTGATGTGTGCTCAGAAGGACTAATTAATAATCTTGTTCTCAGGAAATGTGAAATTAATATGTTGCATTTTACACGGCATCAGCATATAATATCGAATATTGAGCATGGTTGTCAAACATCAGGGAAGCCTGTAGGGTGGAGAGTCAAGTTCGCTCCAGTGAATTGGGAAAGTATAATATGGCATTCAGTGGGAGACAAACAATGGCTGTGAGAGTCATAGAGTCCTAAAGCACAGAGGCAGACCCTTTGGTCCAAACTGGCCCATTCCGACCAAAATGTGCATTCAGACTAACCCCATCTCCCTGCCATTGCCCCGTAACCTTCTAATCCTTTCCTATTCATTAAACTCTATGGAATAGCTCCACAGTAAGCTGGAATTCAAACCAAAAACTTTTGTTTGAGACTTTGACACACGATGAAGCACAGTAAAAACCAGACACTTTGTTCGCTAGTGAACTTGCTGTTGTTTCAGTAGGTTGGATTTCACATAAAATCTCCTCCCACACCAGTGCAGGTGAACAGCCTCTCCCCACAGTGAGATGGCGCGTGCACAGAGAGTCCAATTAACCTCTTTAATCCAGGCCCAGTTTGGCAGCAAATGAAGTTTCTCATCAGAGTCAACATATTGATGGGTCAACAGATTCTCAGAGATTTTAAGCCGCTTCCCACGTTCAGGGCATTTAAACGACATTTCCGCTATGCGGACCTGCTGTTGTTATAACAACGTCGTGGATCAAGTGAATTCTGTCCCACACTCGAAACAGACGAATGGCCTTTCCCTCGTCTGACTGTATTTATGTTCTGACTAGGCAGATGATCTGGTGAAGCCCTGCCCATATGTACAACACGTGTACAGGTTCTCCACACTGTGAATGATGCTTTTCCCTTTCATGTTCAAAAGCGAATCATATTCAGGCAACAATCAACTGGACAACACCATCAGATACTGAAGTGATATTTGCTTTTTGGCCTTCGCACTGTAAATCTTCTTCTTCTAATGCCCGGTAAATTCTACCTCCAGCCCATACTACCTCCAAAGGCAGATCCCCCTCGAACTGCCTTTCTGCAGCCATAATACCATTTCTAATTAGCAACGCCACACCCCTTCCTTTTTTACCACCCTCCCTAATCTCAGTGTAATCTTGGATACACTGAGCGGCCAATTTCCAGGGCGGCCTGCAGTAAATACTTTCACATATTCAATCGGCTCGAAGAGAAAGAAATTCCTCCACATCTTTCTTAAATAGGTTATTGCTTACTCTGAGATTATGTTCTCTGGTCTTCGATTCTCAGACAAGGCGAATCATTCTCTCCCAAGTTATCCTATCATGTCCCTCATAATCTAATGTATCTCAGTAAAGTCTTGTTACATTATTCTACACTCCAATGAGTACAGGGGCAATATTCTCAGTTTCATCTCCCGAGAATATCCTCCCATATCCCGGATGATTTGTGTTAAATTTCCCTGAACTGCTATTCCTAAAATAGGGGGACTCAATTTGTTCACATTAATCCAGCTCTGATCTGACTAATGCCACGTGTATTTTGAAAAAATACACATATGTCCCCATTCCGTTTAAATAAAGTGAAACAAAATTATTTAACTTCCCGATGACCTGCTGAAACTGGATGCGAACTTTTCATATTTCATGTACAAGGTGCGAAGTGCTCTGTATGCTGATGCTTTGTGCTGTGTATTTCCCCACTTAATATTTATATCTGCCAAAAGGCATAAACCTCTTTTTTTTGCATGTCATATGCTGCTACGTTTTTGTCCACTTGTTTATCCTAATTCTGTCCGTCCATAATGTTGCTGTGCCGCCCGCATTACTTGCATCCGTATCTATTTTGTGTCATCTCCAAACAGAGCAACAGTACGTTAACTTATGTTGTACAGGTGATTAGTACATGTTGGCAACAGCTGTGGCACCAATATTGTTGGCTCCGGGAATCTGCAAGTTGCAATTTACTATCATGAAAATGCCCTCATTACCTCGCCTCTCCATTCATTCTCCAATCCTCGACTAATACATACCCCCACCTGAGTTGGTTCATGGTTCTATGCTTGTGAAGTGCTATCGTATAAAACGCCGTTCTGAATAATTTTAGAAATTCAGATATGTTCCATTTACTGCATTCCCCTTTATGTATTGTGCTTGTGACGATCTGAAAATACTTGTTAACGTGTTAGGTCTGATTTCGTCTGCACAAAGCCATGCGGAATCCATTTTATTCTGTAATGCATTTCTAATGCTCTGTTATTCCAACTTTAATCTCAGACTAACATTTTCCCAGTGGCAGATATGCTGTCAACCTGAGCTGAATTTGTCAGGCTGGACACTCACAAGACGTGACCATTGTTGAAAAAAGGTGTTCGTGACCATTGTTGAAAAAAGGTGTTGAGGAACAAATCAAAACGAAAGAGTATTCTATATCAGACAGACAACAGGGTTCAAATGAATATCTTGTAGCAACTTCAATAAAGTGCAGACCAGGAAGGAAAGAGGGGATATGAAATAGTTTAAACTGCCAGGGCTAAAGATAATCCAAAGAGGGTCTACAAGTACATATCTGGCAAGAGAACAACGCGAGAAATTTTACCTGAAAGATCAAGGAGGTTGACATTGCTTTTGAGCTCAGCAGATGGAAGAGGCATTAAACGAATTTTTCACGTAATGTTTTTGTTGTGGAGACAGCGAGACCAAATGTTTACTCTCCATATTTGAAGAGGACGATACCTTATCCGAAACTATTTGAACAAGCATCAAGAATTTGAGATTCGGTGATGTTTCTAGCGGCTGGATTACATTCGACTCTGTCTGGCCTCATGCAACAAAGAGTCTACATGTTCTCAGGACTGGATTTTTAATATAACGAGCAGAGACTGTGTCGGCTTTGCCTTGTCGTACTGCAGCATCGGAGGTCGAAGATGACTTTATAGAGATTCATAAAATCAGGAGTGCTCTCGATAAGGCGAACAGCAAAGTTCGTTTTCCCTTGGATCCGGGAGTCCAGACCTCGTAAGATTTACACCAAATGACAAGACATCCTTTTCACACAGAGGATAACTTGCACATGGAATCAACTGCTAGAGCAACTGGTACGTAGAGGTACTGATACATTATTTTATAAGACATTTGGACGTTTAGACGAAGAGAAAGTATTTAGAGGGATTCAAGCAAGGAGGAACAGCTCAGTTTGGGAAGTCTGTTCACCAAGGATATGTTAGACCTAAGGAGGCTACAGAAATCGTCGAAATACATACTGATAAACATTTCATATTACAGGAAAATAATTGTTGGACATCTCAGAAAATGTTAAAGGCGTATAAAACTCCAGACCCTGGACTAGTGTATTGTTATGAACGTGGTGTGAAAAAAAGAATTGAAAAGCTTGCAAGGACACAGAACAACCTGTTCTGACCAAGGGAACAATGTGACATTTGTTTGAAACAACCAGCAGAGCTGGATTGCCATCAACTTAAATTATGAATCAAGATCCGAAATCAAAATCATGTGTGAACTTCAGGTTTTGATAATATTAAAGCCAATGAAATAATCCCATGTTTCGGGGTATAAATCAGGACATTTGCAACATCTAGGACTGCGTCAGAGACGTCCAGCTCAAGAGTTCCTACAAATGTACCTTCCTGGAAATGTGTTTGCATGGCAGAACATCGAGGAAAACCTGGAGAGAATCTTCCCAGAAAAATCCACAAAATGAGACTTGAAAAAGCTGAGTGGTTTTGAACCATGATTACTTTTTAAATCATTATTGGGAATCTTTTAGGATCGGAATATTATTGCAGAGTGGATGGTAAAAGATGGGTTTAAGAGAAACTAGCTGTAAATAGTTGTCAGTTTTCATACTCTGTTAGACATAAAGAAAAAAGTTGATATTTTCCCTTTAAATCGTGACCTTTGCGAAACGTTTTGACTATCGAATTTTCACAGATTACAGCACTGGGTAAATATTTTTCTGTGTTGCTGGTTTCAATTAGCATCGAAGTTTACCCTGTTTTGGAACTGAATCCCAAAGCATTATGGGAGGTAAGCGCGGAAATTGCAAGACTCCTTGCTGAAATAATTGTGTCATCTCTACATATGGGTGTGATTTAAAATGACTGGACATTGACGAACCTTGTTGAAGAATAGATACAGTCAAAAGACTGGAATCTCCAGGCTTGTGACTTTGAAATTGGTGGTTCACAAGTTTTTTGAGGTGGTTTTGGAAGATAGCATTTTCAGTGTCCAGGAAATATAGGGGATCATCAACATGGTTTAGTGAGGTGGAAACTCGGTCTCACAAATTTCTGAGGTTTTGATCAAGTAAGCAAGAGGTTTGATGAGGCAAGAACAAATATCATTGCTTACATCGGCTTTAGGAAAGCGTTGAACTAGATTCAACATGGAAGACTAAGGAGTAAAGTTAGATCAGATGTGGTTCACATTGAGTTTGCAAATTGGATACAAAATTCAATTAACAACAAGAGAAAGGGTGAGGTTTTGGTGTATTGTTTATCAGACTGGAGGCTTGTGACCGGCAGTGTTCCACAGGGATCAGTGATGGCTCCTTTGTTTGTGACTGATGTAAATGTTTTAGACGACAATATGGAAGGCAGGGATAATCAGTTTGTGGTTGACACCATAATGAGCGACATGCATTTCATGAGATGACATCATAAGTCTTTGTGTGTACACGAAGAACATTTGAAAAGGCTTTTGGACAAATACATGGATAGCAAAGGGTTAGAATGATGTGGTCCAAGTCCAGAGAAATGCAGTTAATGTGGACCGGCATTATGATCAGTATGTACCTATGTGCACCAAACGACCTGTTTCTGTGCTGAGGGACGCTACAACTCTCCATGGTGGTACAGTCGACAGAGAAGAAGGTTATCTGAGGTTATAGAAGATTAAAAGAGACATTGATCATTCGCGTATATGATTAAATGAATTGTAAAGAGAAATTGTCTTGAACAAATGTAACGTACTGCAGTTTTATTTATAAAGGCATGTAGTACTTGTACAATTACAATTACTGCTTTGAATAGTCCTGCGCAAAAGACACGTGGATAGGTCACGGAATGGACTTTGGAAGTCATGTCACATATCGTCAGCTTCGTAAAAATACTGTTAGAACGCTTTCATGCGTTGCTCAGTGTTGAAGTTGGACGTTATCCTGAGGTTGTACAGGATGTTGGCGAGGCATCTTCTGTAGTTTTGTGTCTAAGTTCTGGTTTCCAAGTCAGACAAAGAAGAATATTAAGCTGGACTGAGTTAAGAAGAGATGTACCAGTATGTTGCTGGGAATGAATGGATTGAGCTGTAAGGGGAGGCTGGATAGGCTGGGACGTCTTTTAAAGGTGCATAGGAGGTTGACGTTTACCGTATAAATGTTTTTTAAAATCCTAAGGGGTACAGTTTTGCTCAACTGCAACGGTGCTTTCCTTCTTTGGGGTATTTCAGGACTAGTGGGTGTATTTTTAAAGTGTGAGGACAAATTAAAAAAAAATACATGAGGTTCACTTTGTTTAATTTTACACAGTATGTTTCCTGTGCAAAGTTCTAGAGGAAGTAGGAATGTGGATAAAGTTACAACATTTAAAACACATTTAGATAAGTGCATGAATAGGACATGTTAAGAGAGATATGGGCCCAGTACACGTAGTTGGTACTATGTTAGTTTCGGTAAATGGTAGCATGGACTGTTTGGAACAGCGATCTGTTTCAATGATGTCTGAGTCAATGACTCAATTTATTTGAAATTTACAGAGTGCTGAGAGGCCTGTGCAGAGCCAATGTGGCAAAGATGTTTCACCCACTATGACACACTAGAACCCGAGGGGACAGAGACAAAGTGAAGAGATAACAATTTAGAAATGAGACGTGGAGCAATATCTTCAGTCAGAGAGTGGTGATTCTTTGAAGATAGTTGCTGTAGAGGGCTGCGGGCCCCAATTCAGTGAGCAAATATGTGGCATGGTGGCTCATTGGTTCACACGGCTGCCTCATAGCACCTGGGTCCCAGGTCCGATTCCAGCCTCGGGCGACTGTCTGGGTGGAGTTTACACGTTCTCCCTGTGTCTGTATGTGTTTCCTCCGTGTACTCCGGTAGCCTCCCACAATCTAAAAGATATGCACATCACGTGAATTGGCCATGCTAAATTGTCCATAATGTTAGGTGCATTAGGCAGGGGTAAACATAGGGTTGGGATGGGTTGATCTTCGGAGGGTTGTAGTGAACATGTTGGTCCGAAGGGCATGTTTTCATCCGGCAGGGAATCTCATCTAATAATTTCAATTCAGATTAAAATAGCTCAGGATCTTTTCCCACGTCCCAATGCCCTCTGCACCATGTCAATAGAAGTTTCACTGAGCGAGTTTGGAGCTCCCAGCCTCGGCGTTTCACGCGCCTCTCTTCATTCACAGTAGGACTGCATGCTCATGGAGTTTGTCACTGGCAGGCAAAGTAGATATCCACTCGTTCATTCCACTCTCAATTTCCAATCGGATCTTCGCCACTGCTTACACAGTTTCACTGAGTCCAGACCTGGGAACCGGTGTGATGTGAGTGTGCAATGATAGTTTCTTCCTTGTTACGATGTGAAACTTCATGTTTATTGAAACCGATATTTCAGCAATATTTGTGAACTCTCGCCTGTACATGTAATCTTTTATTGAAATCTATCGAATTCAGTCTTCACCATTCTCAATGATGGAATCTCCACAGCCACTTGGGACATCCAAGGTGACGATTCAATCCAGTCTCAGTGGGCTTTCCTGTTGTGCATGTGATGCGGTTCCTCGACTATCTCTGTCATTGCATTAAAGGCTTTTTGTATTGTGCTTTTTCATGTAATCGAATAGTGGTTCGTCCTCTGCGCTGTGGTCAAGCAACCTCCATTCAAATCCGAGTATCTGTAATGAGCATTTGTTCCATGTTACTCCACATTACCTGTGCAAAACAAACGCAGAAAGGACACAATCAATTTTAAGATGAATATACTCACTCAGTTGTTGGTTTTAATGCTTCAAGCCGCCACTCTCAGCACATAAACTCGGAGATTTTTCTCCCTTTAACAATCACTATTCCCCCTTTCCATCCCTCCTCCCATGTGACTGGGGCATTGGAAAAATTAACATTCACTTTCACATTGACAACGTTAAGTCTGTGCTGCAGCTGTCACGCTTGTTAGGTGAACATGACCCAATATCACCATCAGGACCATTAAGCCACTTAATGCTATCAGACAATGTGGTTGGGTTTTGAATCCTCACGTATAGTGTTTTATTTGCATGGATCAGAGATCATTGGAGCATTGGGTTCATGAAAATAGTACAGAATAGTATTGAGGGAATGACTTTATTGGAAAAGACCAATGTCTCTGGTCTCCCCACATTTATTTCAAGTCATCATTTGTCTCTCGCTAGATAATTGTGTTTAATTTTGAAATTCACATTAGAGCAGTGATATGACAACTGTGGAAACGATACAGAAGTGATTTACCAATATATTATCTGGATTGAAGAACTTCAACTATTAAAGAGTTTAGACAGACATGCGTTGTTTTTCTGAAAGCAGGGGAAATTGAGATGAGACAGTATTGAGATGTACAAAATAATGCGCTGTATGGATTATGTACAGTTAACGAAACATTTGATGGAGGGATCAATCACCAAGGAGCTATAGATTTAAGATAAGAGTAAAAAGGTTTAGGTAGCTGCACATAGAAAACGTTATCAGACAACGAGTGGTTGGAATCTGGAACTCACTGTCTCACAGTGTTGGAACGGCAGAAATGCTCAGAAAATTCAGAGATATTCAGGTGTAAATTTGTAATGTTAAAAGCACACAACGTCAAACGATGAGAAATTCGATGAGGATAATCAAGCAGTAATTTTGTCAAGAGCACGCACAAGTAGCTTGCAAGAGCAATTCGCTCGGACGTCCACTGGAGTATGGTGTTTCGTATCTTCAGCTGTCATGTGGGATGCAAGGGTTTATTTTCCCGCTGGGGCGGCCCTGACTGTTTCAGGGTTTCAAGGTTTGTGTAAAGATTTGTAGTTACAGTGAAGTTTGCAGATGGTGTGGGGATGTTCGTTAGTGTTGGGAAGTTGGTTTGCAGCAGTTCCCTGCCCTTTCTCGGTGACATCCTCAAGGCTGATGAGACTCTTATGAAGCTCTGCTGTCTTGTAGTGTTTCCAATTGGTGTGATTTCCTCCCCACTGCTTTCAGTTGCTGCTTCTTGTCGTTCCTTGCAGGTCCCGGTATGTTACGTCCAATTCAACATGTTCTTTGATGGAGTCATTGGATGAGATTCGTCGTTCTAGAAAATCTCTGGCTGCCCACTATTGTCCAATTATTGTTGTGTTGTTTTGGTCGAATTTGTTGACCTCGTCATGTCTGTGCATTGCCACTCTGGACAACTGATTGTGGTATTTCCTGGATCCTCCAGAAATCCTTTGCAACAATAGATATTCCTGCAAATTCCTTGCAGACAAACAACGTTAGGAGGGCGCCCAACAAATCAAGCAAAAATGTCTCAGAACGGACAGCCTTTGACTACTCGGATCCATGAGAGAATATAAACCGAAAGCCACATTTAGACAACAACTCACCAGAACAATGGACCCAATACCCATCATGTACAATACAAATATGGTCAAACAATGTTCCACGTAGTGAGAGCAGGGAACATTATACAGGACAGACAATCCACGACACGCATTCATGAAGATCTACTTGACACTAAACACCACTGCCAGGTGTCCTCAATAGGTTGAGTCATTACACTGAGTGTTGCTGATTCTGCAGCTGGAAGCTCGGATTGTCTGATAGTCTGCAGGAATGGAGACGGTGTTGCTGGAAAAGTACAGCAGGTTAGGCAGCATCCAAGAAGCAGGAGAATGGACGATTCTGGCATGAGCAAGTCATCAGACACATGCCCAAAACATTGATTCTCCTGCTCCTCAGATACTGTCTGACCTGCTGTGTTTTCCAGCACCGCACTGTGGACTCTGATGTCCAGTATCTAAAGTCTTCATTTTCTCCTCCGTTTGCAGCAGTTGTTGGTTCCTTGAGTGAGGGATCAGTTGATATAACCAATGTAAACTTCGATTGCTGATTGAGAAATATAACCAAGTCCGTAGCTCAAAAGAGTGTTTCTGTTGTTTCTCAGGTGCCGTTCCTAGCACGGCCTCTGGCACTGTAATTATTTTGAGTTTCCTGGCTGTTCAATGAGGGCTTCTGTGATCACACAGTTGCCAGTACTCTGGGGAGCGACTGCAGTTAGCTACGTTCGCAGCCTAGATGCAATTGATGCGGTTTGGTTCGTTCTTGATTTGTGAAACAGGAGCACAGTGATGAATCAATTGATATTGCAAGAAGGCAGAGAGGCGTGGAAAATGTCGAGGTTCTGGTGATATTTGCACAGTGTTTAGAGATTACCTATATTCAGGAAAAAAGAATGTTGAATTCTTACGAGTCGTGTTGAAGAACGGTCTGGGAAACAAGTCACCAGCGGTGTGGTTTACAAGCGCACTCACAGTAACCACAATGCGAAATAAAACATACAAAAAAATGAGGAATACAGACGAAGGATGACAGTAAACATGGGTGACCTGACTTTCACTCCCCAGCTCCCCCAATTCCCACTTCAAGCTCCAGTATAAACAAATTTTAGAGAGCCATAAGCATCAAAGTTTTCCATTGGAACGACTCAATTCATTCCTTTGTTTTCGATTAGGCTATTTCAGGGTTTTTTACTTTCCTTGGAAACCATCTCTTTTATTGTGAGCATTCGAAAAGGAAGGCATCCTTTTTGTCAGGGAAAGAATATAATACTAAACATGTTTGTGTCAGGCATGAGATTCCTCTGTCTCACACATTTCTTCTACTTTCTCTCGATTTTAATAGTGTTCTGCCTTTTGAATTCTCCGACCAAAGTGCATGACCTCATAATGCCGACATGAAACTGCATCTGACAAGCTATTCCCCATTCATTCAACCTATCCATATGCCTGTGCGAAATGCCACGTTCTCAACATAATATGCGCTCCCACGAGTGTGAATTGTCAGCACATTTGTGCACATTTCACTCTACCACTTGCTCCATGCTATTAATAGAGTGATAATTGAAGGCTTAAATGTACTGAGTCTTGCCAGACATCTGCTGTAACTACTTCTACATACTTGCTACCCTCTGAACGTGAGAACATCCTCCTCATCTGTGTCTTAGTGGATAACACCTTCCCCTGAGATTAGAACCTCCAGTCCTGCACTATTCTGGATATAAACCAGAGAGGAACAAACGCTTAAAGTAAAGCATAATCTCACTGGCGTCTCCAGGGCCAGTTCTGAGTGGTCTTTTTTGACCTCTGGTTGAACAAACTGCCCTGATTAGCACTTTAGTTTTGACAATAACACATCTACTTCAAAGTTACTTCAGTGTCTGTGACTGAAGTGGTGCTGAAAGGCGCTGTAAAAATACAAGAACATCTTTGTTACTCGACCATTGCCGTATTGTTAATCTCTCTGCTCATGGAAATGGTTCCTTCCTATCCACTCTATCTCTCATCAATACAGAACATGTTCCCCTCACTGTTGATTTTAAATGATTTCCTGTTGGATGAGTTATCCCTGCAACTCCAGAAAACCCGTCTCAACAACTCGACATTTACTCAGGTCTGCTAAATTGTTGACATGCAGGAAACTTATGTTCTGAACGAGAAACGGATCTGACTCAAAACGTTAGCTCTGTTCCTCTATCCACAGATAATAACAAACACATGGTGTATATGTAGGTTTAACTGAGTTTATTTGATACAAGTTGTGTTTTCCCTTAAACGTCTTCACTCCTTGTCCTTTGGTCAGTTGCCCTGGTCAGGGGAAGCAGTTCCTCCTGACCATCAACGGCCCATCCACACCACTTCCGCCCACATCATTGAAAACATTCCCAAGAAATCTCCATTAAACTTCTTTGCTCCAAACAAAACATACCCACAGTCGGGAATCTCTCCACAAAGTGAGATTCATTTATATCTGGACATAGTACAAAGCAGAGGGTTGTGAAGAGATTCTTGGAAAACTTTGCCAATTGGCAGGTAGGGAAACTGTCAAGAAGCAAAGCAGAAATCCTCGTCTCGAGTTTTTTGAATCTTTATATATTCCTTGGGAAGCGGAAACAGAGGCGAATGAACGATGAACTGTTCGACTGTGCAGAGACAGGTTAGAAATCTTTCCGTGCTTGCGGAGGCCAGTGCTTTCACTCTGATGCTCTCCGGGCATGAACTGATCTGAGACATCGAAAAGATTCTCGTTCCTGCACGTCAGGACGTCAAATCTCATTTCAGCTCCGGGACAATGAGAAAACACGGCCACAGACAAGACACTGAAAGGCTGGAAGAGTCACGGTCCCGGTTGGAGGAGAACTGGTTCCTGGTGTCATGGTTATGCCTTTAGAGGGTGGGAGCAGACTATTCCCATATCTTCAGAATGAATTTCCAAAGATTTATTTTCGAAAAGTAAAGCCAATTAAGGAGTATTTTCTATGGGGGAGGAGCAGACTAAAGCTTGCATTCGGAGATCATTGACGCCGTTGGCTCATCAGTCTATGGCGATGTTCGTCAGTGCGTTCGGCTCTTCACTAACAGGTGCTGTTCTCCTACGACCCAGAAAGGGAGCGACAATCACACCATCCTTTTTTCTTCAGCTGCACAGTTCCGGAGTTTTACCGTGGTCAGGAATATTTTCCGGATGAGGCACGAAGGGAGTAGGTCCCAGTTTTAGGAGAGCTGGTTCCCGGTGACATGAATGAGTCGGCAAGGCTAGGGATCAGACTGTTCCCATTTTCCACAACGAATGCCCCAGGATTCATTTTGGGAACGTCAAACCAATCGAGGGCAATTGTCATTCTGCGAAGGTCAGGCGAATTCTTGAATTCGCTAACAGTCTTCTTTATGAGAATCTGCAAGGGGCTTGCGACAAGGAACTCCCCAGTCTCTGTGGAGCAATTAATTCTCTCGTTCGGCTGTTAACCGATAGGGTGTTGCCACGCATGGAGCGGTCGCTGTTCTTATCTATACGAATCCTTTAGTTGGTTCGGGAATATGCTCCCAATCGGAAAACCTATCCAGTGAGGAACGACAAATGTGTTTCTTTATTGTTTAATAGCTAGTAAAGTGTTGTGGATGCTGGGAATCTCTGACAAAAACAAAAACTGCTCAAGGAACTTGGCAGGAATGGAAGACCCTGTGAGAAAAACAGAGTTCTGAAGAAGATCCGAATCATCGTCTCTGTTTCTCTATCTCCAGATGCTGCCAGACATGCTTAGTTTATCTTGCAATCTCTGTCTTTGCTTCTAAATGAATGATAATTTGAAATATCGAGATTGATTACACAGAACAAATATATCTTGACATTTTACCCTGTCGAAGCTGTGGTGATTCAATTCAAACAAACCTAACAATGATTGCCTGTTCCTCAGCTCCACAGGAAGGGACAACTTGAAACCAGTTTAGTAGCGTACTTCTGCGGGTGTGGCCAAGTGATTGAGGCGATAGGTGTTAAATCAATTGTGAGTTCCTCATGCAGTTAAGCATTTTGCTGACTGTAATTGAGAGTCGGGAGTGAACTAGAAGGGTGTTTGTTCTCTGCTTTTTTGTTTGAAATTCAAATCGCAGGATGAAGTAAAATGCATATTACCCAGATAAGGAAGCTTGGGAAACTGCAACCAACCGCCTGTCATGATTGAAAAGGCAGAAACCTCCAAAGCATAAAAGACCCACATAGTCCAACACTTACAGTGCTGAATTCGTTTGAGCCTTTGAACAAAGTGCTGCCAAATGAGGTAAGTACATTTCAGGGGATTGTATTGGAATGTGCAGACTTAGTGGGTCAAAGGGCATTTTCTAAGCTCGATGCATCCATGGCCAGCTGAGAAAAACTCAGTTTGTGAAGGAACAGGACATTGTTTGCAAAGTACCCCTCGGCGAGGAAGGGGTCGAAGCTACTTTCTGTCAGTCACTGGTACGGTGCCCATTGGTGGAATCAATCTATACGATAATCAGGACATGAACCCGTGGTGCCTTATTCCCTGCCGTGAGCAAGCCCTCGCAGCTAACATTCCCTGATTCTGCTTTTGAAATAAAGATCATTTTCTCAATGTGTCTGTATTTGTATCAAAGAGCTCATTGATCTCGGGACTAGACATGAAGAGGAATCTGGAGGTGTGACGGGGACAGAAACAGAACGAGATGAGACGAGACGTGAAAGTGTCTAGAGTTTGCCGTGTGTCAGTAGTTTTAATGAGGAATGTTTGCTGGGCGCTATCCTGTCAGATCCCAGGAGCAAGATGCCTTGATTTGGTGGGATTTGTGTTCCTGAAAGTTGCACATGCGAAGCGTGTGGGACTATTTCAGCTCAGTATCCTCTTCATATCGCAGCTCACAGCAACGGTTCACATTTTTTGGAGAAATGGCTTGTATTCCAATTAAAACTGCCTTTCACCAGAGAAACTTGCGGACGTAAAGCACATGGATTGCGTATAATGATGAGGACTTTGTCACTGTCGGGGAATGTGCCGGCGTGTCTGCCTCTGTGTTTGAACATGAGAATACGTTCCTCAAAGGTGTTGCAACCCAGTCAACCGTCAGTACCATTGTTGTGTCATTTAAGCTCACAGAGCGAATCTCATTGACATTTTCCCTGGAAAGTCAGAACACTCAAAGTTATGGGGCAAATGCTGCAAACTGGGACGAGAATAGATGGATGTCTGATAACCTGGTCTGTACGATGGACTGATGGCCCTTCACTGTCCTGCCCCAACCCCACGCTTTAAAACCTCGAGGACAGAGAGAGTAATTGACCTGACGAGAAAATCTCTTCACAATCTTCCATCACCTTTTTATTGTTCCTTTTCCGACAAATTTTGCAAATTACTTACCATGCTTTTTATATTCTCACCTAAATCATTTATTTAAATTTTAAAAAATGAATGTGGGCTAAGCATCGATCCTTGTGGAACACCATCAGTAATACTCCTTCAATCTGAAAGCTACTTTCCACGGCTACTTCCAACTTCTTGCTGTAAATCTAATTTTATATCGAATTGGAAATCTCACCGAACTCTCTGTGATCTCACTTTTTGAATCAGGCAAACATGTGGAACCTTGAAAAAGGTTTTATTAAAGTTCAAGTGAGCAATGTCTACCCCTTTGTCCGGATCAATCATATTAGTTATGCCCTCGAAAACTCAGTCATGTTTGTGAGATACAACTTCCCTTGCGCAAAAACATTCCGGTTATTCCTATTTATTCCGTGTATCTCCAAATGCATTTAAATTCAATCGTTTGCAATTGCACCCAACAACTTACATAAGACCACCTTCAAAAACACAGGTCTATCGTTCCAAGGATTTTCCATGTAACCCTTTCTTAAAAAAAGCACAAAATTAGCAACTGCCCATTTTTTCGTCGCCTCACTCATAGTAATAGCTTACACAATTATTTCTACGAAAGGCCCAACAGTTTCATTCCCTAACTTGCCACAAAGTTCTGGGATACATGAGATCAAATCCCAGAGAAATATCCTTCTTCATATTTTCCAAGTCCTCAAGCACTTGCCAGTTACAGTGGAAACCACTTGATAAACATCAATATTTAGTTGGAGGGTTCATTTCGTTCTTCACGAAGTGAACATTATATATCTCTCCATCTGCTGAGGTTAAAAACAAAAGTGAGCTCTTTCTACTTGAAGTGGTCCTATTTCGTCTCTAGTTCTTAATGTACTTGTGGAATCTCTTTCGATTATATCCTTAACTTTACGTGCTAAGGTGATCTGACATTCTCGCTTGACCTTTATGATTCCTCTTTGAGAATGCCCATCCCCTCCTTACATCATTCAACAGATTCAATTGAAATCATGTGTTTATATGGAAATTGTGACCTTTTTTTAAAAAAAGAAATTCATATGACAAAAGCCTTAATCCCTGCGATCAACCTTGTCTTAATATAATACCTGCAATGTGGAAACAGGCCATTCCGACCAGGAAGATTCCTTTAATCCTGCAACGGTCATCACACCTAAACTCACACCTCTACCCAATTCCTGTAACTCTGAATTCCCCATGGCCAAAGAAGGTCACCGACACATCTTTCGTCTGGGGAGGAAATCCAGGCAGAAAAGGAGAGGATGTGGAAACTCCCAACACACTGTCGCCTAAAGTAGAAGTTGCCCATTATTGAGCAGTTTGTCATACTGGACCTCGCCAAAAGTCTTTTGGAAATTCCAGCTGGTCACCTCTACAGGGTCGACTTCGTCTTACTTGCTCATTATCTCCTCACAGATGTCTAATATATTTTTCAGAAATTACTTCCCCTTCAGAACCTGTGCTGATGCTTCAAGTACTCGGTAAACCCGTTCTTCCAATAACATTTGACAATGAATTTAATGCAAAGCTGATTTATTTGATTTTTATTCAGAATATCAAAACTTTGCTTACAGATCTGAATATGATGAACAACAAGGTTAAATCGCTGTTGAGCGGGGTCGATGAGTGAGTGAATTCTTTCCCTTAGTGGGATCCCTCTTTTGTCTCAGCAGGGTCGATGAGTGAACTAACTGTGTTTCTCACATGGAGCAATTAAATGCTTTCTGCCCACTGCAAACTTGCTGGTGTGCTGAGAGTTGAGATGAACGCTTGAGCCTATTCCTCGAATAACTACACTTGAAACGTCTCCCACATTGTGAAAATGTCCAAGGGACATCAGTTCTACAGAGTTTGTTAAGTACATCCCACGGACTATACATTTGATAGGTCTCTCTTCAATGCGAAGACGTTTATGATAAACTGCCCCCTGGAACTTTTAGAGTGAATGCCTTTCCACAGTGTGAACACGTTGATGACACGTTCGTCTCCAGTAACTTGTGCAGCACTTCCTGCAGTCAGGGCATTTAGAAAAACACGTTAATATTGTGAGAAAGGTGATGAGCCATCCGGTCACTCGGACTTTTACAGCAGGTCCCATCGATTTGCAAACGAAGATGTCTCTCCTCCCAGGTGAGCACGTAGTTCAGACGGCACGTCTCCAGAATTCTTAAAGATCTCTCATTCATGTGAGCATATTTCTCAGAGATGAAGCACACAAAGGTTTGATAACATTTTCCAAAGTCTGGCGAGATGAAAGGTTTCTAATTAGTATGAGCGTTGTGCTGGACGTTTTAAAGAATTTTCGGCAATCCAGACTTTGAAATGGTTTCTCCTCATTTTGAACGAGCAGGTGCTGCAGCAGGTCAGAGACAGAGTGAATCCCTTTCCACACTCTTAGCAGGTGAATCGCTTTTTCCTGGAATCTTTTCCTCCATGGGAATTCAGCTCAGACAAGTAAATGAATACACACATTTCCATAGACTTTCCTTAGTATGACTGCATTTGTGGTTTGTGAGCTCTGATGATGGGTAGAACCATTGTCCACACACACAATAAGAGAACGATTTCTCTGTCACTGTAACCAGAGGGTTTTTTTTATCCTTTCATGTTCTCTCTCTGATCAAGTTCTACTTGTTATAAAATGTGCGACTTTATCAGATCACGGGGGAGAGATTGGATTGTAAATCTTCCCCTTCTAATATCCTGCAAAATTGATGTTATCCAAAAATGAGAGTGGGAAAGCAACTTTCACAAGACTCTGGATACTTTCTAAGATGTGGTCTGAGGGTGAGGGATTTTTGACACTTAAAATGTGACCAGAATTTCGTCATAATCTTTCACGCACACAGCATCCACCACAGAGAACAAATAGCTCTGCAGGTGGATATAAACACGATCACCTCCCTGTTCCTTCCAGGTCAAACGCTGTCCTGCCTTGTCTGACATGCGGTTCTGTTGGAGCAGACATTTCTTAGAATTGGATCATGGCAAATCTGAGGCCTCTGTCTTCAGTCCCGAAATCAAAATCCACTGACTCGCTGCTGGAAAAGCACAGCAGGGCAAGCAGCATTCAAGGAGTAGGAGAATCGACGTTTCGGGCAAGAGCCATCATCAGGAAATAAACTTGTAAACCGAGGGGGTAGAGAGACAAATTGGAGTGGACGTGGCTGGGTAAAGGTAGCTGAGAGTGTGATAGTTGGATGGAGGTGGGTGTAGTAGTGATTGGTCGCAGAGCAGTGCGGAGCGGATAGGTGGGAAGGAAGATTGATACATAGGACCGTTCAGGAGAGCGATGGAAGCCCAGGGCCTGCATGAACTGGGCTGATTGGGAGTGAGAGTTGAAGTGTTCGGTCACGGGTCAGTGATGTTGTTTGTTAAGGGTGTCCGGGGGTATTTTCTGAAGCGAACTGTTATTAGGTATCCTGTTTCCGCAATATAGGTAGACTGCATCAGGAGCATTGGATACATTCAATGACATGTGTGGAAGTGCAGGTAAAATTCTAATGGATGTGAAAGGCTCCTTTGGGGCCTGCAAAAGAGTGGAGGTGTGAGTGGAGGTTTTGCAAATCCTGTGTTGGAATGAGAATGGAGTGGGAGGGGAGGGTGGTTTGGTGAGGGGCGTTCACTTGACAAGGAAGTCGTAGAGGGAATGATCTTTATAGAAAGCGGATAGGGGTGAGGAGGGAAACACATTATAGCTGGTGGGGTTCATTTTCAGGTGGTGGAAATGTCGGAGAATGACATGATGTCTGCGGAGGTAGCTGGAATTTAAAGTGATGAATAAGGGAGCTCTGTCCTTGTTGGAGGGATGGGTTTTGAGAGTGGAGTTGCGACAAATGGATGAGATGAGCTGGAAAGAATCATTGACCATGTGCGAGGAGAAAATGCATCGCCACTGACTCCATCTTCTCCCTCGCAATTGTCTGAGTCTGAACGAGTCACGTCATAACAATAGTGACATCCTTCACCGTGTTTTGTGCTTTCAACCACATATCGCCATCGTCACCATGTCAGCCTACTGACACCTCATTAACATCATTAACTCTTCCACGTCTCCACTCTTCTGCAGCTCAAACTCTCATCCATTCATTCGGATTCAACGGTGGTAACACACCTCCATCCATCCTCTCAAACTCCCCCTCTGCTCTGGCCTAACTCCCTCTGCCTCTACTCAAGGGTGTACTTGCGTTCTGTTCAGTGTTTCATTGTTCCTTACCTGAATGATATTTTTACCACTGCACATTTTCCCAAACGTGCACTCCGGCCTTCGCAGCTTTATCTTTCCACATGGGCTCCCACATGCTGGAAGGGCAGGGATTGCGGGTTATTCATCCAAAGATGTAGTCCTGAGATCTTTCAACAACTCTGCTGCGCGTGGGAGTATTAACAACAAGGGTTGTTCACCCATTACCGGGCAGCTCAATACCAACGTTTTTTTTATCATTTCTGCAAATCTCTTGACTGTCTTCGCTCTGTCTATCACTGTCAAGTCCTCCGGCCCACTCAAGACCAATAGTGTTGTTCAATAAATGCCAACCTAGCCTGTGAAGACGACACCCAAGATTTTGTTTTAAAACACATTCTCAGATACCTGCATAGCCTGGAATTCCAATCTCCGGAGTATGTTCGATTTGAACTGTTCCAAGTTTGGTACCTCAACTTCATCAACCAAGGTCATAAATTGTGAAATCTCTTCACGACGTAAATCGCACAATGCTATAGGAAACGAATTAGTCAACAATGGAAGAAGAAAAACTGTAATCTCTCTCGGCGGTGCAGGTAAAGGCTGTCTGCTGGTGTTCAGTTTAATTCGTGGTATAGTCCAGTTATTTTTTTAAATGGTTAAAGTTTAAAGTTTGTTTTAAACGCCTCGCGGACCCGGAAACTGGTGTCGCGCTAGCTTACCTGGGAAGGTTTATTTTCCTCTATAAAAGCGCGCAGGCGAGGAACCCGAAGCACTACAGGGCGAGAGCCACCCACCCGCCCTCCTCCTCTAACCTAATAATAAGACCCGTTGTGGTAAGCAGGTAAGTGCTACGTTTTGTTTGTTTGTTTCTTTAGATCCAGTTTTCATTTTAAAGTTTACCTTTTAGAGGGATGGCAGCAAAGACAGTGCAATGTTCCTCTTGCAAGATGTTTGAGGTGAGGGAAGCCATTAGCGTCCCTGCTGATTACACTTGCGGGAAGTGCACCCATCTCCAGCTCCTCCAAGACTGTGTTAGGGAACTGGAGTTGGAGTTGGATGAACTACGGATCATTCGGGAAGCAGAGGTGGTCTTAGATCAGAGCTTTAGGGAAGTAGTTATGCGGAAAGTTATAGACAGATGGGTGACAGTGAGGGGGACTGGGAGGAAGCAGCCAGTGCAGGGACCCCCTGCGGTCGTTCCCCTCAATAACAAGTATACCGTTTTGGATACTTGTGGGGGGGACGACTTACCAGGGGTAAGCAACGAGGTTCAGGCCTCTGGCACGGAGCCTGTCCCCGTTGCTCAGAAGGGAAGGGCGGAGAAAGGTAGAGCGATAGTTATTGGGGACTCAATAGTGAGGGGCGCAGATAGGCGGTTTTGCAGGGGCGACAGAGACTCACGTTTGATTTTTTGCCTACCAGGTGCAAGGGTACGTGATGTCTCTGATCGTGTTTTCCGGCTCCTTAATGGGGAGGGTGAGCAGCCCCAGGTCGTGGTCCACGTTGGAACCAATGACATATGTAGGAAGAGGGGTGAGGATGTTCGGCAGGCTTTCAGGGAGCTAGGTTGGAAGCTCAAAGCTAGAACGAACAGAGTTGTTTTCTCTGGTCTGTTACCCGTGCCACGTGATAGAGAGTCGAGGAATAGAGAGAGAGAACAGTTAAATGCGTGGCTACAGGGATAGTGCAGGAGGGAGGGATTCCGGTTTCTGGACAACTGGGGTTCTTTCTGGGGAAGGTGGGACCTCTATAAACAGGATGGTCTCCACCTGAACCTGAGGGGCACCAGCATCCTTGGGGGGAGGTTTGCTAGTGCTCTTTCGGAGGGTTTAAACTAACTCGGCAGGGGCATGGGAACCTGGACTGTAGCTTTAGGGTACAGGACCTTGAGTGTAGGGAGGTTAGGAACAAGGCATCGATCTCGAAGGAGGGTGCCAGTAAACAGGAAGGTGGCTTGAAGTGTGTATACTTCAATGTCAGAAGTATAAGAAATAAGGTAGGTGAACGTGCAACGTGGGTTGGTACCTGGGACTTCGATTTTGCTGCCATTACGGACATGTGGGTAGAACAGGGACAGGAATGGCTATTGCAGGTTCCGGGGTTTAAATGTTTTAGTCGGGTCAGAGGTGGGGGTAAAAGAGGGGGAGGTGTGGCATTGCTTGTCAAGGATAGTATTCCAGCGGTGGAAAGGACGATGGAGGAAGACTTGCCATCTGAGGAAGTTTGGGCTGAGGATAGAAATAGGAAAGGTGAGGTCACCCTGTTAGGAGTTTTCTACAGGCCTCCTAATTGTCAGAGAAACGTCGAGGAAAGTATTGCAAGGATGATTCAGGAGAAGAGTGAAAGTAATAGGGTGGTTGTTATGGGGGACTTTAACTTCCCAGATATTGACTGGGAAAGCTATAGTTCGAGTTTGCTAGATGGGTCTGTGTTTGCCCAATGTGTGCAGGAGGGTTTCCTGACACAATATGTAGACAGGCCAACAAGAGGTGAGGCCATACTGGATTTGGTTCGAGGTAATGAACCAGGACAGGAGTTAGACTTGGAGGTAGGTGAGCGCTTCGGGGACAGTGACCACAACTCGGTGACTTTTACTCTAGTGATTGAGAGGGATAAGTGTGCACTGCAGGGCAGGAGTTATAGCTGGGGGCAGGGAAATTATGATGCGGTGAGGCATGACTTAGGATTTGTGGATTGGAATAAATAGGCTTCAAGGGAAGGACACAAATGATATGTGGAGCTTGTTCAAGGAGCAGCTATTGGGTGTCCTTGATAACTATGTACCAGTCAGGCAGGGAGGAAAGGGTCTTGTGAGGGACCCGTGGTTTAATAAGGAATTGGAATCCCTTGTAAAAGGGAAGAGGGCAGCCTATGTAAAGATGAGGCGTGAAGGTTCAGTTGGGGCGATTGAGAGTTATAAGGTAGGCAGGAAGGATGTAAAGAGAGAGCTAAGAGCAGCGAGAAGGGGACATGAAAAGTCCTTGGTTTGTAGGATTAGGGAAAACCCTAAGGCTTTCGAAAAGTATGTCAGGAATAAAAGGATGACTAGGGGAGGTATTGGTCCAGTCAAGGATAGTAGTGGGAAGTTGTGCGTGGAGGCAGAGGAGATTGGAGAGACACTAAATCAATACTTTTCATCAGTATTCACTCAGGAACAGGACATTGTTGCTGATGTGAATATTGAGTCGCAAGTGATTAGAATGGATGGCTTTGAGGTATGTAGGGAAGAGGTCCGGGGAATACTGGAAAGGGTGAAAATAGATAAGTCCCCTGGGCCTGATGGCATTTATCCTAGGATCCTCTGGGAAGCTAGGGAGGAGATAGCGGAGCCATTGGCCTTGATTTTTATGTCGTTGTAGTCTACAGGAATAGTGCCAGAAGACTGGAGGACAGCGAATGTAGTCCCCTTGTTCAAGAAGGGAAGTAGGGACGGCCCTAGTAACTATAGGCCAGTGAGTCTCACTTCTGTTGTGGGCAAAGTCTGAGAGAGAATTGTAAGGGATAGGATTTATGAACATCTGGATAGGAATAATGTGATCAAGGATAGTCAGCATGGTTTAGTTAAGGGCAGGTCGTGCCTCACAAACCTTATTGAGTTCTTTGAGAAGGTGACTAAGGACGTGGACGAGGGTAAACCAGTAGATGTGGTGTATATGGATTTTAGCAAGGCATTCGATAAGGTACCCCATGGTAGGCTACTGCAAAAATTATGGAGGTATGGCATTGAGGGCGCATTAGAGGTTTGGATTAGGTATTGGCTGTCTGGAAGGAGACAGAGGGTGGTAGTTGATGGTGAAGGTTCATCTTGGAGTGCAGTTACTGGCGGTGTTCCACAAGGATCTGTTTTGGGACCATTGCTGTTTGTCATTTTTATAAATGACCTGGAGGAGTGGCTTGAAGGCTGGGTGAGCAAGTTTGCGGATGATACGAAAGTCGGTGGAGTGGTGGACAGCGAAGAAGGATGTGGCAGGTTACAGCAGGATATGGATAAGTTGCAGAGCTGGGCAGAGAGGTGGCAAATGGAGTTCAATGTAGCTAAGTGTGAAGTCATTCACTTTGGTAGGAGTAACAAGAAGATGGATTATCGGGCTAATGGTAGGCTACTTGGTAGTGTGGATGAGCAGAAGGATCTTGGTGTCCATGTACACAGATCTCTGAAAATTGCCACCCAGGTAAATAGTTCTGTGAAGAAGGCAAATGGCGTACTGGGCTTTATTGGTAGAGGAATTGAGTTCCGGAGTCCTGAGGTCATGTTGCAGTTGTATCAGACTCTGGTGCGGCCTTATCTGGAGTATTGTGTCGAGTTTTGGTCGCCATACTATAGGAAGGATGTGGAGACACTGGAACGGGTGCAGAGGAGGTTTACCAGGATGTTGCCTGGCATGGTAGGAAGATCGTATGTGGAAAGGCTAAGGCACTTGGGGCTGTTCTCATTGGAGAAAAGAAGGTTTAGGGGAGATTTGATAGAGGTGTACAAGATGATTAGGGGTTTAGATAGGGTTGACAGTGAGAACCTTTTTCCGTTTATGGAGTCAGCTGTTACTAGCGGACACAACTTTAAATTAACGGGAGGTTGGTATAAGACAGATGTTAGGGGTAGATTCTTTACTCAGCGGGTTGTGAGTTCATGGAATGCCCAGCCAGTATCAGTGATGGACTCTCCCTCTTTATGGTCATTCAAGCGCGGCATTGGATAAGCATATGGAGGTTATTGGGCTAGTGTAGGTTAGGTAGGCTTCGGTCGGCGCTACATCGAGGGCCGAAGGGCCTGTACTGCGCTGTATTTTTTCTATGTTTCTACGTTTCTATGTAATCGTTGTTGAAATGCAGGGCAATTAATTGCTCTCAATACTACTCTGTGCCTTTCACATAATGGAAACTTCAAAGCTGTTCCTCTGGAGGGAGTTTAAACAAATTTTGATCCCAGTCACATTATGAGATATTGGGAAGCTGACAAAGTGTCATATCAAACAAGTGACCAAAGAAATGGGTTTCAAGTTGTGTTTTAAAACAGAAAACGAAGCTTGCATCACGAACCTCGGACGACGGAATTTGCTGTGCTAGAGTTCATTATTTTCTGTTAGTCAAAAAAACGCTTTCCCTGCCGGTGGCTCCATAGCTCAGAGGTCATGTCAACCATTGGTCGTGTATTCAAATCTCGCTTGGGCCTTGCTGAATTTGTTTACAACTGTTGCAACAAACATTCACAGGAGTATTTTCCGTGCTGCTTGGAATTATTTCTGAGGGAACATCATGACGTGATTTTCCCCACGGACCAGGCCTCTTGACTTTCAAAATCCCCCTCTGTGTTTCTACTTCGAGGTACACAAGGACGACAAGCGTCTGATGCCAAGAATGCTCTCGTTTAGCCGGAAGAACAACGTGATACAGTCGAAACAGTAAAGTAACGGTGAAATAGTGGGGAAGGAAAACATACAGCGAAGTGGCTGAATGCTTACATTCCTTATGTAGAGGCAGGAATCTGCTGGAATCCAAATGAAACAGGTAGGAAGAGCACGGTTAGCCAGGCTATCTCAACAGGTGGCGAATTCAACGATTAGCATGTCCCAATTATTCACGACTGTGCCAGTCCTCGAAGGACAGTCGCCTGCCTGTTTACCCCTTTGCTTATGCAAACGGAATCGGGTTTTAAAGCCCGAAGTGAAGAAAGAAGAGGCAAACAGTTCAATTCCTCATTTCCTGAATGTTGGCCTCTCCTCAGGCCTTTGACATTCTCACAAGATATGTCTGTATATCTCCCTCTTTGGTTGAAAATGCGGTTCAGTTCTCCCGCAGCTCATGATCAAATTTAAGGGTTTCTGACTTCAGTCTCATTCGCTTCTTCATTTGAGATTAAACCTTTTCAGGGAACGTCTCTTTAAGATGAACACTTCAGAAGTCAGGCTGCGGGCTACTGGAAGCTGGAAATTAGAATAGATCGATGTTTGATGGACTGGCATTGACATAATGCATTATTCTGTGCTGTAAATGCTCGGTGTCACGAACAGTATTTTGGAAGAAACGTCTCATCGCAGGAAAAAAACTATGCAGTTAAGAGAAGATGCAATTGCACCTGCTGTCCTAAATGTCAGCTAGTGGTTACAATTCAGCACTATCACCGCTGTGGTTTGGTTTCATTGCCTGTTCAGGGAATCAGGATTATTGTTCCTGATAAGGACAACAACAAAAGCGGAGCATCTTTGACAGGAAACGCATTTTACAGGCTTCTGCATGTGCCTTGAAATATTGCTGCAGGGCCGCAAGGTGGCTCACTGGTTAGCACTGCTGCCTCAGAGCCTGAGACATGGCATGAATCCATATGGGTCGACTGTCAGTAAGGTGCCTTATTCAGGAACAAATGAAGAGTAATAGGATAAGGAATTGTTCTGTGGGGGCTAATCCCTGGAGGATCGGTATGAATTTGTTGCATCAAATGGCCAGTTTCTTAACTGTCGGCATTCTGTGATACCTTACTGTGTTGTTTTAGCACATGTTCATAGAGGGGAGAAAAGTGAAGAAAAACAGTCATTTCCCAGTCAGTGGTTGATCCATTGTGTGACAACCAACCGATTCACCTGTGAGTGAACTAGCTCCCATCTTCCCTATACTGGTAATGACAGTATACACCATTCGAGCCGGTTTTCATGTGTTGCATCAGAACAGCATTCTTTCTCAAGATGGACTTCCCTGGGATATAAAAGAGATGATAAAAGACATGGATGCCGATGACTGGAATCAAAAGACGTCAGGAAGAATGGACAGCGTCTACTGGGAAACAAAAAAGAATGGAAAGGAAGCCAACGAAGTACTGGGGCATAACGCCATTAGAAAAGACAAGGCGGGGTTTCATGGGATGGTGAAACAGATGAATAGATCATGTGGCGTGAAACCAGGTAAAACTGAGTTGCGTCCATATGGAAGTTTCCTTGATGATGTGAATTTGCTGAGAGTTAACAGGAGGGAAAATCCTTCATTCAGATGGATCTATAACTAGATTTTCGAACTTCAAAACCAGCGATGAATGATAAGGAAAAGTTTGGAGCAGTTTTCTTTCATTCTACAGTAATTGAAATCGAAAATGATTATTTTTCAGGAAAAATGTGTCAGAAGCTGACTCTAAAGTATTTGTAAAAGTGCGTGCAAAAAAAAATGTGTGAATTTCACCAAGACATGGAGTCTGGTCGGCCGGGTCGGGTAAGCGTTAGGTGCACAATTTCTAATTGGTTAACGTTAATTGGAAATATACCACATAACATCTCCAACTGAGTACGATTAAGTGTAGAAAGTGCTGGTTGTGAAGAAGGGTTTAGCAGCTTGCTCTACGTGAACTTCCATAAATTGTAAAAGAACTGAGCTGTTTCTGTTAGCTCAGCGTTAAAGGGAAGTCGGTCAGCTCAGTCCGCTGCATAATTGGTTTATGATATAAAGTGATGCCAACAGTGTGGGATTAATTATCGCAATGTCTCAGCTTACCATCAGAATCCCGATCTCCCCACTCACCTAACCCTTCATACGATGGCGATAATCAAAGCGAAATTATCCTATAGTGAGTGGGAACTGACCTGTCGATCGAATGCACCTTTTTTTCATCTATTGCCTTGGACATTTGGCTGCAATCACAGAGAAGGGAGTGAGACCATTTGCTGCTCACCCATCTCCCCCAAACTTTCCAGTGACAAGACTCGAAAAATGTTCCTGTTTGAATCCTATAATCTTTAAAGCAGTACTTCAAACATCTTTATCATTTCGGTTCCAGTTTTGCCGACAACATTGTCCAAGGAGATAAATCTAATAATTTTTGGATTGTTTTAATGGCCTGTGCGAGGTTGCAACAAAATAAGTAACATGAACCAAACAAACGTCCTTTCCAGAATTTAACACAGCACAGGATCAGCGATATTAGAAACGTCAACATCTTCAAACGTCACCTCTGTAGCTCTATTGAGAGATGGATGTGCACTCAGGGAGTGTTTCTGCTGGTTGTAAGTAACTGAGGTATTTCCCAAGGACAGAACACTCCACAAAATCAGTTATGTATATATATATATATATATATATAAGTGTGTGTATGTGGACAATATTAGGAATGGATTGCCGGACATTTGAAATTTCTTTCTGTAGAATGTGAGAGGTAAGGGTCTTCAATAATGTCCCAGATATCCACATCTGTGGAATTTGCACCCAACTCCTTCTCCTCGGCAACGGCGTTTGGGAACTGTAGCTTGATGTCACATCATTTGGAGTCTGAGTGGTATTGAGCAAAGTTATAGGGAGGCACTAACATTTCAGGTACAAGAAATAGATAGATGGGATACAGTCGCGAGCCGAAACGCTCACAGGCAGACAGTGCAGGCATCTGCTGTGGCCGGGCCCCTCAGTAACATGTATACCATATTTGTTATTTTTGGGTGGGATGACTTCCGAGGGGAAAGCCATTGGGTATAGTGTTTGGCACAGAGTTTGCCCTTTTTCTCAGAAGTGTGGGGGAGAGAGGAGGAGAGCATTTGTTAATGGGACTCCATATTGATGGGAAAAGATTGAGATTCTTTGGATATCGGGCAGACTCATGATGGGTTTGTTGTCTCCCAGCTCCCAGGGTTTGTGATATCTCACATCGTGTTTTCAGGATCATTAAGGGAGAGGGTGGGCAACCCCAAGTCATTGTCCACATATGCACCAACATCGGTAATAAAAGTGATGTGAATGTATGGCAGAATTTCAGGGATCGTGGGTGACATCTTAAATCTAGAACAAACAAAGTTGTTCTCTCTGATTTGTTACACATTCTGCGTCGTAGTGAGGTGAAGTGTAGGGAGAGAGCATTTGAAAATTTTGTTGGAAGGATGGTGAGGGAGGAAGAGATTCCGATACCTGGATAGTTGGGGCTCATACTGGAGTCGATGAACCTTTACAAACAGGATGGTCTTCACCTGAACTAGAACAGTACCAATACCCTGAGGGGATAATTTGCCAAAGCTCTTCATGAGGGTTTGAACGAGTTCAGCCACGGAGTGGGAAGCTGAATTGTAGCTCCAGTTTGCAGGTGGTTGTGAGTGGTTTTGTCATAAATAGCGTTTCAGGTTTACAAGAGTGTACTGGCAAGGATGAAGGTGGCGTGAAGTGTGTTTGTTTCAACGCCAGAAGCATCTGGGATAAGGTAGGTGTCATGGGTTGTTACCTGGGACTTCGATATTGTGGCCATTTCAGAGACATGAACGGAGGACTGAAGAGAATGGTTGTTCCTGGTACCTCAGTTTCGATTTTTCAGTCAGAACAGGGGGGTCGTTTCAGAGGGGGAGATGTGGCATTATTCGTCAAGGACAGTATTATGGTAGCAAAAAGGATATTGGTGAGGATGCGACTGAATCTGCTGAGGTAGAATGTACTGAGATTAGAATCAGGAATGGAGAGATCACCACAAAAATGTTCGAGATTTATGGAGGAAAAGATTGCAAAGATGATTCTGGATAGGAACAAAAGTGACAGGTTAGTTGTTATGGGGAGCTTTAACTTTCCAAATATTGATTGGAAATGTTATCGGTTCAGCACGTCGGATCGGTCAGTTTTTGTCCAATGTGTGCAGGAGGGTTTCCTGACGCAGTATGTAGACAGGCCAACAAGACGCAAAGCCACATTGGATTTGCTTATGGGTATTGAACTCAGCCAGCTGTTCTCTTTGGAGGTAAGTGAGCATATTGTTGATAGTGACCACAATTCGGTTCTGTTTATTTAGTGATGGATAAGCATAGGTATTTATTGCAGAGCATGGGGTATCGCGGGGAGAAAGGCCATTATGATGCGATTAGTCAAGAATTAAGATGCACCGCATGTGGAAAGTAACTTCAAGGGTTGTGCACACCTGAAATATGGAGCTTGTTCAGGGAAAAGCTACTACTTGTCCTTGGTAAGTATGTATGCGTCATGCAGGGAATATGAGGTCGACACAGGGAACTGAAGAAGTTGAATCTCTTGAGAAGAAGGAGAAGAAGGCATATGTAAACATGAGATTTGAAGGCTGAGGTAGGACGCTTGGGAATTAAAAGCTAACCAGGAAGGGCCTAAAGAGAGAGCTACTTCGAGCGAACGGGAGGCATGAGAAGTCTTTGTCTGGCAGGAACAATCCTGAAGCTTTTAGTTGATAGTTCAAGAATAAAAGAATGTCTAGCATATGATTATGGCCTCTCATGAACAGGAGTACGAAGTTGTCAGCGGAGTCCAAGGATAGCAGACACGCTGAATGTATATTTTTTTTTAATCATATCAAAAATGAAAAAGGCAATGTTGTCGAAGAGAGTGTTGAGAAGCAACCTATTAGAATAAACGAAATTAACATTCGTAAAGAGGAGTTGTGAGCAATTCATGTAAGTCTAAAAATAGGTTTGTCCCCTGGACTTGATGGGATGTATCCGAGGATTCTCTGCGAATCGTGGGAGGAGATTGCAGAACTTTTGACTATAAGCTTTACTTCGTCAGTGTTTCTGTCATTAGTGCTAGAAGACCCGAGTTTAGCAAATATTGTCCCCTTCTTCACGAAGTGGAGTAGAGAGAATGCTGGTAATTATAGAACAGTGAACCTTAGCTTTCTTGCAGCTAACTTTTTGGAACAGATTATGAGATATAGGATTTATGATCATCGAAAAAGGGAGAAGTTGATTCGGGATAGGGAGTACGATTTTATGAATAGCAGGTTGTGCCTCACAAACCTTATTGAGGTCTTTGAGAAGGTGAGCAAACAGGTGGATGAGAGTAAAGTGGTTGATGTGGTGGATATGGTTTTCAGTAAGGCACTGTCGGCTGTTGCATGAAATACAGAGTCATAGGATTGAGGATGATTTAGCGGTTTGATCAGAAATTGGCTCGCTGAAAGAAGACAGAGTGTGGCAGTTCATAGGAAATGATAATCCTGGAGTTCAGTAACTGATGGTGTACTACAAGGTTCCTTTTTGTATCCGCTGTTGTTTGTCATTTTTATACATGACCTGCATTAGGGCATGGAATGATGGATTCATAAGTTTGCAGATGACATTAAGATCGACGATATTGTCAAAATTGTCAATATCTGCTGACGGTTTCAGAGGGACATGGATAATCTGCAGAGCTGACCTCAGAGGTGGCAAATGGAGTTTAACATGGAAAAGTGTGAGATAATTTACTTCGGAAGGAGCAACAAGAATAAAGAGTTCCTGGCTAATTGTTATATTCTTAGAAGTGTAGATGTGCAGAGCAATCTCTGTGCCCATTCATATAAAATTCGGAAAGTTACCACCCACGTTGACAGGTTTGTTTGCAAAGAGTACGGTGTGTTAGTTTTTCTTGGGAGAGTGATTCAGTTTCAGAGTGAAATTATCACTTTGCAGCTCCAGAAGTTAACTGGTGTGGCCGCAATCGTAGAGTTGCGTGCATTTCTGGTCACCACATTATACGATGAATGTGAAAGCATTGGAAAGGGTGCAGAGGACATTTTCTAGGATGTTGCCTTCTATGGAGAGATAGTCTTACGATGAAAGGTTGAGGGACATGAGGCGGTTTTTGATAGCGACAAGAAGTTTGAGGGGTGAATTTAGAGATACATAGAAGATGATCAGAGGTTGCCATAAGGTGGACAGTGAAGGCATTTTTCTTCAAATAATAATTTTGGCACAATGGCACCGATGTAAATTGAGGGTGATAGTTACCGAGGTAGGTTCCTTTATCAGTGAGTAGAAAGGGTGCTGAATGCCTTGCCTTCAACACTCATAGACTCAACAACTTTCAGGGCAATGAAATGGTCATTGTATAAACTTGCGGATTATGATGGTAAAATACTAGTCAGATTGGTATCACAGGTCGATGCAACGTTCGGGTCAAAATGAGCTTTATTGCGGTGTAATATTCGGTTTTTGAACTGTTCTTCAGCTTGAAGTTGCAATCATCTCAGGTCACTATCAGTAAAACCAATACCTGGCGAGAATCGAATGAGCAACTTTGGCACCTTACGCACTTCCAGTCTGTCGTGCAATTACATCAAAGTGACGAATTGCACCACTGGAGCTGCCGTGTACTGATGACCAATGGCTACTGATCTTACCACTGGGCCCCTCAAACCAATTACTCCTTTTTTGCTGAAGATCTGAAATGAAACCCAGCGCAGAGGAGGTTATACTGATGATGGATCATCGATTATGGAGCATCAGGTTCAGGAAAATGAATAGTAAAATGTGGTGAAAGTAGGCCGAATTGAATTCTGTTTTCATTTACCGTGGCTTCCTGCGTTGATCACAGGCAATGTTATGTCGCTAGTGTGCTGGGATTTTCCTTCTATCGGTATCAATTCGTCAGAGAATTCGATTCACTGGTACTTCACTAGCATCCTTTGGAATGTTCATACGGCACAATGACTCACACTGTACACAACGTCAACAATCTTCGGCATGACGACATCCAAGGTCACGTGGCATAGTCTTTTATAAATAGTGAAAAATTAATCATGTTATGCAAGGGCAAATTGAATTTTTGTTTAATTAGTAAAGTCGCAAGAATCCAGAGTATGTTTCAAAATGTCAGAAATTCACGTTCATTACTTTTGCCAGAATTCTATCCCAGCAAGAGGGAAATCTGTCCTTCAATCCCCAGCATCCATGTAATTGCTTGCTCCATGTGTCCACTTGGAAACCTATATGAAGGGATGTCCAGCCTGACAGAGAACTTGTGAGAATCCTCCACTGTCTGACCTAAAGCTGAAACAGGAGCTACCTATTCCAGCTTGGAGGGTAGCGAGGTGGTGGTGAGACAAAAAATATTAATTGGTTTAGATTCACAATGTTCTCATTGTGATTGTTTAAAAACCTGGGCCAGAAAAGACTCAAGCAGAAAGAAGCAGAAGTAGGTCATTCTTAACATCGCTCCTGCCCCGTCACGCCATTACGTACCATCATAGCTCACACAGCACTTTTATGTCTTTTTCCAGCGTATCCAAATCATCGTGGTGCCAAGTGGCTAACACATATTTATCGATCTCTACCATAAATAGACATCGAAGTTATTCATCGCTGTGAGGAAAATGTTGCATTTCGAGACAGTTGGGTTTCTGCATGAATGTTGTAGGTTTTGCAGATGAGCAGCCGAGTCTGGTCTGAACACCTTTCAAACCATAAACTAAAACTCGACTCTGATGAGATTTGCATCCACAACTTTTGAATGGCAGTCTTAAGAAAGACTTAGAAATTCAACGCGCTTTCCATTGCACCACAGAGTCGCGGCCTCACCCAGTTTTCATCACAAATGTTTGCCTTAGAACGATTTCGTTCAGGACACCCATCTCACGTCTGTCTGACCTCGTCACACTTTCCAGTATCTGATCCTTATCCACGTGTGCTCTGGATCTTTAAGTGTTCGGTTACATACTGCTGAAATGTCCTCATAACACTTAGCATTACCACACGTTCAAATAAGTAATTCCAGATGAACAACACTCTATGGGTGAAATCGTTCTTCCTAAATATCCTCTAAACCGCTTTTCTCCTGCTTTTCATCGACGTCACTGGCTCTGATTCCTTCCCGAAAAGCCTTATTCCTGTCATATATATCTATCCTCTTCATAATATTTGCATGTCAATCAGTTTCTCACTCAGCCTTCTGTTTGCTTAGTTACACAGCCCCAGCTTAGCTCATCCACCTTCACAATGCGAATGGTCCAGCCCTTGGCATTATTTTCATCTCCTGTGAACTTCTCCTCCTGCAATCAGACGGTTCCTGCAGCCTTGCGATGACAACGGAAAAAGAAATGCTCTTTGATGAAATGCCAAAATGTCTGAGCAAAATCAGCAGCTCTTGTCCATCTATGATGAGAAAGGACAGTGAATGCTTCGAGTCCAATGATTCGTGTTTGGAACTGATGGGATGTATGTGTGGGTGAAAAATGTGGAAGAGGGCGGACAGGATCCAAAATGATTGAACTCGATGTTGGGACCTGTAATCTGCATGGTCTTTCAGTAGAAAATGAGTTGCCCGATCTTCCACCTTGCGCTGTGCCTTGAAGAAGAACTGCAGCAGACCAGAGACTGGTATGATTGTTTGGGTACACAATACAATCTTAAAGTGGCATGAAACTGGAAGACTGGGGTAATTTTTGTTGATTCTGGACAGAACTTAAGTGATCTCAGCTTTGTCACCGACTCTGTTTTCCTCTCTCCATTGTAGCAGATCACATTCTCAGCAGGAACTACAGTTTTCTGGATTGAATGAAGTGCAGACAAATCACTGGAAGATGTGTCTGGAAGTTTCAACAGTGAGGAGAGACATCGGAAACCAGCAGGAAATGTATCTTACAACATAGAACGTTACAGTGCAGTACAGGTACTTCGGCCCTCGATGTTGCACCGACTTTGAAATTAATGTGATGTCCATTGCAATGGAAAATTAACATTTTTTTTTAAACTAATAAAAGCACAGGGAAACAAAAAAATGTAAGGGCCTGACTTTGCAGAGGGCAAGTGTTGCAGACAGAAAGAAAATCTATGTATATTTAAACCGAACTAATAGCAGACTTACTAAGCCAGCAAACTACCATATCTACAGCCAGGGAATTAGAAAAAAACAACTCCATATCTGGAAAGGAACTCAAATGTTTCAGGCCACTGTCCTTGAAGTTTTGATACGAAGAAGCGAATTGAACTTTAAAGGGAATATGTAAAAGCTATCAGGCGCCCATTGCATGAGGCGTCTTGCCAATGCATTACCTGGGACACGGGAAACCTGAATTTGATGGATCTCCTCGCGCTACATGCTGAAAACTTTCTGGTCTAACAGAAGGAAAAATGGAAATTAAAGATGGAAAAGCCAACACTTAAAGCTCAGCTTACTATGATGCAAATGGTCGCCCAGCCGTTGGAAGGAGATGCTGCGTGAAAAGAAGGGCTGGCAGAAGTAAATCTGGCGGGTGCTTTGTTTGCAGAGCAATGGACCACTGAGTGAGGCAGTGCACGTCCAGACATCCTCAATCGGCCCTGGAGGCTGGGCAGCAGGGTGACTAATGGAGGAAGGCTGAGGTGGAGGTGGGCAGCCCCAAAGTTACAGGTAAGCCTTTTAGCTTTATGCTTGGCAACGAATACTTGCTTATGCTCATCTCTACTACTAACCTTATGGCCACTGAAACATGTCCCACCTCTCTACTGAGCACTGAGTTTGCGAAGCGTGAAGTATATTTTCAGTACAACGATGATGCATATAAGTCAATGCTTACATCTATGTTATATGTGGAAGGTGCACCTCTTACTTTTTTGGAAGATACAAGGGCAATATATTCAGTTCATAAATCAAGGCAGTTCAGAGAGTCGACGCAATAAAGATGAACGGAAGCTTCCTGAACTTAATGGGCGCATCAGGAGCCGTGACACGAGAGAGATTTACCGTACCCCTATTGTGCGAAACCAGTAATGGGGAAACATTCCAATTCTCATTTCTGTTATCGGAATCCTGTACTTTAAATCTGATGTCTCGGGATCTCAGAGTGAGACTGGGGTCCGATTTGTGCAGTACCCCGATGGGCTTGCAGTTAATACAAATGAAGATTTAACAGTGCAGGCTGGAAAATACGAATCACGACCCCTGATGCATGTCAGAGAGCGATAGGTTCCGTGAGCGATTCACTCACCCAGGAAGCAAGTAGCCATGTTAATCCCATTAACACCGATTTCCTTGCTGGAGATATGCTGCACTGCACAGCACTCATACACCACGATGGTCCTGACAAATCATAAGAGAAGGATTGGTTCAGGAGATTGGTTAAACCAGATCAGTTGTTATTGTGCAAATTTTATTGGAATGATCATTGATGTGCTGTCACTTTAAACTCTTTGAAGTATCTGTGACGGTAAGTAGACCCTGTTTTTTTGATGTGGAAGGCTCTTTTCCTCACGGATCATTGGCGAAGGCATCCAGCGACAGGTGTCAGACTTTGGGACCATGGGTACGACAGGCACAAAAAAACGAAAGATTGCATCTTCAAAGTCGGTGTGGGTATCTGCAGTTATAAAGACGTATAGGAAGAAACTAAATTGGCTAACTCAGGCAGACAAGGCAGTCCAGGTAATCCCCAGCAGGAGTGTCATCTGGCGTTTACCTATGGTAGATGTCTCGGACCCAAGATTAAGAAGGGTCCCAACTGATTTCAGGGCAAAAGACAAACACGATGAGGGGCTCATACAAATCCTTAAGAATAACCCCGAAGTCTCAGTATCGTCCTTGCAAAGCAAAAGAACCGTTAAAACCCGAGGCTGTGCAAGGAATTACTCCAGTCTTTGAATCTCTCTTAGAGGCTGGAGTGATAATCCCCCGTGAAAAATCACTGATGAGAACACCCATTATTTTTGTTCAAAAAGGCAAACATTCCAGGTGAATCGGGGGAATGGAGGTTTGTTCATGACCTGCAGGTTATCAAGAACGCTATTGTTCCGCACACCCCAAATGTTCCCTACCCCTATATTATATTGGCTCAAATTCCACCGGATGTAAATGGCTCTCTATTGTGGATTTAGCGAATGCCTTGTTTTGTGTACCGTTACACGCCGACAGTCAATTCTGGTTCACTTTTCCATTCAAAGGCAAATGGTATACTTTCACGTGACATTTTCAAATGAGTTCTACACAGGAGTCTGGAGACTCTTGTTTTAACCGGGGGCGGGGGGGGGGGGGGGTGGTCAGCGCTTCTGCAGTATGTAAACGAATGCATAATCGCATCCTCAACAGAGAAACAATGTGAGAGAGGTAGTCTTGCGATGCTCTGCCATCTAGTCTCGCAAAACTACAACTTGTGGAACAACAGTTGAAGTTCTTAGGTCACTTAATATCTGAACAAAGAAAGGCCATTGGTCAAGACAGAGTTAAAGCAAACCAGCAAAATTCAAATCCTCACATGAAGAAACAATTGTTATCCTTTTTTGTCATGTGATCGTACTTAGAATGTTTCACCCGCATTACGCAAACCTTTCGGCGCCTAAAAGTGACATAGTTCATGGTTCAGGTTTGCAGAGCTAGAGTCCGTTGCAGTGACCCCTGAGGCCTAGAGTGCCTTTGTTGAATTGAAATGGCACTCCAAACTACACCGACGCTGGGATTCCAAATCCAAAGAAGCCTTTTGTACAAACAGTGGATGAGAAGCGTGCCTGCATGACATTTGTGCTGATGCAGAATTATGTGTGGAAAATTGAGGCCAGTAGCTTACTTTTCACCTCAACTTAGATCCCGTAACGGCAGGATTGCATAAATGCCTCCGTGTCCTGCCTGCATTTGAAAAGGCTGTTGTAGCTTCCAGGGACATAGTCGGCTTTGTTGAATTAAACCGAATGGTCCCACATGCAGTATCCTAATTGCTCTCTGTGAAAAACACAGCACACATGTCGGCTGCACTTTGGCTCACATACAATGTTATGCTATCGGAGAATCCTAACATGACAATAAAGCGATGTCAAGTCCTTAATGCTGCTTGTCTTCTCCCCACAGAAGGAGACAGAGACCCACATGATTGTGTCGCTGTAATTAATGACATTTGAAGCCCGAGACCAGACGGGTCGGATTCACCAATTTAGAATCTGGATACGGCGTTTTATTGTGGATAGGTCAGCATTCAGAAGCAAAGAGATAGGCCAGTGTCTGGTCTGTTGTAGCAACTACCCACGAGGTCGTCAAAGCGGGATCACTTCCTTCTCATCTGTCAGATCAAGCAGCAGAGCTGATTGCCTTGATTGAGGCATGTAAAATGGCCGAAGGAAGAACAGTGAATATTTACATCGAAAGCAGATATGCATTCGGGGTTGTACATAATTTTGGATCCCTGTGGAAAAACAAGGGCTCTTGACCTCCACTGGAAAGCCAATCACATACAATGGCCTGATCTCTGACCTGAAAGCAGTCCGATTGCCTAAATCAATCACTGTATGTAGATGTGAAGCCCACAGGAAAAATTATGATTCAATTTCTCAAGGCAATGAAAATGTAGACTGAGCGGCAAGGACGGCAGCCAATCAGCCGCCAAGTGATGAGTTTGACATGTGTATGTCAAATATTTGTAATCCAAAGCAGACTTATGGGAGTTACAGTCTCAGGCCACATCGAAGGAGAAGCGTGAATGGACAAGGGCAGGGTGCAGAGTGAGGGAATGGGTGTGGTGTGTCCCCAGTGGGTAACCCTGTCTACCACGATCTTTATTCCCGTTCTATGCCAAAGTAACACACGGTAAGGACCATGTGTCAAAAGTGGGGATTTACGACAATATTTCAGCACGCTGGTACAGAAAGGGATTTACTTATTACTCATAAACATAATGTGAATAATGTGTTATCTGTGCCACTAATAATGTGGGAGGGGAATACAAATGAATCAGGCAGAACACCCCCAATCCCAAAGACCCTGTGAACAGTTAAGATGGATTTTATTGAACTAACACCCAGCGAAGGTATAAGGCATTGTCTGATGATAGTTGCTGTATTCCCAAGGGGTGGAAGTGCTCCCTCGTCTAAACAGGATGCCAGCGCAGTCGCCAAAGCTTTGCTAACTGAAATAATTCCGAGATGGGGCATCCATGAAAGGCTAAGCAGCGACAATGGAAAGCCATTTATAAATATTGCCCTCCAGCAGATCAGTGATTACTTGGGAATAAAGGTGAGGCAACATTGTGCCTACCACCCAGCGAGCGGTGGGGTAATGGAAAGAGAGAAAACAATCCTTAAAAATAAATTGGCAAAATGTTGTGAGGAACTAGAGGTGACATGGACAAAGGCATTTCCAATTGTGCTAATGGATATGAAGGAGAGGAAGAGTAAATATTAGGACGTTTGCGATTTTATTTGGAAGGTGGCCCAATACAGGAATTGGCCAAGACCGATTGTAAAACAGTTAACAGACCACTGTGAGGACGGGTTATTATGTTACGGTATAAAACTCTACACACTTCTGTCTCAAATACAGAATCAAAAGAAGGGCAGCACTACCCCAATCAACAGAAGGGAAGATGCACAATCTAGAACCTGAAGACTGGATAGTGGTGAAAGAATTCAGGAGCAAAAGCATGAAGGCGAAGAGCTGATTGGGACCGTTCCAAGGGCTCCCTACAACACAGACAGCTGTTAAGATCTCCGAAAGAGCCACTTTCATACACGCCAGCCGTTGCAAATGTGTAGCTGACCTTGAGGAGACATCGGACAACACCGGATCCAAATAAGTGTAAGTAAAGATTAGAAGACTCATAGAAATATGGGGCTGCATGGCAGGACGAGTCGTGAAGGCAGGGGTGTCTGGGATACAACAGCAGACGGTAATCTTAACCAAGGATGTTAAGTTGACCTTTACATGCCACCCATGCCCGTTTGGTAACCAGGACGACTATAAATAAAGCAATAAATATTTACACAGAGATCCTTGTGTACCCAGTTACTGGCACTGAGTAGTATCCATCACGGCTACAGGTACACTTGACACGGGATATCGGTTTCCTGTTATCAAAGAAGGAGGTGCCATGACAAGGGTACTAATAACCAAGATTCAGAAGAGCGATGAGGAAGCCTGGTGGTGTGGAATAGATAGACCTTCTCCGATATCTATAGACAGGTGAATATAGTGGTACAGTCTCGCACCCACCCCACCCGAGATGCAGTGCAGAAGCTCCTCCAAGAAATAGTAGCTCCTGGACTCGAACAGGTGAATGTCCAATGACCCGCACTGCAGATGGGCGGAAAGGCCTTTTACAAGCTGACAGAAATGGAAGAAAGAAATAAACTGAATGTGCAGCTAAAATGATCACAAATGAAAAAAAAGTAAAAGTGGATTCCTTGAGAAAACATACAGCGCCATATTTCACTTTCCGTGGAAGTCTACTGTTAAGGACTCAGTGGTCTCACTGCTGTAGCAATGGGGGATTTCCTCTGACTGTTTATGTTGTTGATAACCTTCCCAAAGCAGGGAATTTGTATGGAACTGGCAATTAATCCAGTATTGTCACAAACAGGATTCAGACAAGCATAAAACAAAGAAGTGTGAATCCTGGAAATCTGAACAGGAACAGGAATTGACAGAGAAACTCTGCAGGCCTGACAACATCTGTGGAGACAAAGAGATTTAATGTTTCATATCACAGATTCAGGCTACTTATGATTTTTATTGTTTTATTGCCTGGGTAATTGTCAATTTCACTTCGCAAAACAGCATACTTACCAGAATCTCTCATTAGCTGACAGACGTCATCTGTAAAAATGCAAAATTCCTTTATCAGCTGTAATGCTGTTGCTGTTGGCCTGAGTTGGTGAAAGGATGGCCTTCATTACCTTTTTCTTCTCCTTTATGTCGATGAGCAGCCATGGTGAATGAAAAATTCCCTTTGTCTCTCTGTACCATCTCACTCTCTTCTACATTCTCCCACTCTCTGTCAATATCCCTCATTTTTCATTTCTACTCTTGGAAAAGTGTTAAAATTGGAGACTGTTTCGTGGCTTTCTCCGCCCTCCCCTCCCCCCCCCCCCCCCCCCCCCCCCCGGCCAGAGTGTGTAGAACTGGGCTCACAGTCTCCAAGTAATGTCTGTGTTACTTAGGTCTGAGATCAGGTGACATTTGTTCACTCAAAACGTTATGAGCTTTTACAATTCTAAATAGTATTCATAATAGACCAGAAAAAAAGCAGTTTCACTCCAATTATAGGATTTCTATGATGCCATTGCCATTTGCCGAAAATCAATGAATGGTGACAGCAGACAATGAGAGCCATTATATCATTGGATGCGTTATTACTACAACATTGTCCTGCAAGTCTGCAGTGTCTCCTGCGTCTCTTCATTATTCCCAAAAAACTTGAAAAGACGGACGGAGAATAATTGTAGAAGAGATAGACAAATCCTTGTCGAACAGAGTAAACAGAACTCTGCGTTGAATTATCAGGATAGAACATAGACTAATGGGTCCACATCAGGAGGTAGGGCTTGGTAGCACGAAATAATAACGGTCTGAGCTCAAACACAAGAAGCATGCTGAGCCATCACTTTCGCGATGTTGGATAAACGATACGGCTTTTACAAGAAGTTTAAACAATAACTTTCAACGTACAGAACATTGGACAGCATTTGATACCATTAACGTCTGGTTATTACCATAAACTTTAACGGACGAAACCACAGAAACGGTTCTTCAAATCAATAAGGGCATTTAATGAAGTATTTGATCACAGTTAATTGGACAACCTTTCTGTAATAAAGCTGCTCGATAAGAATTTATATCAACGTCCGCTTGTGCAGGAAAGAAGTTCACAGCTGGTGACTGTCCACTGAAAATGTACAGGAAGAGGCAATCTCTTCTTGCTTTGATTTCAAACTGATACCTTCACCACTTTAACCTGACAGGATAAACAGTATGCATTCATCCCCTCGGGGCCGATTTACAGCCTGAATATGCACAGAGGGAAAATCATACCAAGAGACCAGGGTAATTGTGGTGAATTTACCAGGAGTGGTGTGTGAGTTGGTGTTAACAGTGGGCAGTAAGGGCTAAACCATTAGCACTGACATTGATCCTTGTACCAACAGCTCCTCACTCACTTTCTGCCTCATTCATCTCAGTCATCATTGACTTTCAGTTTATCCTACTTTCCCTTCGATACTTTACTTTTGTTCCCGACCACTTTCGGATGTCCACTTGGAAACTGCAGTTTTTTCAAACGAAATTCTGGAGAATGCACGTCACTCTTTGGGATAGGCTTCACTGCGCAACCATAATTACTCAAGAGATTGAGATGGTAAGTTATGTTACATCGTCCTCGAAGTGCTCAACACAGTGATACAGCCATGATGTCGATAGGGAGGGAGTTCCAAGAATTAGACGTAGCGACATTGAATGAACAGCGAGATAGTTTCAGCTTAGAAAGGCGAGATCCTTAGAGGGGATTTGCAGTGACGATTTATTCGTGTATGTGCTGCCATGGCTGCCAGAGGATGTGGTGGAGGCTCCTACAATTGGAACATTTAAGAGGCATTTGAAATTGGATATGAGTAGGAAGGGATATGGGCCGTATGCTGGCAAGAGGGACCAAATTGGGTTGGGATTTCCGGTCAGCATGGACAGTTTTGAACAAAGGGTCTGTTTCCCTGCAGTACATCTCTATGACTCTATGATTCCAGTTGTTTGCAATCAATCACTGGATTCCTTCTGGCAGAACCGGGTTTGTGCTCTCTGTTGAAGCAGAAAATGGTTTTCATTCAGATTAGCCACAAGAAGAGAAATAAATCTTCATTTCCTGACTTGGAATTTTATCCAGGCCTGGGCGATTCAAACCCAGATTCTAAAGCAGGGACTCCACTGAAGTTGACAATAACCCTTTCGACCTAACCTGTACAAACTCTTGTGCCTATCGTTCTTTGTCCCCACATTTTGAAGCACCGGTCCTTGCCATGGGTGGTGAAGGAGCTAACTACTGCCTCGCAGAAAAACCGTGGGGTCAGAGACCCGATCGATCTGTCATGCAGCGGGGATTGCATTGCTCAGAACAGACGTGTTTGCTGTGTGGGGCTGAAATTGAGCTCGATCACACACAGATACGGTGTAACAGCTGCCAGCAGATGTGGAGACGGTTGGGACAGTTTCATTCACACTCCGGGGAAAAGACTGGATCCTAAATTCAGGGGAGCTAAGTGTCACAAATAGAAGGATGAAAATTGGTTTGGGAACGATATGAGTCATGACCGAATGGCGGGCAGACCAGACGGGCTGAAAGCTCTAACTGTCCTCCGATGCCTTCTGGTCTCCGACCATCCAGTATCTTAGGAAATAGAAACAGAGTTAATCGTGCATTTCGAAGTCCTCCTCTCATAACTCGGCGAGGTGAGAGATGGAACAGTTCTGCTATTAAATTTTGAGACTGGAAGAATGTTTGGAGATGGAATAATAAAAGAGAAACTGAGTATAAAGTTGAGAGTCAGGAGATATTCAATGAAAAGGTAGACGGAGATGGACATGGAGTAATAAGTGTCACTGGTCTTGAAGACTTAACTCGGTTTTCCATTCCAAGATTCTACCAGACCTGCTGAGATTTTCCCGCAATTTCTTTTGTTGGTACTGAAGCAGAAGGGAAAAGTCTGATCCTGGACCAATCAGCTATGTCTGCTCTGTGGACGTTTGAATTCCCTGTTCGAACAAATCACTTCTAACTCACACGGAAACCTCACTATCCTGCATCACCCCCATCCCCTGTTACTGACAATAAGCTGTTCATTACGTAAACACATGTGGGTACACAACAGCATCATTTACCGAGTGAACTGGGAAAATTTCAGGGAGATTTCCATTCGGTTTCCATCAGAGCATTCTCATTCACTTAATTCTATTGCAGCACCATTTGACATGCAGCTGTCACTGTCATGTGGCCATTCGCATTCGACGTCTCTGGACATTTTGGTTGGGGCACGTTTGGAATGGAACCTCACGTTTTGGAAGGGACATCGTTTATAGCATATTCAGCTGAACTGATAACCTTGTCTCTTGCACCTGCAGTACAGTGGAGACAGTTTTCACTCAGAAACCAAGAGATGATCAAAAACGGAGGAAAAAATGTGTAAACAAAACAAGCTTCAGCGAGCGAATTTGCTCTTGCAACAGTAAAGGAGAGCGGCAAACCTATTAACAAACAACAGCGCCCTGCGTGGGTCTCGACCCCACACCATTGAGATTAAAGGTCTCAAGCTCTACCGACTGAGTGTACCAGGATAGGATTGGTGTTGGTTAATTTATCTTTTCATACCGAGTTTCATTCAGCTGACACTACAATTTTCAAAAATCTCGTTCATTCCTCCCCATTGCAAATAACATTATCCAAGTCTTTCAATTCTCAGATTTATTCCTTCAGACCATGACAATCCATTTAGGCCTTGCCCCTGGATTTACGATTCTCTGTTAATATTTTCAAATTTTGAGCCTGATCCTTAGGTCGCCGAAGTGATTCCCAGACACTCTGGCAGATTGCAAATCAATCGGGAAAATACCTCAGGAAACCAAATCATTTCTGATTAGAGTGTAGGGAATCCCATCTGCTGAAGATACAGAGTCCTCACAATCAACACTTTCTTTGTTCGACCTGCCTACAAAGTTTACCACTTCTAATATTCGAGAACGGAATTCTGATTATAAAATGTTTTAAAAACAGGAACAATCTTCTGAAGCCATTTCCAGTTTGAATTAGAATGTTTTACCCTTTCACACGGTAACAGCCGTTCCTGAGGAAGGAGTTTCCATGAGCTGTGTCCCAGGGCTGGGCAGGAAGCCGCTGATTGAAACTGCAGTGGCCCCTTTCTGTTGGCAGCTGGGGCTTGTAGAGAGTGGAGTCACATTTTGCTGCACGTGACCGTCTCACTCATTGCGGACTCAGGGTCAATCATGGATGAGTTCTCGTGGTTGTATTGTCAGCACATGGTCGCTCTCAATACTTGATGTGAAATATTTGATGCCCTGTGCTCTTTTTGGGCTAGGACAACCAACATTTCAGCCAAATGCTCTGACCATTTGAGACACAGCAACTGGCAGCAAAATTGTGCGTGTACACATCCAAACGCACAGTGATCGAGAGGATGTGGACAGCAGTAGTTCTCATTATTTTAAGAATCAGTTGCTCATGTTCCCGTGTTTATCGCAGAGAGGGTGAGAGACCCGAGGAGTAACAAACACACCCATAAAGCAATATCAGGACCTGCGTAGCTCTGTCATAAAAAGCTGCCTGCAGTTGTTCTATTGCAAAGTTGGGTTTCAAACCCACGACGCAATAGAGACTGGATCCTTAACGCAGCACATTAAACCTCTCTGGATTAATCGTGCTGGAAGAGCACAGCAGTTCAAGCAGCATCCGAGGAGCAGTAAACTCGACGTTTCAGGCAAAAGCCCTTCATCAGGAATACAGGTTTTCGCCCGAAACGTCGATTTTACTGCTCCTCGGTTGCTGCCTGTACTGCTGCGCTCTTCAGCACCACTAATCCTGAATCTGGTCTCCAGCATCTGCATTTGTTGCTTTTACCTACATTAAACCACTCGGCGACGCTCCCTGACGATAATTAAGCGCCAATCCTGTCAAGACTAATGTTTCAGCATCGCTTCACTTCAGGCAATTTCCCCTGGCACTTTCTATATATACCTTAGCATAATTAAAAAACATATTTACAACGATTTGAAAGGTTTGCAGGTGTGGACATTATTGAGAAGCTGAATATTCTTCGACAGTTTTCCCCGGAGCTTCAGGCCTGAGGGATGTTCTTGGAAAAGTTTACAAAATCATGAGGTAGACGAACAGAGAACATAGTCAATCTACATTTTTTCAGAAGTCACATGAATTTACAGTGAGATAGCATAGGTTTAATGTGAGAGCCGTACAATTTGAAAGGGACGTGAGCGACACTTGTTTTTAATACAGACATTTTTGTGCGTGTGGAATAAATTGCAACATTTAGTGGCAGAGTTTGGTGCACTCACAACACTTCAAAGGCATCTAAATGGGTATGCAGACAGGAATTTTTCGGAGAGATAAGGGACAAATATTGACAAATATGTTTAGATTAGTTACGGTCATCTGTTCAACAGGTGCAAGGTGGATAGGAAGGTTTGCTTCCTTGCTCGGTAATTCTGTGACACTCCAGTACCTGACAACAGTTTGAATAGACCACTTGCAAAAACGCATGCTGTTTGTTACTAAGTCAGCGTGTTTGAATTTTATTTTTTTCTTGAGGCGTAATGTTTTGAAATGACACAGAGAGGAATGTTTTCCAGACATTTACAGACAATGACCATTCTCCTTGATACATTCCCAAGTTCTCCATCAAATAATTTCGTTGACTAAAAAAAAACCTCACAAATCGTGTTATCCCCTTAACTCTCCAGTGAATCCAAAAACTGACAGCTCTTAACGTGGACCAGGTGCAAAACTCAAAAGGCAGAGTCATTATCAGACACGCAAACTCATTACTTCTGTCTGTGGGGCAGTGCGAGACGTGTATGTCAAGAGCTGCTCACACAAATAACACCGAAGCAATTCCAAACGGAGCTTCCTGACATTCTGGAGATTTAGTGCATTGCCAAGTAACAGAAAGTGCTCAAGTAACATTAAACAAAACAGAAAAATGTACCATGCAAAGTGAATATTACCAATTACATTCTCGATTAAATTAGGTCAACAATGCGCTGGTGCCTCCATCTGATCGAGCGAGCCAATCTCCAGCCTCCCTCACCAGGACAGTAATGAAGGAAATGAGAGAAATATAACAAAGTTTCACGTTGCGATTGCCCACCTTTTCGCCACAACAACAAAAAACGAGGGAGCAGACTCAGTGCAGGATCTGGCTTCATAACAGCGGTGAAATAACGACGTCCACTCACTTTCAGGGAAAACTGTGAACAACTCACATTGTCCAGAATATGAATACACAGCGCAGGCTGTTTAGTTCCCATATTCTACTGCTGCCCCGACATTCATACGATAATGTACCTTTCAAAGAGAGCGTTTGTAGCTGTGGAATGACAGTGGCAGCTGTTTCCCCTCACTCTTACTGCCGGCCTTGGTCGTGTAGGGGCTGCAATTCTCATCTTACACGCGGTAGTTGAGTGTGCAATTCTCTGTTGTGGAAAAGCGGAGTGTTTTGGAGCAGAAAGATGTGAAGTTCGGATGCTTCTGGAGTTCTTGTTGAAAAGTTCGGTGACGCTAGGAAGATGGATTGCAGACTTTTCGTCCCTTTCTGGGTGACATTCTCAGCGCTGCAGAGGTTCCTGTGAAGCGCTGCTCTCATGTTTTGGTACGAATGCATTTGGTTTCATTCCTGCTGCTGCCGTTTGTTGGGATTGCAGATTGAGTCCAACGGATGGAATCCGTGGATGAGTGCCCTGCTTCCATGAATTGTCTGCCTGTCTTCTGCTTGCCCTGTCCTTTATTGTTGTGCTATTCTAGCCGAATATGTGGCCCCTGCCGTTTGTACGTATTGCTACTAGGGACTGCTGGACTGACGCCCACACAAAGTCTTTGCCAAGAACCAATATCCACCCACCTTCATTCGCAAATGCATGGCATACAAAGTTTGCAACGTGGATTTGCTATGAGGTAATTTTTAAATCATGCTTCCCTGTGATAAAAACAAATTCTGGAAAATGATATCCAGATTCCTCCGAACACTCGGACATATAACAGCACAGAAACCGAGGGACTCACTCAGACAACAACTCACGAGAAAACAAGGCCCAATACCCCATCATGTGCAGTTCAAACGTGGTTGACGAGATTCCACGCAGGGACTGCACGAAACACGACATAGGAGAAAGAGGCTGACACTAGAGAACTGCATTCATAATTTCATCTGGACTGTAAAAACGCCTTGGACAGCTGTTCCTTGCAGTTATGCACAGAATATTGAATGTCTCTGATTCCAGGGCTTGGAATTCGGATAATATGATAGTCTGCAGCACTGGTTACTTCCTTGTGTGAGGTAACTCCTGATGGAACACATGTCATACTCTATTGCTCATTGAGAAATACATCCAAAATAGGAGCTTCGAGCAGCATTTCTGTTGTCCTTCTAGTGCTGTCCTTGACATGCCCTGTGGCACTGCACTTATTCTGTGTTTCCTGAGGGTTCGGCACATGGTTCCACGATCGTTTTATAGGCAGAAATCTGCATTTTCGCTTCAATAACGGGTGTATGAAGCGTAGGTCCACCATTCTCTATTCCATTTTTCTCTTCTTTTGCACAACTGCTATACAGTAAAGGATCAATTAATATTGAAAGATGATATACAGAGGCGTGTGAAATACCGAAGTTTTAATGACATTTATGCAATGGTGAGAGAATTACCTTGATTCAGGAAATAAGGATGTAAAGTCTGTTTGGCTGGAGTTGAGGAACAGTGAGGAATGGACTCACAGCATGTGTAGTTTACAAGCCCACTCGCAGTAACCACAAAGCGAAATAAATCGTACAAGGGGAAAAATGCGTGTGAGTGACAAAAATGGCAGTAGTCATGCGTGATCTTAACTTCCCATCTAAAACTCTCGGTTCTATTGTAAAAACGTTTGGAGAACCAAAATCAAAAAAAATCCCACATGTCCCATAAAACATCACGAGGGATATCTTGGTAATTGATTACTCTACTGGTGACTTAATTTTCCTATTTTCTTGCAAACCATCTCTTTAATTGTGAGCATCAGAAAAGGCTTTGTTTTGCCAGCAAGAAATAAATATGTGATTAACCTTTGTTCGTTTCATGTATAAGAACACTGAGACTCCTCTGCACCGCACTTCTTTTTTTTTCTATCGATTTTAACACTAGTGTGTCTTTTGATTCTTCCCAACAAAGTATATGACCTCGCATTCCTTACGTGAAACTGCATCTGCCAAGAATACTCTAATTGTTGGAGGGAATCCTGAGGAACAGAATGTACATGTATTTGGAAAGGCAAGGACTGATTCGGGATTATTAACATGGCTTTGTGCGTGGGAACTCATGTCTCACAAACTTGATAATTTTTTTGAAGAAGTAACAAAGAAGATTGATGAGGGCAGAGCAGTAAATGTGATCCATACGGTCTTCAGTAAAGTGTTCAATAATGTTTCCCATGGGAGACTGATTGGCAAGGTTAGATCTCATGTAACAGCAGTGGACCTAACACTAACCCTTGTGTTACGGCGCCAGGACCTAAACACCAAGAAGAACATGTTCCATCAACTACAACACTGTTTTCTGTTGGCAAGCCAATTACTGATCAAAGCTGGAAACTCTCCCATAATTCCATTCCTCCGCATTTTGTATCAAAGCCTATTGTGGGGAAACTTATCGAACAACTTGCTGAAACCCATATACACCACATCAACCGGGTTACTGTCATCTACCTGTTTGGTCACTTTGTCAAAAAAGTCAACGAGATTCGTTAGGCAAGGCCTAACCATCACAAAACTGTGCTGACTGTCCCTGATCAGATTATTCTTTGCGAGATGGTCATAAATCCTATCTATAATAACCTTTTCCAACACGTTACCAACAACTGCAGTGAATTCACTGGTCTGTAATTACCAGGGTTGTCTCTACGAAACCTTTTGCACAAGAGAACAACATATGCTATGCTCCATTCCACGGGCTCTATTCCTGTAGACAACGATGATTTGACGATTAATTCCAAAGGCTCATCAATGTCTTCCCTTGCTTCCCAGAAGGTTCCTAGGACAGATCCCATCCGGTCCAGGGGACTTGTCTGTTTTCACAATCTTCAGTATTTCTATTACCTAATCCTTGTGAACCTCAATCTCTACTACACTAGACGCAAGTATCTCTGTATCTTCCACGCCAACGTTTTCATTTTCTATAGCGAACACTGTCGAAAAATATTAATTTAGAGCTTCCCCTATCTCCTCTGACTCCACACAAAACTTCCCACTATTATCCTTGATTGTCCCAAATTTAACTCTCGTCATTCTTAGAAATAATGCTTTAAATACAGAACATTTCTGATGAAGAACTCGAATTTCCCAAGTCTAATCAAATTATCGGTCTGGTTTGCAAGATAAGCGTTCTGAACATCGAGTACAAATTGTTGCAGCGGGAAAGCATTCACAACGTACGTCAGCAGGACACGAACCTACGTGGGGAAACCCCAAAGAACTTCTCATCATTCAGCTTAACCACGCGGCCATGACTACAGACAAAGCTGCAACGTTGAGCAGTGACCAAATCAGCCGATATCTCATTGAAAGCTGCCGCTGACTTGATGAGTTAAATGCTTCCATCTCCTTTCATACCTTTGCAGTCATTTGTAAGGTGCGAGACACCAATGTAAAAGAAGAAAAGCACAATGTTTGGAAAAGATATTTGCAGCAAAACTGAGTCAAAATAATTTATTGAAAGGAAAATCACACTTGGCAATTTGCTAGACCTCTTTGCGAACATGACCAGCAGAGGTAATCAAGGGAGCTCTTGATCTGAGTATTCTTGGACATGAAACAAACAAAGGTTAGTGACATATTCATTTCTTTTTTTAGCGAACGAAATGGTCTTTCCTGATGGTTACAATGAAAGAGATGGTTCCCAATAAAAGACAGAGATTAAGTCGCTTGTAGTTACACTTCAATGTGATACGATTCACTTTCAGCCCCTAATTACCCCAGAGATGGAGGGGGTGAGTTACTTTTCTTCACTCTTCAACTCGACAGCATGGAGGTACAGACATGAAACCGCTAGAGATGGAGTTCTTGAATTGGGAACCAGCGACACTGAAGGAACGAGGCAAAAGTGAGGACTGCAGATGCTGGAAACCTGATTTTAGATCAGAAAATTTTGGAAAAGGACAGCAGCATCCGAGGAGCAGGAAAGTCGATGTTTCTGTTGCCAGTCTTTCTGCGTTCCGCAAACAATTTTCGTTTTTGGCTCAGATTTCCAGCAACTGCAGCTATTTGTTTTATGTTAACATTCATAATGTTGTGGACAAAACCAATGACCTGCTCGCATCGGAAAATCGGCAGAAGTACTGGGACACCGACATGTTAGCTGAACAATACCAGCATTCCATGAGCCGGAATACGATCCGGGCCACGGTTCTGAGAGTATCGAATCCTCACAAGTAAATAACAAGACAAGGCGATAGATACTGTCGTATTTGGCGTAAGTAAAACACCCTTTATGAACATTTTCCTTGCAGATTATTTTCAACTTGTCTTCGTAGATTTACAAAGTGGGAAAAGGCCATTCCGCCTGTGTGCATCGCGGCTAATCAGAGAGCCAATCATTCCAGTCGCAGTTTCCAACTTTGGCCCAAAGTCTCGTGTGTTCTAATGTTCCCAGTGCAAATGTCAATGACTTTATCCTGTGTTCTTAAATGGCACAATAATGGGGCAGATGTGTGACCTTTGCACAACGACTTGTAACTCTTTTGAGGAACTCATGCTCATTTTCACCCACAAAGGGAGACACACAGAAAGATTCCCCTAAAGCGACAGAGGTCTCCGTTGTGGTGAGCTGGAATTTGAAATGGATAATAGGACAAATGCAAGTTTCAAATGTGGAGGCACAGAAGCGACGTCCCGGCAGGGCATCACAGGGGAGTGTCAACGTGGGGCACGGTTAAAGTCGGACATTCCCCTCGAGCCAGGTAGGACTCGAACCTACAATCTTCGGATCCGAAGTCAGACGCGTTATCCATTACGCCACTGGCCCAACAGACGCGCTCACCGCTGGCAGAATGTCGATATGTAATGCCATGGACTTTCACGGAATCAGAATTAAAAAGGTGAACAAGCAGCGAAGAAAATCACCAACACTGCTTCACTTCGAAGTTTCCAATTTGTGAAGCAGTGCCTTTCACTGGCAAAGGAGAAACATTTGTCCTCAGCTGCCTGCTTCAGGGTCGCCTCCTTCTCTGCTGGAAGTTTCCATCGTTTTATTCGCAGTCCCGACGCGATTTCATGATCCACTCCAGTGAAAACGTGTCATGGTGTCGTCTAAGCAAGACCCTGCCGAAACTCTGCGAGAGACATCTGGTCATTTCGAGCTCAGGATGTGGAATTAGACGAGCTGCGTGACACCTTTTATTGGCGCCGCCACTTCACTGCAAATTAGCGGCTCAAAACGAGCCGTTGTTAGCATCAGCTTGATTTGTACCTTCCTGTCGTGCATTTGCTGAACAACATCAGATAGATCCCGTCCGGCCCAGCTGACTTATCTCTTTTCACACTCTGCAGTATTTCTAATATCTCTTCCATGTGAACCTTAATCTCTTCTAGTCTAGACGCAAGTATCTCTCTATCTTCCTCGCCAACATTTTCATTATCTATAGCGAACTCTGTCGAAAAATATTTATTTAGTGCTTCCTCTATCTCCACTGACTCCACATACGACTTCCCACTATTATCCTTGATTGTCCCAAATTTAACTCTCGTCATTCTTTTAGTGCTCACATACCTATGGAAAGCCTTAGGGTTAACCCTGATCCTATCTGCCAACAACTTCTCATGTCTCCTCCTGGTTCTTCTCAGCTCTCTTTTTAGGTCTTTCCTGATATCGTTGGAACCCTCGAGCGCTCGAACTGAGTTTTCACGTTTTCTCCGAACATAAGACTTCTTGTTCTTCTTGACCAAGGTTTCCACTTCCATAGTAAAGCACGGCTCACGCGTTCAATATCTTACTCCCTCCCTGACAGGTACATACTTATCTAGGACACACAGGAGCTTTTCCTTGAATAAGCTCCACATTTTTAATGTGCTCACCCCCTACAGTTTCCTACCCAACTCTACGAATCCTAAATCTTACCTCATTGCATCGTGATTTCCCTTCCACCAGCTGAAACTCTTGCTCCGTGGAGTACACCTATCCCTTTCCATCACGAAAGTAAACCTGAGAGAATTGTGATCGATGTCTCCACAGTGTTCACCTACTTCCAGATCTAAAACCTGGCCAGGCTCGTTACCCAGTCCTAAATCGAAAGTGGCTTCTTCCCTTGAAGGCATGTCTACATATTGTGTCAGGAAGCCCTCCCGCACACAGTGGACAAAAACTGACCAATCTATAGTACTCGTACTGAAGTAATCTCAGTCAATATTTGGATATTGTCTTGAGTGTTCCAGAGTTTTTCATTGTCCCACAGTCCAGATGAAGTTTGTATTCCTCGCGTCCGGGAGCGAGAATTCTTTCAATGTCTCAGATCAGTTCCTGTGCCGAGAAGATCAGAGTCAATGTCCCTTCCTCTACTCGGACTGACAATTTACACTTCTTCAATCTCCTATGATTCCATTTCCCAAAGGGTTTCTCAAGATTTCCAAAGCTGGAGCCTAAATTATATGGTTTGCTTCCTAAACATTTTTCCAACTGCCAACTGACAATATTTTCACAGTAACTCTTCACAATCCTCTGGCTTGCACCATGTCCAGGGATGAGAAGTCCCGTTTGGTGGAGAGAGTTCCGAGGCTGGTGAGTTTCACTTTGGAACAAAGATGGTTAAGTGGCAATTTCCTGCGGTCGTTTGTAATGATGGCAGAGGGAGCGGTGGGGAATGAGTACTCTGACGAGTAGGAGGAAGTGTTGCCAATGACCAGAGTCAGAGAACAGAGGACATGGGATGAAAGGAATCTAATGAAAAGCAACTCCTCTGCTCAGGGCGTTCAATAACTACTGCAGAAACCCGATGTGTCGAGCAGTGTATCTGGAAAGAGAAACAGAGATAATGTTTTAAATGTGGAGCATTTCTGATGAAGAACTCGAGTTTCTCAAGTCTACTCAAATTACAGGCCTGGTTTGCAAAACAGGCTTTCTGAACTTTTGAATAGTTCCATTCAGGAAAGCATTCATAACGTAGTCAGCAGGATTCGAACCTACGTGGGGAAACCCCAATGGATTTCTAATCCATCGCCTTAACAACTCGGCCATGACTACAGACAGCACCGCCTCCTGAGCATTGACCAAATCAGCCGTGATCTCATTGAAAGCTGCCGCTGACATGAGTAACATGTTTCCATCTCCATTCATACCTTTGCTGTCATTTGTAATGTGCGAGACACCAATGTAAAAGAAGAAAAGCACAAAGTTAGGACAAGATATTTGCAGCTAAATTGCTTCAACATTATTTATTGAAAGGAAAATCACACTCGGCAATTTGCTCGACCTCTTTGCGAACATGACCAGCAGAGGTAATCAAGGGAGCTATTGATCTGAGTATTCTTGGACATGAAACAAACAAAGGTTAGTGACATAATCATTTCTCTTTTTAGCGAACGAAATGGTCTTTCCTGATGGTTACAATGAAAGAGATGGTTCCCAATAAAAGACAGAGATTAAGTCGCTTGTAGTTACACTTCAATGTTTTACGATTCACTTTCAGCCCCTAATTACCCCAGAGATGGAGGGGGTGAGTTACTTTTCTTCACTCTTCAACTCGACAGCATGGAGGTACAGACATGAAACCGCTAGAGATGGAGTTCTTGAATTGGGAACCAGCGACACTGAAGGAACGAGGCAAAAGTGAGGACTGCAGATGCTGGAAACCTGATTTTAGATCAGAAAATTTTGGAAAAGGACAGCAGCATCCGAGGAGCAGGAAAGTCGATGTTTCTGTTGCCAGTCTTTCTGCGTTCCGCAAACAATTTTCGTTTTTGGCTCAGATTTCCAGCAACTGCAGCTATTTGTTTTATGTTAACATTCATAATGTTGTGGACAAAACCAATGACCTGCTCGCATCGGAAAATCGGCAGAAGTACTGGTACACCGACATGTTAGCTGAACAATACAACCATTCCATGAGCCGGAATACGATCCGGGCCACGGTTCTGAGAGTATCGAATCCTCACAAGTAAATAACAAGACAAGGCGATAGATACTGTCGTATTTAGTGTAAATAAAACACCCTTTATGAACATTTTCCTTGCAGATTATTTTCAATTTGTCCTCGTAGATTTACAAAGTGGGAAAAGGCCATTCCGCCTGTGTGCATCGCGGCTAATCAGAGAGCCAATCATTCCAGTCGCAGTTTCCAACTTTGGCCCAAAGTTTCGTGTGTTCTAATGTTCCCAGTGCAAATGTCAATGACTTTATCCTGTGTTCTTAAATGGCACAATAATGGGGCAGATGTGTGACCTTTGCACAACGACTTGTAACTCTTTTGAGGAACGCATGCTCATTTTCACCCACAAAGGGAGACAAACAGAAAGATACCCCCAAAGCGACAGAGGTCTCCGTTGTGGTGAGCTGGAATTTGAAATGGATAATAGGACAAATGTGGAAGCACAGAAGCGACATCACAGTTTAGCGTCAACGTGGGGCACAGTTAAAGTCAGACATTCCCCTCGAGCCAGGTAGGACTCCATCCTACAATCTTCTGCTCCGAAGTCAGACGCGTTATCCATTACGCCACTGGCCCAACAGACACGCTCACTACTGGCAGAATGTCGATATGTAATGTCATGGACTTTCACGGAATCAGAATTAAAAAGGTGAACAAGCAGCGAAGAAAATCACCAACACTGCTTCACTTCGAAGTTTCCAATTTGTGAAGCAGTGCCTTTCAGTGGCAAAGGAGAAACATTTGTCCTCAGCTGCCTGCTTCAGGGTCGCCTCCTTCTCTGCTGGAAGTTTCCATCGTTTTATTCGCAGTCCCGACGCGATTTCATGATCCACTCCAGTGAAAACGTGTCATTGTGTCGTCTAAGCAAGACCCTGCCGAAACTCAGCGAGAGACATCTGGTCATTTCGAGCTCAGGATGTGGAATTAGACGAGCTGCGTGACACCTTTTATTGGCGCCGCCCCCGGAGCATTGACCAAATCAGCCGTGATCTCATTGAAAGCCTCCGCTGACTTGAGTTACATGTTTCCATCTCCATTCATACCTTTGCTGCCATTTGTCAGGTGCGAGACACCAATGTCAAAGAAGAAAAGCACAAAGTAAGGACAAGATATTTGCAGCCAAATTGAGTCAAAATTATTCATTCAAAGGAGTTATTGATCTGAGTATTCTTGGATATGAAACAAACAAAGGTAATGACATACTCATTTCTTTTTCTGGCGAAGGAACTGGTCTTTCCAGATGCTCACAATGACATAGATTTTTCCCAATTAAAGAAGGCAAATAAGTCCCATCTCACGCTGACACCATCGTGAGCGCTGCTGTTTCACAATGCCACGGAGTCAGGGTCAATTCCCGCCTCAATCAACTGAATGTGTGGAGTTTGCACAATCTCCCTGTGTCTGCGTGCGCTTGCTCTGCTTTTCTCCCACAGTCCAAAAATGTACTGGTTTGTTGAAATGGCCGTGCTAAATTGACGTGGTTAAAGGAGAGGAATGCATTTGGGCTCGGGCGGGTCGGTGTGGAGTTGCTGGGCTGAAGGACCTGTTTGCACATTGGAAGTATTCTGATCTACAGTAGTCAATGACCAAGGTATGGCGCACGTTGTTCGGTGGGGCATGTATGAGTTTTCGATTGTTTTTCTTCAAAGTTTCTTCACAATTCAAACAGGAGAGGAATAAGGGAAATGAATGTCTCCCATAATTCTTGCCTTCTTTTATCATTCACAGGCGGTATTTTTTCCTGTACGTTTTTTGTTACACTGTGGTTACTGTTAGTGTTCTTGTAACCTGCACCGGCTGGTTTCCTCTTTCTTCAATGTTCCTCATCTCTACCCAAACACACTTTCCATCCTTATCTCCTGTATCAAAGTGATCTCTAACCATTGCATAATTGCGACGGAAAGTGAGCTTTTCACACGCCTGTGTATATTATTTCCCAATATTAATTGATCGTTTACTGTGTTGCAATTGCGCACGAGAAGAGGAAAACAAAATCGAGGCCGGTGGTCCTGGATTTCAAACGCACGTAATTGCAGCTCAAACGCAGATTACTGCACACAATGCGATCACGGAAGCATGCACCGAACCGTCAGGAAGCAAACAATAAGTACAATGCTGTCTGTCATGTCAGGAACAGGACTAGAAACACAACAGAAATACGTCTCTTCGGTACTATTTTGGACATATTTCTCAATGAGCTATCGTGTTTTACATATGTTCCATCGGGAGTTACCTCACACAAGGAAGTAACCAGTGCTGCAGACGGTCATATCATCCGAGTTCCAAGTCCCGGAGTCAGAGACACTCAGATCCCTGTGTGTACCTACAAGGAACAGCTGTGCATGGGGTTTACAGGGTAACTGAACTGCCTGAACGCAGCCCGATGGTCGTCTGTCTGCTTCTCCTCTATCGTTTTATGTGCAGTCCCTGCGTGCAATCCTGTTAACTACGTTTGTCTGGCACAAGTCGGGCATTGGTCACTTGTCTCTGAGAGAGGCTGTTGGTTTATGTGTTGTGATAATTCCGAGTGTAAGGAGGAATCTGGCTGTCAGTTCCTAGAAACTTACTATAATAAATGGAAGCGTGCTTTTTAAATTGCCGCGTGGCATATACTCGTTGCAAAGTTCGTGCACTGCGAATCACGTTGCGGGACTATCCAATTTTGGCAAAGAATTTGTGTGGCAGTCATGAGTTGCCACGACCAGCTATCCCGAGTAGCAATACGGACAAATGGCAAGAACAACAAATTCGGTTAGAGCAGCACACGGTTAATGTGTCAGTGCAAACAGAAGGCAGCCAGAAGATTTCTGGGTGTAGGGCAATCACCCAAGGAACCTTTTCATATGAAAGTCTGTGCATCAGTAGAACCTGGGACCAAAGTAATCTACATTGGTTATTCATATTGCAGACAGCTTGCTTTGTTCCTCGTTTACTCTGAAAGTGAATAGACATAGATATTTCACCGTTATTTCGAAAGAAGATCCTGCATTGAATCTGTTCACCGTTTTTTGATGCTGTGGCAAAAAGGTGGGCAATCGCGATGTGAAACGTTGCTGTACTTTCATTTCCTTCATTACTGTCCTGGTGAGGGAGAAAGGTGATTGGCTCTCTCGATCAGATGGGGGCACCGGCGCATTGATGGCCTAATTTAATCACGGATATAATTGGAAATGTTCACTTTTAATGGTTCGTTGTTGTGTTTTGTTTTATGATACTTGAGCACTTTCTGGGACTTGGCAATACACTAAATCTCCAGTAGGTTTGGAATTGCATTGCCGTTATTTGTGCGAGCAGTTCATGTCAGAGAGGACTCACAGTGCCTCACAGACAGCACTTAAGCTTCGGTGTGTCTGATCATGGTACTGCCTTTTCAGTTTTGATTCTGTTCCACGTTAAGAGCTTTCAGTTTTTGGATTCGCTGGAGAGCAATGTGGGTAATGCGATACGTGAGGTATTTTTCTTCAGCCAATATCTTTGATGGCGAACTTGGGAAAGTGTCAAGAAGGATGGTCATTGGCAGCAAATATCCGGAAAACCTTCATCACTGGATCGGTTGGGCTCATCCACCCTCCAAACAAAATAACCAAACTCGCTGGCTGAGTAACAAACAACATGCGTTTTTTTTTTTGCAAATGGTGTATTCAAACTGTTGCCGGTGGCTGGAGCATCTCAGACTTGTCCAGAATGGAAACAAATCCCGCGATCCAACTTGCCCTTGCTGAATAGATAACCGAAATTAATCCATACATTTCTGCCAATATTTGTGCCTTATCTCTCCGAGGTCTTCCTGTCTATACACCCATTCAGATGCCTTTGAAATGTTGTGAGTGCACCAGACTCTGCCACTAAATGTGGCAAGTCATTCTACACGCACAAAAGTTCTGTGTGAAAAACATGTGTCCGTCACATCCCTTTTCAATTTTTCCTCTCTCACGTTAAACGTTTGCCATGTAGATTTGAACTCGCGTGTCTTGTGAAGAAGTGCTCCCTGACTATTTACTCTGTCTGTCTTCCTCATGATTTTATAAGCTTCTGTGAGGTCAAACATAAGCACTGAAGCTCCTGGGAATCTGACGAAGCCTATTCAGTTTCGTTCTCATGTCCAAGCAGTGCAAACCTTGCAAATCCTTGTAAAGGTTTTCTAAACATACACTTGCAAGAAGTTTGTCCAGCTGCAGCACTTGTTTGACCGCGTGGCCACTCTGGAGCTGCGGGTGGACTCACTGGATTGTCAGAAATTCTGGAGAGTTATATTGCCTCCCAGGTGCTCAGGCCAGGGATGTCGCCCATCGGCTGAAGAACATTCGAAAAGGAGATCGTGAACAGCCAGTTGTCTTGGTGCATACAGGCACCAACAAAAAAAAACGAGATGAGGACCTGCAGGGAGAATTCAGGGAGCTAGGAGAGAAATTAAAGAGGAGGACCTCAAAGGTAGCAATGTCGGAATTACTGCCTGTGCCATGTGACTGCCAGCGGAGAAATGAATAAAAAAAAACGGCACGGTGAACACGTGAGTTGAGGAATGGTGCTGCAGGGCGGGTTTCAGATTTGTTGGATTTTGTGACCAGTTCTGGGGAATGTGGAACTATAAGATAATTGATCTACATCTGAACCAGATGGGAACGTATGTCCTTTCGGGAGTTTTTGCTACTGCTGTTGGGGAGGTTTTATACCAATGTGGCAGGGGGCTGGGAACCACAAGATTAAACAAGTCGGCAGTGAGGTGGAAACTGGAAACGCTAAGAATCTGGATGATAGCATTAATAATGGGAAGAGTAGGCAGAGAGCAGATGAATGCAAAAGAACTGGTGGACTGAAATGCATCTAATTTAATGCATGGATAGAGACAGATGAATTGAGGGCTGAGGTTGGTACCTGGAATATGAGGTTATTGCGATCACAGAGATTTAGTTGATGGAAGGGCATGGTTGGCAACCAAATGTTCTGGGATATAGACGCTTCAGACGGGACAGGGAGGGAAGTAAAAGGGGAAGGAGTTGCATTCCTGGTCAGGGATGATCTCATGGCTGTGCGAAAGGAGGACACCATATAGGGCTTGGGTCGTGAGACACTATGGATGGAGCAGTGAAATAAGAAGGGTGAGGTTAGATATTTGGGGCTGTATTACAGAGAGCGTGAGGTGTAAGAAAAAATAGTTAAACAGACCATGGAAAGACGTAGAAGCAATAATTTAGTGTTGATTGGAGATTTCCGTTTTCCCAACATTGACAAGGATACTCTTAGTGTCAGAGGTCTGGATGGGATACCATTTGTAAGAAGCCTCCAGGTGAGTTTTCTGGAGAGGTATGTCAATAGTCCGACGAGGGAATAGGCCATATTGGAACTGATATTGGGGAATAAGCCAGGGCTGGTGATAGCAGTTGCCGTGGGTGATTTCTTTGGGAAGTGCCCAATATTCTGTAAGTTTTCGAATACTCATTGACAAAGATGAGAGTGGTCCTAAGGAAAGAGTACGAAACTGGGCCAAAGCTAATTATATCAAAATTATGCAGGAGGTCGGAAATGTGGATTGGGCACAGCTATTTGTACGAAAGTCCACAGTTCAAATGTGTCAGGCTTTCAAAGATAGGTTACATATAGTGCAGGATAGGCATGTCCCGTTGAAGGCAAAGGATTTGAGAACTGTTGATGACAGGACAATTGTACGACTCGCCAAGAGGAAAAGGGAAGCACACATATCGCCTCGGCAGCTCATAACATAATGGTCCCTGTCGGAACATGAGAAGAGTAGGACAAGTCTTAAACGAGGAATCAAGGGTGTTGAAAGGGGTCATGAAACAACTCAACGCTTGCACAATTAAGGAGAATCCTAAAGCCATTATTCATATATAAGATGCAAGCAGGTAACCAGAGAAAGGATTGGTACACTAAAGGAAAATTAAGGAAGGCTGCATGTCAAATCTGAGAGAGTGGGTAGGATTCTGAATGATTATTTTGCATCAGTGTTCACTGAGGAGAGGAACATGATGAATGTTGAGTCTAGAGGAAGACATTTGATTAATCTGGATCATGTTGACATAAGTAGGGAAGATGTATTGGGCAGGCTAGGAGTAATTAATGTGGACAAATCCCCAGGAACAGATGGGATCTATTCCTGGTTCCTGAGTGATGTGAGAGAGGAAATAGCTGGGGCCCTGACAGATATCTTCGTGGCATCCTTCAGCACAGGTGAGGTTCTGGCCGACTGGAACGTTGCTCATATTGTCCCCTGTAAAAGAAGGATAGTAGGGATATTCCGGATAACTACAGAACAATGGGCCTAACATCAGTGTTGGGAAAGTTGCTGGAGAAGGTACTGAGTGATAGGATCTATTCATATTTAGAAAATAATGTGCATATCAGTGAGAGGCATTGAGTTTTTCGGGGAAGTGCCTAAGTTGATAGATGAAGGAAAGGCTGTTGATGTCATATACATGCACTACAGTAAGGAGTTAGATAAGGTTCCCCATGGTAACCAAATACAGAACGTAAAGTAACATGGTGTGCAGGGTGTTCTAGACAGGTGGAGAAAGAATTAGTTGAGCAATAGGAGACAGAGTGGCAGTTGAATGGAGTTTCTGGAAATGGAGAAAGATGACCAGTAGTGCTCCACAGGGGTCAGTGTCGTGGTCACTGCTGTTTGTGATATACTTAAATGATCTGGAAGAGAGCACAGTTGCAATAATCAGAAAGTTTGCAGATGACACGAAGATTTCTGGACTAGCAGAAATTATAAGTGACTATTAAAGAATACAGGAGGATAAAGATATACTGGAAAGTTGGGCAGAAAAGTGGCAGCTGGGGTTCAAACCAGACAAATGTGAGGTGACGCATTTCGGTCAGTCTAATTCTAGATGGGGTTATACAATGAACGGAAGAGCTTTGGGGGAAAAAAGTTGATGGATAGAGAGATCTGTGAGTGCAGGTCCATTATACACTGAAGTTTGATGCACAGGTGGATAGAGTGGTCAAGCAGGCATAGAATATGCTTGGCTTCATGGATGGGGTATTGAATAAAATGGCTAAAAAGTCATGTTAAAACTGAACAATACATTGGTCTGACCACACTTAGAATACTGTGTAAATTTGTGGTCGCCACATTACAAAAAGGATGTGGACGCTTTGGAGAGGGCGTGTAAAAGGTTTCAACGGATGTTGCCTCATATGGATGGTGCAATCTAGGAAGAGAGGTTGAGTAGGTTATGTTTGATTTCATTAGAAAAAAGGAAAGTTTGAGGGAGACCTTTTTGAGGTTTACATAATCATGAAGGTTACAGACAGGGTAGTTACAGAAAAGTTTTATTTCCCAGGTTGAAGGATTAAATACCGACAGGTCACGCTTTCAAGGTGAGACGTGAAAAGTTTAAGAGGGATACACGCGGCAACTACTTGACACAGCAGGTGGTGGGTGTCTGGAGCGCGTTCCCAGCAGAGACGGAAGAGGTAATGACGGTAGAAATATTTAAGAGGCGTCTGGACAGATGCATGAGTCGGTGGGGAGCAGAGGGATACAGATGCTTAGGAATTCGGTGACAGGTTTAAACAGTAGATTTGGATCGGCTCAGGCTTGAATGGATGAAGGGCCTGTTCCTTGTCTGTACATTTTATTTGGTCTTTCTTCTTAAATTACGCCAATTTCATTACAAAATTTGCGAGGTCTAAGTGTCTGAAGTGAATCCATGCTGAAACACTAGTCATAACAAATCTGAGTGCTGGCTTTTATATGATAGTGTGGTCGAGCGGTCTAATGTGCTGGATTTTCAGCTTCAGTTTCTATCGAATGGTGTCTTCAAATACCAGCATCGTCAGTGAGCAACTATGTGAGAGAACTGCGCATGTGTGGATGCCTTTTAATTTGAGTGTTTGCAGTTCCTCAGTGTGCTTACCCTCTCGGTGATAAAATCAGCGACCGTCTCTGAAAACAACGCAAGTTCCTGCTGTCGGACAGATCCTCACATCCCGTCGGTAACTTTGCTTTTGGATATCTGCGTTGCCAGTTTCTGTATCTCAAATGGTCAGTGCATTTGGCTGAAATGATGGTGGTTCGAGCCCACCCAGGGAATAAGCCTCAAATATTTCGGCACAAGCATTTACCCCGACCATGGGGTTACACGCAGCAGAATACGACATCACTTTCTCCAAGCTCCCGATGCCAACAGAAAGCGGCCACTGTAGCATCAATCAGCGACTTTCTGCCAAGCCATGGGAAACAACTCATGGAAACTGCTCCCTTAGTAACAGCTCTTTCCGTGTGAAAGGAGCAAAACTTTCACTTTAAATTGGAAAGGGCTTCAGGACACTGGAATGTTGCTCCAGTTCTTGGAACGTGTTATAAATAAAACTCCTGACTTGATAATAAGAAGTGGTAAAGGTTTTAGGTAGAAAGAACAAATAAAGTGTTCATTCAGACGACTCTGTCTCGTCAGCAGATGGGAAATGCCCCAAAACTGGAAAGGGAAATGATTGGGTTTCCTTAGGTAATTGCCCGACTGATTTACTGTCTGCCAGAGAGATTGGAATTCACATCAGCGACAGAAAGGTGTGTGTAAAAATATGAAGATATTAAGGTTGAAACTTAAATCCCGGGACAAGTGGGGAATAGATTGTAATGCTTTGAAGGAATAACTGAAGTGAAAGGTGTGAATGATATTTTTGTGATTAGGAGGAATGAACTGGATCCTAACAAATTGCTGATGAATTATGCTCACAATGTCATAGCAAACTAATCCACAGTGCACCGTGCTTGGTTAGCTCAGTCGATGCAGTGTGAGATGCTTAATCTGAGGGTGGTGGGTGCAAGCCTCACAATGGGCGCTTTCACTGCTTCATACAATTCCGGCTCTTCGTTCCACGTGCAGTATTGTTGCTGCTTTCATTGACACATCTGTCCACCTGCTTTTGATCACACGTCGGTTTCTGAGTGAACACTGTTTCCATTTTACTGGAGGCGCCAGAGACAACTTTATCAATGCAGCCGAAAATAAAATGAATGATGTCCGTTTGAAAATGTGGGGTTCCAAACCAACCATGCACCACCCAAAGTGTTCAAAGGCACGGAAAGTGAATGGCCACTTGCGAGGGGTCTGACAGAGACGGTTCAATGTCACATGGGTCCTGAACCAATTTTCAGTGATTCAGATTGTTCTGATGGAAACCGAAGGGCACTCTCCCTCAACGTTTTGCAATTGCTCTTCTTGTGTTTAACGTAATGAACAGTATATTGTCAGTAACGAGAGTGGAGGTGCGACAGGATCGTGAGGTTTCAGTGTGGGACATAGACACAGTAAGTCAAATATTCCCAGAGCACGGGAGAGCTGTTTGGTCCAGGATCACTGCCATCTTCTGTTTCTAAACCAACATTTGAAATTGCTGGAAAATCTCAGCAGGTCTGGTAGCATCTTGGAAATATAAATCGATTTAAGACTTCGGGACAAGTGACACTTCATTTCCATGTTCATCTCCACCTGCTTTTGCGCACTCTTCTTTTTTATTGAATGTCTCCTGACTTCCAACTTTATATTCAGTTTCTCTTTTATTACTTCCTCTCCAACAATTTTCCCAGTCTCCAATTTTGCATCAGAACTGTTCCAACTTTCACATTGCCCAGGACTTCGAACTGAACAAATAACTGTTTCTATTTCCTTAGATAGCAGATGGCCAGAGACGGGAAGGCAGTGTGGTTCCAAAAACTCATCCATGATTCACCCCGAGTCCACAGGGAGCAAGACGGTTACACGCAGCAGAATACGACACCATGTTCTCCAATTCCCCCGATGCCAACTGAAAGCGGCCACTGCAGCTTCAATCAGGGCTTCCTGCCAAACCCTGGGACTCAGCTCGTGGAAACTCCTTTCTCATTAACTGCCCTTCCCGTGGGAAAGGAACAAAACTTCCATTTTAAATTGGAAACGGCTTCAGGAGATTGGAAGGTTGTTCCTGTTCTTGGAACGTGTTATAAAAAAAAACTCCTGTCTTGAAAATAAAAATTGGTAAACGTTTTAGGCAGGAAGAACAAAGAAAATGTTGATTGTGAGGACTCTGTCTCGTCAGCAGATGGGAAATTCCCAATACTGTAAACAGAAATGATTGGGTTTCCTAAGGTAATTTTCCGACTGACTTACTGTCGGCCAGAGTGACTGGAAATCACTTCATATGAAAATATTCGGGTTGAATCTTAAATGCGGGGAGAAGTGTTAAATAGATTGTAATGTTTTGAAGAAATAATAAAAGTGAAAGATGTGAATTATATTCTTTGTGATTGGCAGGAATGAGCTGGATCTTTGTAAATTGCTGTGCCAGGTGAATTGTGCTCAGAATGAAATAGCAAACTAATTCGTCGTGTGCCAAGTCTGGATATCTCAGTTCGGTGAAATGTGAGGTTTTTAATCAGAGAGTCGTGCGTCCAAGCTCCATAATAGTCGTTTTCACTGTTTAATAGATTTCCACCTTTTCGTTCCACATGCAGAATTGCAAACCAACGCTGGTGGAGCGTTCTTGTTGCTTTCGTTGACACATATCTCCTCCTGCTTTGATCACATGTCGGTTTTTGAGTGAAAACTGTCTGAACTTTACTGGAAATGCCAGAGACAACTTTGTCAGTGCAGCTGAAAATACTATGAATGATGCCCATTTCAAAACGTGAGATTCCACTACATCGGTGCACCAACCAAAGTGTTCAAAGACATAGAACGCGAATGGCCATTTGTTAGTGGTCTGACAGAGACGGCTTAATGTCTCATGCGTCCTGAACAACAATTAACTGATTCAGAATGTGCTGATGGAACAGAACGGAGCTCTCCCTGAACATTTTGCAATTGTTCTTGTTGTGTGCTCATGTAAGTTTATGTAATGAACAGTTTATTGCCAGTAACGAGGGTGGGGGTGGGGAAGCATTCTGAGGTTTCAGTGTGGGACAAACGTGATTTGATCGAACGGGTAAGTCAAATATTCCTAGAACATGGGAGAGCTGATTGGTCCAGGATCACTCCCATTTTCTGTTTCAGAATCAACAAATGAAATTGCTGGAAAATCTCAGCAGGTCCGGTCGCATCTTGAAAACGAAAACCGAATGAGATTTCGGGACTGGTGACACTTCTTTTTCCATATCCATGTCCCTCTGCCTTTTTTCAAACTTCCTTTTTATTGAATATCTCCTGACTTCAAACTTTATATTCAGATTCACATTTATTGCTTCCTCTCCAAACATTTTCCCAGTCTCTAAAATTGTATCATGCTTGTTCTATCTCTCACTTTGCCCAGGACTTACAACTGAACAAATAACTCTGTTTCTATTTCCTGAGATGCCAGATGGCCAGAGATTGGAAGACATCGGAGGACGGTTAGTGCTTTCAGAATATCTACTCTGCTCCGCCATTCGATCTTGGCTAATATCGTTCTTAACCCCATTCTCCAGTCCTGTCCCTGAACACTTACTCCCCAGTCTTAGGATCCAGTCTTTTTCCCAGAGTGGGTCCTAATCCGTCCTAAAACCCTCCACATGTGTTGGCAGCTGTTACACCGTGTCTACGTGTCATCAATCTCAGTTTCAGTGATTCTCGGCAAACACGAACTGTTCTGAGCAGCTCAGTCTGGTCTCTGGCCCCACTGTGATCCTGCGGGGGAGCAGTAATCATCTTCATCTACGGAAAGGAACGGCGCTTCAAAAAAAAAGGACAGAAAGAAAGATAGGCTTGTGTGTCAAGATATGTCGAGGTAATTGCTTTCTCACCTGGTCAGTAAACCTTACTCTGTATATCCCCACACATTCTAGCTGTTGTGCTGAAAGGGAATACAAGTACAATTAATTGCCATCTACGCTTTTATTCGATATATATTCTTCCTTGTTCTGAATATGTAGGAATGTTTCCAGCACTGATGGTCACCATTTCTAAGAGTGCATGCCGCGAGCCCTGATATTTTCTGGAGAGTAGCAGTATCAGTTTGTGTGAAAGTGTCCCAGTACAAAGCTTAGAAGAAACATTGTTGTTCCCTCTTTCCGGACGACAGTCTTTCATATCATGATCGATGGGGCTTTATTGCATATTCATCAGCAAGCCTTGTTTTGAATTTTCTCGCCCAATACTACTGTAGCGGTGGAAAGAATATAATTCTGAACACCTGCTGCGTGAATTTCATTTTCAAATTTCTATTCGCAGTGGTCCTTCATATGTGGCGATGTTTATATCACTGCTGGCCATCCTGTTTAAGAGTGCAGTTACATATGTTCCTCTGTCTTGGCGCTGCAGGGTAAACTGTCTACGCCTTTTCAGCCAATATTTCCTGGATAATTCAACATGCTATTCTTTATTTTTTCGATCATGTCCACTTTAAGGACACAGTTACCGGGCACTGATCCTTTCTGTAATAACAGGACCGCATTTGCTTTACATGCGAAGGTGTCCCGGATCAGTAACAAGGAGAGCATTCATTTCCTTCTATCACAGGGAACACTGGATTCATGATGTTAGCCTCTGTCAAATGCATCCGAAAATGTGCTCTGAAAGCTTCATTTGAACGCTGTCTGGCGTTTCTCAACGTGTGTCAACCAAAACCAGAAATCCTCAATCATAGTTTGGAGCAGTTCACATATTCGAGTTTCGAAGCAGCAGACACGGATACAGTTAATTCACAATGAAAAGATTTACAGGCACAGATGAACTATCGACTCTTGTTCTCATACTGTTACTAATATTACCGTGTGGCCTGAAGTCTAAGCCATGTTGTAACTGAAAATGAGGAAATCACAGACAGGCTGCCGAATGACAGTATGTATTTTGTTTTCTTGTTCTCACAGAGTTCCAGGAAAGTATGACAGCGAGGGAGAGGAATGCAAGTCACGTGCAGCTCTGGTGAAACACCTTCTGTCTGATTCAGTCATCTACAAGAAACGTGAATGTGAGTAAAGCGGGAAACCTTTTCACAATCGAACAAAGAGCAATCACGAACAGTGACCACCTCTTTAACATCTCAGATCGCCTTTGACCTTCCCTGAATATATATAGGAACTAATTTTTGCACACCTCAAAGTGAGAACTGTTTGATTTACCGACAATAAGTGAGTCAGATGTCCTTGATTCCCACATAGGTTTCCAACTCAGCTTGCAGCCAGGTGGCAGTTGCTCATGGCTCTGCTGGATAATGCACTATTATGGAGAAATAAAATGAAAGTTGGAACTCTTATTGGCTCTGGGTTTCGAATACTCTTGCTACGTGTTCTGCCATTCTCGGATTCCAGTGCTAAACCAGTTTTTCAGTTCATCTGAGCAGCAGGAGAGTCGGCGTTTCTGGCAGGAGCAGAATTCATCATCTCCAGTGATCACTTTATCTGAGGAGAGCAAACGAGCAAAGTTTCACACAGCGACTAATCGGGTTTGCATTCCGTTTCAACATGGCAGCAGATATGGTCTAGCAAATTCAAAGCCATATTTGCTGATGAGAACAACAAGCACGACCGCTCAGATAGAGCAATTCCTCCCCACCGCTTTTTCTGCAGAACTGGTGCAGTTGCTGTGAGTCTGCTGCAGGGTATCATCAGGTACATGCTCTTGGGTTTCCGGTTTTGGCCTGTGTGCTCGCGTGGCTGAGCGACCTGAGACTCTGATTTCAGATTTCACTTCTTAAGAAGGCTTGTGTTTGCAATCCTGCGCGGCCACTTGTGCTAATGGATTAAGCTGGCAACGTTTTGCAGGGATGAGTTTTGTTAAAGTTTCTTCTAACCCGGCTGTGATGTGGCACAGCAGAAAACAACCAATATGTCAATGCCCATGTTTTCTCCTTCTGCTCTAGTTGTCACGTTCCCCTCCAGCTCGAAAGGCCACCAGCATAATATACGACTCAAAAACAGGCTGCGCCAAACTTTCATATTCCAGACTATTTGCATTTTTCACAGTTTCTCTGAAAGTGAATGGAGATATTTATTTCTCTGTTGATGTGAAATTAGGTTCTACATTGAATCTGCTCGCAGCTTTCTGTTGTTCTTGCGAAACGGAGGGAAATTGCGATACGAAACTTGGTTACTTTTCCCTAATTTCCTTAATTTCTGTCCTGATGAGAGAGGCTTGTGATTGGTCCTCTCGATCCGGTGGAGACATCAGCCCAATTGTTAACCCAATCTCATCGAGACTGTAATTGGTAATCTTCACTTTTCATGGTTCATTGTTAGTCAGTTCTGATTCATGTTATTTGGGCACTTTCCTGGAAGTATTGGTGCTCTAAGGCACCAGTACGTTGAAAGCACCATTTGGAATTGCCTCGCTGCAATTTGTGTGAGCAGCTCATGAGCCAGACGACTCGCTCTGCCTCACAGACAGCATTCATGAGTCCGTATGTCTGAAAATAGGTTCTCTTTGTCAGTTCTGCTTCTGTTCATGAGTTGTCAGTTTTTTGGTTTCGCTGGAGACACACACACAGACAAAGGCCCACATGCACACATATATTTTGTCTGGTGAATATTTTTGGTACTTTCAGTGTTACATTGCACTTTGCTCAGAAACCACATACATTCATGTAGAACTCTGAGCTCAAAAACTGCATGGAATTATGTAAAAACTCTGTTATCTCACTTTTTGGATTGGAATCAATCTAAACATCAGGTCATAGACAGAGAACTCAGGGGGCTAACACCTTCAAAAATATTGTCTAGCTATTGCCATTGTTAACAGCTAACCCGAGAATACAACTTTTTTAACAAAAGGGTTTTGTGATTTACACATGGAATACAGTGATAGTTTCACTTCTTTCAACAGATGAAAGGCTTAACAGACAATCAATTCTTCAATGTATAATTTCAGTTACATCACACTGCAAATTTTTGCTATAAATTTTGTGTTTCGATCTAGCCCTCCACAAACACCTGATGAAGGAGCATCGCTCCGAAAGCTAGTGTGCTTCCAATTAAACCTGTTGGACGATAACCTGGCGTTGTGTGATTTTTGACTTGGTACACCCCAGTCCAACACCGGCATCTCCGAATCACAACTTATTCCTGACAGCTTGCAAGTGTTCCCTTAGAAACTGCAGCTTTTGGAAACGTATTACTGGGACAAAGTCATTGCTCAATGTGATGGGATGCACCGTCAATCCCTAATTACCCTAGAGATTGAGATTTTGAGTTACTGCGCAGAACCCTGGATGTCCTCAGTAGCGGGGTACAGGCATGATGCCATGAGGCAAGGATTTAGAAGGAGTGACATTGAAGGAACAGCGAGATATTTTCAACTGGGAAACGCGAGAACCTTGGAGGGATAATTGCGGTGATAGCTTTCGCTTGTATTTGCTGCCATTGTCCTTCCAGACAGATGCTGATCGATCACTGAATTGTTCTGGCAGGATACGTATGTGTGTTCTGGGTGCAACCAAGATTTAGTTTTCCTTCGGATAATTCACAAGAAGAGAATTAAATCTTCATTTCCAGACTGGGAATGAAAGCCTGTTCTGGGCAATGCAAACTCAGACTCATATGCAGGGATGTCCATTGATACTGCAGTAGCCTTTGGGACCTGTTCAAACTCTCGTGCCTGCTCCTCACGTCATAATTGTCTTCGTCAGCAGTGTTTCTCTCTCCAAGTTTCCAAGTCGGTTCATATTATCACCCTTGGTTTCAATGTGAAGAAGGCAATGCTGTGATAATCTGATGTTGTTCAGCAGATATACTGCAGCAAGTTAAGTAAAGACTGATGCTAACACGAGCTCCTTTTGAGCTGCGCTGATCTGTTGGCAGCAAAAAAGGCAACGTTCAACTCGCCTCATTCCGGATGACGGGCTCGAGATGACCAGTGGTTTCTCGCTGAATTAGTTCAGGCTCTGGAATGTAAAAAACTTCAAGTATGAAAGTACAGTGAAGGGAAATGTTTCACAGAGTGGGACATTCTAAGATAAACAGTGACGGTGATTATGTTTGCTGATTTTTCACCTTGTGAATGCTGTTTCCCTGGTGTGGACGTTTACATTACCTATTGACAAACTGCCACATACAAACCTGGTCTTTGGGTCAGTGACGGAATTGATAACACGCCTGACGTCGAATTAGGGGATTGTTGGTTCGCATTTAAAATCATGAGAATGCAGTGTGCACGTCCATTCCTGTTGTCTGTCAGGAACGGAAGGGTTTGGGTTTTCGAATTTACAGTTTCTTTCGTTCACTTCAAATTCTAGCTCAGATCAACGTCTCTCATTGTCTGTAGAATTGGCTTTGGTTTAACCAAAAGCTGCCTTTTGGAGGTTGAACTTGTATGATGGAGCGGACATCTGAAGTGAAGCACAAGGTGCTGGTCAAATCCTAAGAACTCTGCCACTTTCGGGGAATGTGTCTGTGTGTCTCTTTCTGTGGGAGACACGACGTGGGGAATAACACAGTGTGACTATGTCAAACTTCAATCCCATTGTTATGTCATCTAAGATCAAAGCGAGAACCTCACTGCTATTTGCACTGGAAGCATCAGAACACATAAGGTTATGGAATAAAGCTGGAAACTGGGAATAGAATCGATGAATGTCTTTAAACCAGACTGCACCATGAGCCAAATGGGATTTTTCATTCTGCAAAACTTGAAGACGAGTAGAAACCAATCTGCAGTGAAACTGATCAGAAATGAAATGGAAAATCCATTTCATTGAGAATACGTGCAAGAGCGTCTGTCTTCATTCCGTGTAATCTCGTAGTTAGGATTTGGAACTCTAAGTGCAATAGTGTTGGTTCTATTCTCGGACAGGGAATGCATGTTTTATTGTGCAAATATATCGTGGTACCAGTATTTCTTACCACTGGTCCGAACCTGGTAATGCTTGGTTTTGTGTCAGGTTATCAAAAACAAAAAGATACAGGTTTTGGAAATATGAACTAAAAACGAGAATTGATAGAGAAACCTGCTACACCTGGCAACATCTGTGGAGAGAAACAGTTTTTTTTTTCTTAAGATGGACAGGAAACAGGTTAGTTATAGTTTTCTAGATTATACTGATGGGAAAATGATAATCTTACCTGCCAAACCAGGAAATTTATCAAAATAACTCCTGAGCTTACAAACATCGAATCTACAATCTTAAAAGGACTTAATCATCTGTCATGCTACTTTCATTTTCCTGAGCTGGTGGAAGGCTATGTTTTATTGGCTACATTTCCTTTTAGTTTCCGTTATTTAGCAGTCACGCCGAATGGAGAATTGTTTCTTTCAGTGTCTGCCTCAATATGTGTCTTTGTTTCTTCTATATTTGTCTCTGTATCCTCCTGGGCCTTTTTCACATTCTCCGACTCTCTGGCTGTCCATATCCCTCATTTCCCATTTCTGCCCTTGAAAAGCCTGACATTCAGAGACAGTTTGAGATTCGAACTGCTGAGAGGCTTTCTGACGCCTGGCTGGAGTCGGTCGAAGGAGTCTCACATTCTCTGTATAATGCGTCTGTCACTTCGACCTGAGGCAAGGAGACATTTCTTCCTCAAAATCTAAAGACCCTTTCGAAGTTCAAGTTGATTTCGTTATCCAACAGAAAAAGAAAGTAATTACATAATAGATGAAGAAGGAAAACGATGCATTTACTGTTGGTGCACAACGAATGAATGGTGACAGCAGAGAATGAGGGTGATCATGTCGTGGTGTCACTGCCATTACCACAACATTTCCCAGGAATGCTGCAGTGTCTCCTGCCTCACCACTTAATTTCCACAAAACTGGGAATAAAGGAATCAGAATAAGAGGATGAGAAGCAGAAGTGCTTGTGGAACTGCGGGAAGAATCTCCATGTTAAAATAGCAGTTAAAAAGAGCAACCTACACCACTGGATTTAAACCAGGAAAATGAAGCCGGAACGCGAAATCAGAATGTACAGCAATTCAAACAGGATACACAGTTTCTTGATCAGCAACACAATACTTGAGAGAAATAACGAGCTTGCAATACAATGAGCAGGCACCAGTGTGATGGGAGCTGCTTTCACCAGCTAAGCCATGGCGCCACGTTAAAAGCCAGATTTCTCGTCCATATGTGCAACGCCTGAACCACTGGATCACAGGAACTCGAAAACGCGTTTTCTGTATTAATGTTGCTCAGTTTGAATGGCAATCAAACTCTGCTTGTGCAAAAACAGACGTTTCAATGCTGAGCATGCCCCACTAAAAAGGCACAGAAAAAGACAGTATCCTCTTGCATTGGCATCTAACAGATATTTTCGTCTGTTTAAACTGACAGAATAAAGAGGATGTGCTCATCTCCTCTCGTGTCCCATTAACCACGTTAATACACACGCAGGGATTTTCAAACCAAGACGAACAGGCTCATTGTTGTGAATTGACAGCAGTGGTGTATCAGTCATTGCGAACAGTGAGCAATAAATGCTGAATCAATAGCACTGACACTGAGCCTTGCACCATCAGCTCCACACTCACATCTTGTGTTATGTCTCCTAGGCATCAGTGCATTTGACTTTAATTATTCTACCCTGCACCTCTCCTCAAGTTATTCCCGACCGCTTGCAGTGTCGAATTAGAACATGCAATTATTAGAAATGCATTTCTGGGACACAGTTGTCTTTCAATGAGGTAAGATTCACTGCCCATCCCTAATTATCCCAAAGATGTAGGGGACGATTAATTTTGTTAACTCCTCAAATCCTTAGTTTGGAGGTACTGACAAGAAACCACTAGAGATGGACTTCCTGGATTGCGGAGAGCAGACCGACCCCAAACTGCTAAGGTAACTCACCCAGGGAAGAGCAGATGGACCCCACTCTGTCAATGTAACTCAACCAGGGGACAGAAGTCTGACATCACACGATCAATGTAACTCAACGAGGAAATTATGGCCTGACCGCACTCTGTTAATGTAACTCACCCAGGGAAGAGCAAACTGACGCCACTCTGTCAATGTTACTCATCCAGGGAAGAGCAGACTGACCCAATATTTTGTATGTAACTCACCCAGCAAATGGCAGACTGACACCACTCAGAGAAGAGCAGGCTGGACCCATTCTGTCTCTATCACTCATCCAGGAAAGAGCAGGCTGATCTGATTCTGTCAATGAAACACAAGCAGGGAGACGAGCCTGATCCCACTCTGTCAAAGTAACTCACTCAGAGAAGAGAAGACTTATTCCATTCTGTCTATGTGAATCATCCAATGAAGACAGTAATGAAACCATACTTGCTGTTAAACTCAAACAGAGAAGAGCAGACTCTCACGATTCTGAGAAAGTATTACGCCCGTGGAGGAGCATACTGACACCACTCTCTTAACGTAGCTCACCCAGGGAAGAACAGACTGAGTCACTCTGTGATATTACTCACAAAGAAAGGAGCAGACTGACCCCATTCTGTTAATATGACTCTCCCAGGAAAGAGCAGATGAAGCCCAATCTGTCAATGTGACTCAACCAGGGAAGAGCACTCTGACCTCACGCGATCACTTTAACACAACTAGAAAATTGCAGACTGACGCCACTCTGTCAATGCAACTCACCCAGAAAAGACCAGACTGATCCCACACTGTCCAAATAACTCACTCCGTGAAAAGCAGACTGATGCCACTCTGACAATGTACCTCGCACAGGAAAGAGTAGACTGATGCCACTCTGTCAATGTAACTCACTGAGGAAAGAGCAAACTGACGCCACTCAGTCACTGTTACTCACCGAGGGGAAGGGCAGACTGACCCCACACTCTCAGTGTAACTCATCAGACTGATCCCACACGGTCAATATAAGTCATTCACTGAAGAGCTGTCTGACCCCAGTCTGTGAATGCAATTCACTCAGGGAAGAGCAGACTGATCCCATTCTGTCTATGGCACGCACCCAATGAATGAACACTAACCCCACTCAACCAATGTAACTCGCCAGAGAAGAGCAGACGGAAGCCAGACTGTCAACATAAATTATCGAGGGAAGATAATTTTCTGTTTCACTCAGGCAGGGAAGAGCAGACTGTCACCACTCTGTGAAAGAAATTCGCCCAGCGAAGGGCAGACTGACCCTACTGTATCTGCGTGACTGACACAGATAAGAGCAACTAATCCAACTCTGACAATGTCTCTACCTCAGGGAAGAATACCCTGACCCCTCTCTGTCCAAGTAGCTCACCCAGGAAACAGCAGACTATCCCCACTCTGTCTATTTAAGTTCAATAAAATCCTCTGAAGTACGTCCTGTCCAGACACTCTCCACATCCCTGTCTCTGTAACCGTGTGCGTTCAATGGCGAATCTAAATAACCTGCAAATGTTTAGAATGTGGCAGCAAACCAGAGCTACCACACAGAAATTGGGCGAATGTGCAAACTTCCATCAGGCAGTCACCTAAGCCTGGAATGGAAACCAAACCCGACAGCAGTCGTGATTATAAAATGGCAGAACAGAAACCCATCAAAAAGAATTGCATCCCTGTGTGTTGCAACGATTCTGAGTATTAATTAAGCCCCCCTCACTGTAGTTAATTTCCATTTTCATCACTGCCAACCTTCTTCAAAGCAAAGCACGCACTTGCTTTTTTCAGACTTTTGACATCCCGCTTTCATCCCGCTTTTTACCTAATCATATTTCTGACTTTATAAACTACGTCACAACAGGTTGACAACTGCAGAATGAGCTTTGTTCCGTTCTCCACTGATGTTGAGAGTATGAATACAGCATATTCGAATAGGACTTGATGCGCTTGCGGGTGGTGCATTATGGCTTCTTTTTTTTTGATTTTCGGTCTACTATTTCGAGTTCATTGCGCAGACTTCTGAAGAAGACTTTTTGGAGTCGAAATGGTAACTGTGTTTTCTGTCGGAAGACAGACGTAGCTTTATTTCTGTTCTCTTATAAATTGATCTTCTTCTGATCTTTGCAAGTGAAATAGGGTGCATTGCTATTGCTCGGTTTTAGTTTCAAAATCAAGAGAAACATGAAGGAGACAATATCAAAGAACACAAAGTACTGAGTTGTTAAGATAATGTTTGCAGCAATGGTGGACATGAAGGTCAAATTAAGATACGGTTCAAGAACATTTAATCTGGAAGTGCTATGTGACTTTAGTTCCAAATATATGTTTCCGTTCTCCCAGTACATCTTTTTGACTCCCAGAAAACATTGATTGTTTTCTGTATTCACTTTGTTTCGCGATATCTGTCTTCTGGTCGACCAGGGACAACTTGAATTTGCGTCTGCATTGAATAAGATTTCGCTCTTTCTTTCGAGAAGCAAACCTGTGCATTATGTACCACTTATCATGGTGATGGCTCAGAAGTTCAAAATGACTTACGGTTTATGGATCGTGAGCAAGAATGAAGTGATCCACTTGCGAACAGATGTCACCACGCCCTATTCCTACATCGGGCCTGAACGGTCCATTGGCAGAGTCTGCAGAAAGGAAGTGTCTAAGTGAACTAGTCCTTTGTTCAGTTTGATTTGATACCAATGGTTGTGCTGTTTTGGTGCAGAAATGTGTCAACATCTCTGACGTTAGAGTCAAAATTTAAGTCACATCTACTCCATGGAGTTACTTCTCAGATCGGAACATGCTGACATGAAAACATCTAGCTCTGAGAGCAAATGTTTTTACATTAAACTGGGAGTATGTTTAACTAAGCAATTCAGATAGCCAAGATGAATAATTGGCATTTGGTTCTTCATGCTGAGCTCTCCACACCAACTGCTCCAACGAAGGCCGTGGATAAGATCCCCATCGATTATTTTGGTCAATTTTAGCCTCAACAACAACCTTTTGTTCTGAACAATGCCACACCACAAGCAGAGGGCTAAGTGTGATTTTCATCGTTAATTTTCAAATTCAGTTCTTAATGCACAGTTTCTTATGAATGTGGACAGCAGAAGACAGTTAACATTCCATTTCAAATATTTCCAGTAAATTCTACTCCGCTGATATCGCCTTGTCTTATCACACCACAAGCCAGGAATCTGGATCAGTCGAGTTCCTTTTCACACATGGAGTTGCTTTTTCTAATTCATTGACTGCTGCTTTAACAGATTATTGGCCTTGAGAGTCAGTTGTAAATTAGGTTGAACTTTCTCAGCTTGACTTTCAACTGATCCTAAAAAAAAGTCATCACCTGCAGGTAAATGTATTGCATTGCTTCATGTTTTGCTTAATTACAGCCCCCCCCACCCCCACCCCCACCCACCGACCCCGGAACATCCAAGTTTCACGATAGTCCGACAAATGTTTTGAAACTGATTCGTGTTGGAAGTTGGTGGCTTTTTGTGTCTCGACAGATAATTTATTCAATTAGACGTCTTGAAATTACTTCGGATTCTTCACAGTTGAAAAATTACTTTCTATTGAATGCAAAGCTAAAGCTCCACAAAATCCAAATTCTGCAAAGGAATTAATGACTTTTAAAAGAATCAACGCTGTGAGCGGGATTCGAACCTGCGCAGGGAGACCCCATTGGATTTCAAATCCAACGCCTTAACCTCTCGGCCATCACAGCTGCAGGAAAGTGGCCAATTTTCATAGTAAAAGAACTTAATTCATGAAATATGTACTTTGTTTGAAGAACAAATTGTCAAGATCCAAAGATTTCGCCAAATCCTTTGCAGAGACCCAGACGAACGTTCCCTTTGTAGATTGTCAGGCTTTCCCCGCAAACTAGATCCTGACAAAGCTGAACATAGAACATAGAACATAGAACAATACAGCACAGAACAGGCCCTTCGGCCCACGATGTTGTGCCGAACTTCTATCCTAGATTAAGCACCCATCCATGTACCAATCCAAATGCCGCTTAAAGGTCGCCAATGATTCTGACTCTACCACTCCCACGGGCAGCGCATTCCATGCCCCCACCACTCTCTGTGTAAAGAACCCACCCCTGACATCTCCCCTATACCTTCACCTTAAATTTATGTCCCCTTGTAACACTCTGTTGTACCCGGGGAAAAAGTTTCTGACTGTCTACTCTATCTATTCCTCTGATCATCTTATAAACCTCTATCAAGTCACCTCTCATCCTTCGCCGTTTCAACGAGAAAAGGCCGAGAACTCTCAACCTATCCTCGTACGACCTACTCTCCATTCCAGGCAACATCCTGGTAAATCTTCGCTGCACCCTCTCCAAAGCTTCCACATCTTTCCTAAAGTAAGGCGACCAGAACTGCACACAGTACTCCAACTGTGGCCTAACCAAAGTCCTGTACAGCTGCAACATCACTTCACGACTCTTGAATTCAATCCCTCTGCTAATGAACGATAATACTCCATAGGCCTTCTTACAAACTCTATCCACCTGAGTGGCAACCTTCAAAGATCTATGTACATAGACCCCAAGATCCCTCTGTTCCTCCACCTGACTAAGAACCCTACCATTAACCCTGTATTCCGCATTCTTATTTGTTCTTCCAAAATGGACAACCTCACACTTGGCAGGGTTGAACTCCATCTGCCACTCCTCAGCCCAGCTCTGCATCATATCTAAGTCCCTCTGCAGCCGACAACAGCCCTCCTCACTGTCCACAACTCCACCTATCTTTGTATCATCTGCAAATTTACTGACCCACCCTTCGACTCCCTCATCTAAGTCATTAATAAAAATTACAAACAGCAGAGGACCCAGAACTGATCCCTGCGGAACTCCACTTGTAACTGGGCTCCAGGCTGAATATTTACCATCTACCACCACTCTCTGACTTCGACCGGTTAGCCAGTTTTCTATCCAATTGGCCAAATTTCCCTCTATCCCATGCCTCCCGACTTTCCGCATAAGCCTACCTTGGGGAACCTTATCAAATGCCTTACTAAAATCCATGTACACTACATCCACTGTTCTACCGTCATCGACATGCTGGTCACCTCCTCGAAGACTTCAATAAGACTTGTAAGGCAAGACCAACCCTTCTCAAATCCGTGCTGGCTGTCCCTAATCAAGCAGTGTCTTTCCAGATACTCGTAAATCCTATCCCTCAGTACCCTTTCCATTACTTTGCCTACCACAGAAGTAAGACTAACTGGCCTGTAATTCCCGGGGTTATCCCTATTCCCTTTTTTGAACAGGGGCACAACATTCGCTACTCTCCAGTCCCCTGGTACCACCCCCGTTGCCAGTGAAGACGAGAAGATCATTGCCAACGGTACTGAAATTTCCTCTCTTGCTTCCCACATAATCCGAGGATATATCCCGTCAGGCCCGGGGGACTTGTCTATCCTCAAGTTGTTCAAAATGTCCAACACATCTTCCTTCCTAACAGGTATCTCTTCTAGCTTATCAGTCCGTTTCACACTCTCCTCTTCAACAATACGGTCCCTCTCGTTCGTAAATACTGAAGAGAAGTACTTGTTCAAGGCCTCTCCTGTCTCTTCCGACTCAATACACAGTCTCCCACCACTCTCCTTGATCGGACCTACCCTCGTTCTCGTCATTCTCAGGTTTCTCACATACCCATAGAATGCCTTGGGGTTATCCTTGATCCTATCCGCCAAGGATTTTTCATGCCCTCTCTTAGCTCTCCTAATCCCTTTCTTCAGGTCCCTTCTGGCTATCCTGTATCCCTCCACTGCTCTGTCTGAACCCTGTTTCCTCAACCTTATGTAAGCCTCCTTCTTCCTCTTTACTAGACATTCAACCTCCCTCATCAACCAAGGCTCCCTCACACGACCATTTCTTTCCTGCCTGATCGGTACATACATATCAAGGACACGTCGTATCTGCTCCTTGAAAAAGTTCCACATTTCCACCACATCCTTCCCTGACAGCCTATGCTCCCAACGTATGCTCCTCAAATCCTGTCTTACAGCATCGTAATTTCCCTTCCCCCAATTGTAAAAACTTCCTTGTTGTGCGCACCTATCTCTTTCCATAACCAAGGTGAAAGTCACAGAATTGTGGTCACCATCACCAAAATGTTCACCCACTAACAAGCCCACCACTTGTCCCGGTTCATTACCGAGTACCAAATCCAATATGGCCTCCCCTCTGGTTGGACAATCTACATACTGCGTTAGAAAAGCTTCCTGGACACACTGCACAAACACCGCCCCATCCAATCTACTTGATCTAAAGAGCTTCCAATCAATATTTGGGAAGTTGAAGTCGCCCATGACTACGACCCTGTGGCTTCTGCACCTTTCCAAAATCTGTTTCCCAATCTGTTTCTCCACATCTCTGCTGCTATTGGGGGGCCTATAATAAACACCCAACAAGGTGACTGCACCTTTCCTATTTCTGACTTCAGCCCATACTACCTCCAGAGGCAGATACCCCTCAAACTTCCTTTCTGCAGCCGTTGTACCATTTCTAATTAGAAATGCCACCCTGAAGTTGTGGGAATGATTCTTCATCGAATTTTAGAGTCACGGATGTACACCACATGAAGAGAGGATCATTGTCTCACTGTGTCCGATCGATTTTGACTCAATTGCTCATCATCTGGTACCAAAGTTGTGTTTTAATATTCATCAAAATATGGTATTAGAAATGTTGATGCTAAGTCCATAAACACTAGCTACACTCGTAAAAAAAAGTCGGAATTAGAAAGAATGCAGAACCAACTAATCCGTAAGTTCTGACATCAGGTAATGAACTTGTGAACACAAGAGAGGAAGATTGACCGATGATTTGGAACTTGAAATCGTCTTGACAGAAGTATTTGCAAAGTTTTTGCGGTTGTTCTAGAGTCATCAAGTCCTTGAACAATACAACACGGAAAGTGGCCCTTCTTTCCAATTTGACCATTGAGGACAGTTATCCTAAATTAGTAGGTCCCATTTGCCAACTTTTGGCCTACATCCCTCTGAACCTTGTTACTCATATATCCATCCAGATGCCATTAAATGTTACAGTTGCACCAGTCTCCAACAATTTCTCTGGCAGCTCATTATGGACACGACTGAAAAAGTTGCCCCTGACGTCCCTTTTAAATCCTTACCCACTAATTTTAAACCGATGTTTTCTAAGTCTTGACTTCCTCACCAGCAGAAAAACACGAGTCAACCTATCCATGTCCCTCATGATTTGATAAATAGCAACGATTTGACTTTATCCTACTTGTCAGGTGGGAAATATGTGGAGTTTATTTGTCGAAGATTTGAAGAAGAAAGTGTGATGTACAGATTTTTAGAATTGCATCTTGGAGAAGTTTTTAATAAGTCATTGAAGTCTAGCAGCAGTTGTAGAAGTCTGTTGTGAAAGCTGCAGAAGGATTTCAGGGCACGAGAACGAAGCATTATTTCCAATGTATTGTGGCTCAGTTCAACCGCACTTGGACTACAGTATGAGGAATTATAATCCTCAATTTAGGAAAGATACTAATGTCATATGAGGAATACCACGAATGGTGATTAGCCTTGATGTCATGGATGAACGTTAGTCCTGTGAATTGAAATTGGGCAAATCCGTTCTTTTTTTAACAGTTTCAACACAAGAGAGGTAATCTCATTGAGAGTTGCAAAATATTTGAAGAGATAAACAGGGTGGTGCAATTACATTTTGTTCCCTCATTGGTGAATCTAGAAGCAGGAGAGGACAATTTAACAATGAAGCATTGTGATTTATGACCAGGATGAGAAATATTGATTTTTATCTTAGCCTTGAGAAGTCTCGCTATTCAGCACTACAGTGAGCCTTGGATATTTGGTCTTTGAATGCATCGCTGTCAGCCTGACGTGCCGACACTTACTGCATCACTATAGATCTGACCCCTCACATTTACCGCCTTAATTTCAGCGTGAACCCCTCAAACTTACTGCATCACTATCCATCTGGTGCCCTCACATTTACTGCCCCACTTTCACTTCGAGACCCTCATTTTGACTGCGTCACTATCAGCCTGACTGCCAAACACTTACTTTGTCACGATCAGTCACGTCCTTACACTTCCTATGTTACTATTATCCTGACTCCTTACACTTACTGTGGCACTATCATCCTGAGCGGCTCACACTTACTGCATCACTAGCACACCAACACTCTCACCTTTACTGCGTCACTATCAGCCTGACACCTCACACGTACTGCATCACTATTCGCCTGACCCGCTCACAGGTTTTGCGTCACTACTACCCTGACCCCCTCACAATTACTGTGTCGCTATTAGCCTGAGCCTCTCACTATCACGCTGATCAAGCTCACAATTACAGCATCACTATCAACCTGACCCCCTCACACTTTCTCTGTCATTTTCACCCTGACCCTCACACACGTAATGCATGACTGTCACACTGAGACACTCACGTTGTCTGCGTCGTTATCAGCCGGACCCGCCAGCACACAGCGTCACTATCAACCTGGCCCCTCACACTTGCATGCCTCAATATCAGCGTGAACCCCTCACACTTACTGCATCACTGTCCATCTGCCATCCTCACACAAACTGCACCAGTTTCACCTTGACATCCTCATTTTTACTGCGTGACTATCAGCCTGACAACCACACACATATTGCGTCACTATCAGTGACGCCCTCGCACTTCCTATGTTAATATCACCCTCACTCCTAAAACCTACTGCGTCACTATCAGCCTGATTCCATCACACATTTTGTGTCAGTATCAGACTGACGCCTCACGCTTACCATGTTACTCAAACTCTGCATAATCACACTGATTCCGTCACTATCAGCCTGACCCCTCAGATGTATTGCGTCAATATCACCCTGACCCATTCACACTTTTCGTATCAGTTTCAGACTGATGCCTCGCACTTACTATATGACTAAAACTCTCCCCCTCACACTGACTGCGTCACTCTCAGCCTGACCCCTTCATACTTACTGCGTCAATATCAGTCTGACCCCTCAGACTTACTGTGTCACTCGCACCCTGACCTCCTCACATTTACTGCGTCACTATCACCCTGACCCACTCACACAGTCTTTGCCATTTTCACCCTGCTGGCCTAATTTTTATTGCGTCCCCATCAGCCTCACCGCCACACACTTATTGCGTCACTTTCAGTCACGCCCTCACACTTCCCATGTTACTATCACCCTGAATCCTTACACTTATTGTGTCACTATCAGGCTGACCCCTCACACTTACTGTGTCACTATCAGGCTGACCCCTCACACTTACTGTGTCACTATCAGCCTGACTCCATCACATTTATTGTGTCAGTATCAGACTGACGTCTCACACTTATCTTGTCACTAAAACACTGCCCCATCACATTGACTGTGTCATTATTAGCCTGACTCCCTCACACTTACTGCTTCACTATCGCAAGGCCCCTCTCTCACTTACGACGTCATTTACACCCTAACACCCCACACTTGCTGTGGCACTATCACACTGAGGGCCGTACACTTAGTGTCACTGTCATCCTGACCCCTTCCACTTACTGCGTCACTATCACACTGGTATCTCACACCCACTGTGTCACTATCATCCTGAGCTGCTTACACATATTGTATCACGATCACTTTGACCCGAACACACTGCATCAATATCAGCCTGACCATTTCACACATACTGCACCACTACCAAGTTGACTCCCTCACATATACTGCACCACGATCAGGCTTACCCACTCATACTTACTGTGTCACTACCACCCTGACTCCCCACTCTTACTGCGTCAAGATCATTGAGCCCCCGTACACTTACAGCGTAACTATCATCCAGACAACGTCATACTTACTGCGTCAAGATCAGCCTGGTCCCTCAAACTTAATGTGTCACTATCAGCTTCAACACTCACATTTACTGCGTCATTTCTAGCACTACCCCTGCACACTTACAACATCCCTAACCGCCTTACCCCCTTGCATTTACTTCATCACTATCAGCCTGAGACACTCACACTTACAGCTTTATTACAACCTGGCCCTGTGAGTGCATCTTCATCAATGTCACCCTGACCCCTTGCCCATACTGCGTCACGATAAGCCTAGCCCCTCAAATGTTCTGCGTCACTATCACACTGACATCTCACACTCACTGCGTCACTGTCTCCCTGACCCCTCACAATTACTGCATCACTACAACCTGACCCCCTGAAAGCATCTGCGTCACTGTCACCCTGACCCTATCACACTTGCCATGTCGCCATCACAATGACACATTCACACAGTCTGCTTCCATGTCATCCTGACACCTCACACTCACTGGATCACTACCATCCTCCCCCTCATACTGACCTGTCACTATCATCCAAAGCCGCTCACACTTATTGCGTTCCTATCACTCTGCTCCCAACACACTTACTGCGTTACTATCAGCCTGACACTCGCACGCTTCCCGCATCACTATCAGCCGGACCCCTCACAATTTCACCGTGTCTATCAGTCTGACTCCTCACATTTCCTGCATCACTATCACCCTGCCAGTTAACACTTAATAGCCAGTAGTAGCCTGACGCCCTGAACATACCGAATCAATATCAGCCTGAACACTCACACTTACTCTGTCACCATCACGCTGATCCCCTCACACTCACTGCATCACTATCACCCTGTCTCCTCTCACTTCCTGCATTAGGATCACACTGACTCACCGACACTTACTTCATCAGTATCAGCCTGACCCCTCACACATACTGTGACATTATCAGCCTGACCCCACCACACTTGCTGCGTCTCTATCAGCCTGACCCGCTCACACTTACTGCTTCACTATCAGACTGACCCCTCACACTTACCGCATCACTAACAGCCTGACACCTCACACTGACTGCGTCACTATTCCCCTAACACCTCACTCTTATTGGCCATTACCAGCCTGACACCCTCAACTTAATGTGTCACGACCAGCCTGAACGCACACACTTCCTCCCTCACTATCACCCTGACTGTCTCAAATTCACTGCGTCAGTCTCTGCCCGACCCCATCACACTTACTACGTCACTATCACCCTGTCCCCTCCCACTTTATGCGTCAGGATGAGCCTGACACTGTAACACTTACTGCATCACTATCAGCCTGATCTCCTTCCAATTACTGCGTCACTATCAGCCTGACCACTCACTCTTACTGCGTCACTGTCACACTGACCCCTCACATGAAGTGCTTCACTATCACCCTGACCACCTCACACTTACTGTGTCACTATTGATCTGATCCCTCAGACTTACTGCATCACTATCACTCTGACCCCCCGCACTGCGTAACTATCGGCCTGATCCACTCACACAGTCTGTGTCACTACCACACTGACACCTCACCCTCATTTAGTCACTATCATCCTCACTCCATCACACTTATTGAGTCACTGTCAGCCTGATCCCCTGTAATGGAAAATTATCATTTTTGGTGAAATCTGTGAAAGCATGGTTGAAACAAAGAAGTATGGACCTAACTTTGCAAAAAGACAGAAAAAATGTAAAGTTCAACCTAATTTTCAGCTGATTCTCAAGGCCAATAATCTATTATATCAGCAGTCAATGAATTAGAAAAAGCAACTCCATGTGTGGAAAGGAACTGGACTGATCCAGGTTCCTGGCTTGAGGTGTGATGAGGCAAGATGATATATAGTATAAACGGAATATGTGAAAACCGTCAGGCGTCCATTTTATGAGGCGTCTTGCAAATGTGTCGAGTCCATTCTGCAAATTTCAAAAATAAACTTTTGCTTTGCTCTTGGTAGCATTTGCTTCGGGTCAATTGAAATTCCACGTCAGTAAACTCGGGGGCTCGTCTGGGACCCTGCAACTGGGTAAGATATTGAAGATTCCCAGGAGGTGTACGCGCCACTGCCTTGAAGGTCTTTCACTTTGTTTCGAGCGCTGAATTGGGCCCTTTGAGTGAGAGGACTAGGGATAAGTGGATCGCCCCAGAGTCGCGTTCCGAATCGAATAGGGTCAGGGTAATAGTTGTGGCTAAATCCGACATAGGGACTCGTTTGAGGAGAATAGACGAACCAGTAAGAGGGACCAGTGAACTCACGTGCGGTATTCGAGTAAAACTCAACTCAAGAGAGTTTAAGAGACGGCAAGATTAACGGTGGTTTGAGACTTGGAGCCACCATGGGCAGCGTTGGAGTCACCAAAGCTGTACCGGTTACGTGGGTTCTTGGTTTTTGAAAACCAAGGCAATGAGGCGGTCGTGCCCAATGAGAGGGGACCTCCGGAGGTAAAAGCAAGTTATATTGGCAAAGAGAAGATTATGGTATCGTGAGAGAGAGAGAGATAGACAGATAGACAGACGGAGAGACAGACAGAGAGAGATGAACACTTTTCCAATATCCATGAAAATCGGCTCCAGCAAGAGCAAATGAAAAGAGGGTCGACAGACAACTCGGAATGGTCAAGAAAAAAATAGAGTATATGCTGAATAATTATGGTCCAGTTTCTGAAAAACAGTTAAAAATGTAAATCAAGGAATGTGTTTTTCTGGAGGAAGGAAGTTTTAGTAATATTCAGTTGCAAATGCTGAGGTGACCGTTGGAGGAGAGAAAGAAGGAGAAACAGAAGGGTAAAATAGAACCTGTGAATTGGAGTGCTTATCACATGTTGAATGCTTAGCCTGATTTCAGGGAAAGAAAATCTCGAAATAAAGATAGATCAAGTACACGTACAAACACCAGCGCACATGCACACACACACGGAAAACAACCGAATGAAGCTGGACAGTGTCTTTCGACTGGATCAGATCCTGACCTTAATGGGTGCCCTCGAAGAGCTACAGCCCCCCTACGAGATCCAATTCACGAAGATTCCAAGTCAAAGGTCGCCACCTCAGGGTCTGCTGAATCACCAATAGCATATCGTACCCACAATCAATTGAAGCAAGAATCCCTAAAGAAGTCGAGACAATGTCCCAGTACCTTTAGCGCCTCACGAAAGTCGATAACGTCTCTTGTGGCCTGATACCACCCAAGGACATAACGAGGCAGAGATCACATCGTATGAGGCACACCAGAGGAGCAGCCTCATTAATGGAATGAAGTACAAAACAACAAATTAGGTAATAATATACGTGTATTACCTGGGATACGGGAAAGTTGAATTAGATAGAACAATACGTGATACATGCTGAAAAACTACTGGCTCAAGAGAACCATAACCGGAAACTAAAGATGGAACAGCAATCACATGAACCTCAGCTTATTATGATGCAAATGGTCGTTCAGCCATTGGAGGGAGGGACTGCGGGAAAAGAGAGAGGCACAGGTGGAGTTCGCAAAAGAGGAAGGGATCGCGAAAGTGCGTTTGCAGAGATAGATCTGGCTGGTGCTTTGTTTGCGGAGCAATGGACCACTGGTCAGGACAGTGCCCGCACAGACAGCCTCAATCGGTCCTGGAGGCTGGACAGCATGGTGACTGACAGGGACGACTGAGGTTGAGGTGGGCAGGCCACAAGGTACAGGTTAACCTCTTTCCTTTATACTTGTCAACGAAGAATGCCGAATGCTAATCACTTCTACTAACCTAACGGGCACTGAGATGTATCCCAACTCTATATTGAACATTGAGATTGCGAAGTATGGACAATATGTTCAATATAACAATCATGCGAATATGTCGATGCCTACCTCTATGTTATACGTGGAAGGTACAGCAGTTACCTTTTTGGTAGATACATTGCCAGCATATTGACTCCTCAAATCAAGACAGTTCAGAGAGTTGATACCAATAAAGATGAGGAGAATGTTCCTGAACTCAATGGAGGCATCAGGCGTCGTGATATGGGAGAGTTTTACCGCACCCATATTGTGTGAAATCAGTAATGTGTATCCATTCTAATTCTCAATTTTGTTAGCGGAATTCTGTCCTTTACATTTGATGGATCGGGATCTCATAGTGAGACTGGGGTTGTATTTGCTCAGTACTCCGACGGGCTTTCAGGTAATTCAAAGGGAGAATTCACAAGTGTAAATTGAAAAATACAACCCAAGACCACTGGTGTATGTCTATGAGTGGCGATTAAGCCAGAGAGCAATGAGTTCAGTCAGCAATTCACTCGCCCTGGAAGCAGGTAACCATGTTAATCCTATTAACACAATTTTTTTTGGCGGGAATATGCTGCACTGCACAGCACACATACACCACGATAGCCCTGCGGAACCATAAGCGAAGTATTGGTTCAGGAGATTGGTTAAACCAGGTCAGATGTTATTGTGCGAATTTTATTGAAGGGATGGCAGATGTGCAGTCAGTGTGAACTTATGTAAAGTACCTGCGACGGCAAGTAAGCTCTATATTTTTGATGTGGAAGGCTATGCTCCCCGCGTGTCACTGGCGAAGGTGTCCAGTGACTGGTGGCAAGATTTGGGGCCATGGGTACTAAAGGCATAAAGAACGAAATGTTGGGTGTTCTGAGACGATGTGGGGATGTGGTTCAATGCAGATATGCGGACATATAGGAATAAATTAATTTGTCTAACTCAGGTAATAGAACAGTTGAGGTTACCCCCTCTAGCCCTGAAGAGCCTAGAAGGCTGAACTGGCGTTTCCCGAAGATAAACTTCACAGACCCAAGATTAATAACGGTCCCTACTGAATTATGGGTAAAAGGCAATCATGATGTGGGGCTTATACGAGGTTGTGAACCAATACGAGTAACCACGAAGTCGGAGTATCGTCCTTGCAGAGCACAATAGCCGTTAAAACCCGAGGCCATGGACGTAGTTACTCCAGTCTTTCAATCCTTCCCAAATGCTAGAGAGATAATCCCCTGTGTAAACTCACCGGTGAGAACTCCCATTTTTCTGATCAAAAAGGCAAAAATTCCAAGTGAGCCGGAGGAATGGAGGTTTGTTCAAGACCTGCAGGCAGTCAATAACAGTGTTGTCCCGCGCGCATCAAATGTTCCCAAACCCTATACTGTATTAAATCAATTTCCACCGGACAGTAAATGGTTCCCTGCTGTGGATTTACCCAAGTCTGCTGACAGCACTAAAAAATGTCAGAATGTGAGTTGGCGAGGAAGATGTAAAAATGCTCCAAAGTGACTGAGACAAGTGAAATTACTTGGATAATATGTGGCAGATGGAAGCAATGGGAGAGAAGAGGTGTTGTGTACTTTGATGGGAACAATAGAATGGCAGCCTCTTATTTGAAAAGGAAATGGTTGAAAAATGTTGTTCTACAAACGAACTTAAGCTGCATTTTCGTTTATTTCTGCACAGCCCTCTGAGTACATGCAGGGCAGTGAGTCTGAAGCCAGAAGTCAATACTGGGAATGGCATTGACACGCTGACCAGTGTATATAGACCCAGCAAGTGGGGAGCTGTAACATTGAAGGATGACCTTGTACCAGTCACTAAAGCAATATTGCAGGAGCAGAAAGCAGGTAGACAGATAAATGATGTATTGCTCCTTCATTTCAGCGGAATTGAGTGCAGGAGTAAGAGTATCCTACTGCAGCTGTACAGGGCCTTGGTGAGACCCCATCTCGAACATTGTACAGTATTGTGTGCAGTTTTGGTCTCCTTACCCAATAAAGGACAAACCTGACATTGAGGGAGAGCAGCGAAGGATGACCAGACTGATCTTTGGGATGACAGGCTTGTTGTGAGAGCAGAGTTTTGGGCGACTGGACCTGTATTCCATGGGATTTAGGAAAATGAGTGGTGATCACAGTGAAATATATAAAACTCTGACAGGGCGCGACAGATTGGAAGCTGGCTTGGATGCCTCAGACAAGGGGCCACAGCATTAAGTACAGAGAGACCACTTTGCATTGAGATGAGAATAAATGTCTTCACTCAGAGACTGGCGAACAAGGAGGACTCTCTCCCAGCTCGGGCTGTGGAAACCTAGGCACTGAATATAAATAAGGTTTTCTGGAAATTAAAAGGATAGGGAGAGAGCGGAGTATCGTGTGAAGATAGAAGATCAGCTATCAATCCAGGTTATTCTCCAATAACTCAGTCGCTGTGTTCCTGTGCAACACCATGTTGTGCAAAATCGTGCAATATTAATAATGGGGTCTATGGGAAACAGAGGGTAAGGGGCGAACCCCCAAAAATATTAGTAAAGCCAAAAATTTAATTTAGTCTAACACACATACTAGCACAGTCTAAATAAATCTTTAAGTTCCATATTGTAATAAAACAGTGCTGTAAATGTGACACTTTCAAAATACAGGTCACTGACTACAGCAGTGTACCTTTCACCACACTCTTCACCAGAAAGCGCGTGGGGCTGACTGACCACGTGATTCCGATGGGGAAACTTCAGTTCTCCTCAAGAATCTCCCCACAGTTTGAAATAAAGTTCGTTCTAAGTGGATACTACAACTCCCCGTTTCAGGCTCAGTTTCAAGGCTTCCAGAGCGGATTGCATTCCTGTTTTAGCTGAACAGATTGATTGTACATTTTGCAGACAGAGGATCCTGAGGCTGGGTTTTGCTGTTCAGTTGGTTCCCGGCAAGGAATTGCGTCACAATGAACAGGAGTTCACTTTATGGAAAAAGGTTCATGAATCACATTGCATCCAAATTGTATTTAATCAACATGCGTTATCTGAGAACTGCCTGTATAATGAATGGAGGAGCAAAATTGATGGGCTGAAGGGACTACAGCAGTTCTCACTTTATATTTCACAATGTTTAAACATATCAAGGGATATGAATATTGTATGGGTAAAACTGCATTAAGGAGATGTTCGACCATTAACTTGCACAGAGAAAGCTCAATGTGTTGTGTGACGGACTCATTTCCCGAAGTTCCTGTACAGTTTATGGGAAACCTCAGTAAATGTTGTCACAAACCGTCAGACGTTAGGAAGGAGGTCTCTGCAGGGTCAACAGGACTATGTTTCCCGTTCCCTTTTCCGACACCAAAGTTGGAGCCAGGTGTTATCTCCGGGTATATCCTTTAAGAGTTCGGAGCAGTTGATACAATTGAGTGCCTTGCTTGGCCGTTTCAGGGACGATTGAAGAGTTTATCACATGTCTGTGCGTCTGGAGTCACTTTTAGGCCAGACCAGGAAAACACGGGAGAAACACTTCCTGAAAGTACATTGGGGAAGGACATCGATGTTTACAATCAACATTGGACACAAGATCACTATTACTGATACCAGATTTTAGATCTTGATATGTTAATAATTGTTTTCATCTTCCACCAGCTGCCCAAGCATGAGACTGGTCTGTATTAGTAATGCAATGACAATTCCACAACAGCACCATCTCCACATGGAGACCTATCTGAAACCACGCTGAGCAGGTTATTTCTGTGCTATTTGACCGCTCTGTCATATGGAACTCCCACCAATTTGACTGTTGTGATGGGACTGATGGGGTGGTAATTGGTCAGATTGTATTTATTCCCTTCTTAGGAAACTGAACATAGCTGAGTAATTTTCCACATTGTCAGGGAGATGTCAGAGTTGGAGCTGGAATGAAACAGCTTCCCCAGTGACACGGCTTATTGTGCAGCACAAGTCTTCAGTCCCATTGCAGGAATGGGGTCAGGGCCCATTGCCTTTATTGTATCTACTGTGTTCAGCGGTTTCTTCATGTCACGTGCATCGGATCGAAATGGTTGAAGACTGGCATCTGTGATTCTGTGGGCACCATGATAGGGCAAGTTGGAACATCCACTCAACACGTCTGGCTGAGGACAGTGCAGACACCACATACTTGACTTTTACACTGATGTACAGGACTGTTCCATTATTTAGGATGGGGATATTTGTGGAGTCTTCTCCTCCAGTACGTTGTTTAATGGTCCATCGACATTAATGCTTGGATTTGGCAGGATGACAGTGCTTCGATCTGATTTTTTACTCGTGGTATAATTTCTGCCTCTGTACAAGATGTTATTTCTGCTGTTTCCAGAGAAACCAGCCAATTGCGGTCGCTTTAATGGGTTGTCATCAGGTAAAGGAACACATGGTACTGACCCTGGCATGTTCACCCACACTCGTCACTGAACTATAGATCAGCTTCAGGGTAATGGTGGACTGAGGGATTATCCTGAGGGAAAAATCTCAGTCAGGGAGCAGACGATCAGGCATGGAGCAAAACCTCCCATGTCTGAACGGGGCTGAGTGAACCCCCCAGTACACAGTATCATTAAGTCCTGTAATCCCTCTCCATTTCAGTAACATATTGCTTTCTATTATTGCTGTAAATGAAATGACAGGTTATATCATGTTAAATTCCACCTGCTAAACTATTATCTATTGCCTTTACATTTCTGAATCTATTTGCAGACTCTCCACCCTCTCTTGATAATTTAATCTCTTGCTTACCACAGCGACATCACCAAACTCAGCATCTGTATATCTGTTCCTTCCTCCTGATCATTAATATAGACTGTAAATCGTTGAGAACCCAGCGCTGGTCACTGTGTGTCCCTACTGGTTACGTTCTCTCTAAATGATTTGTCCTGAGTGCCTGCTTCCAGTATGATACCCAGGCCTCCCCCATTCCTGGGAAACACAGTCGAAGAGTTGTCTAAGAACAAAGAACATCTGTGAGGAATCTAACACCTCGATGAGGCTGATGTCAACGCGGCCTCTGTTCCACTTTCCTGCCATCTCTCCACCCGAAAACTCTAGTCTCTTTTTGTAGATTGCGACACATGAAAAAAATCCACTCCACATCTCCACATTCAATTACTTTTAGCATTTTACACACGTCAATGAGATCTCCTTTCATTCTCGAGAGTATAGGCCTAAACTGCTCAATTTCTCTTCATAAGACAAGCACTTCAAATATGGAATCAATCTAATGAAGCTCTTCTGAATTACCTCCAATGGAAATACCTCATTCTGCAGGATACCCAATCTGTACTCCAGTTGCAGCCTCACTAATGCCTTGCATAGCTACACCAACACTCCCTACCTTTCTACTCTATCCTTTTATAAATAAACACTGAAATTATTGCATTTCTCATTACTTGCACTACCCGCAGGCAGGTTTTCTGTGATATGCAAGCAGGCACCCAGATCCCTCTGCACCTAAACACTTTGAACTTTCTTTCCATTTAGATAATAATTTGTCTTTCTATTATACTGGCCAACTTGAATAGCCCCATATTTATTCACTTTAATTTTCCTTGCCAAACGCCGACCCATTCACCCAACCTATCCATTTAGTTTTAAATCTCATGCATCATCATTTCGAAGTAATTTCCCACCAATGTTAGTGTTGTCTGAAAATGTGGCACCGTATTTTCTATCCCATCAACCGAGTACTGTAATACAATCGATCGCAAATGTATGAGGCATGAGTACTGAAATCAATGGCACCCCACAAATTGCATCTGCCAAAAGAAAATGACACATTTATTCCATCTGACTACATTTTGTTGGTTAATCCTCCATCCAAGCGAATAAATTACTCCTAAACCCATGTTTTCTATCTTACCACTTACTCTTTGGAGAAGCGACATATCCGATGCCTTCAGGAAGACTAGATATGTTCCATCTCCAGGATTCCCACTATCCATATTGTTTGCGACATCTTCAAATAACTCAAGCAAACAATTCAAACACGATTTAACCTTTGAAAAACTATGTTGACTCTGATGGATTGTGGTTTAACTTTGCAAATATCCTGAACAATGGACTCTAACAATTTGCCTTAAATTACAATAGTTTATTATTACAGTTTAGTGGGCGGCACGGTGGCACAGTGGTTAGCACTGCTGCTTCACAGCGCCAGAAGCCTGGGTTCAATTCCCGCCTCAGGTGACTGAATGTGTGGAGTTTGCACATTCTCCCCGTGCCTGCGTGGGTTTCCTCCCACAGTCCAAAGATGTGCAGGCCAGGTGAATTGGCCATGCTAAATTGCCCGTAGTGTCAGGTAAGGGGTAGATGTAAGGGTATGGGTGGGTTACGCTTCGGCAGGTCAGTGTGAACTTGTTGGGCCGAAGGGCCTGTTTCCACACTGTAAGTAATCTAATGTATACCATTATTATAAGTTCTTCCCTTTCGAAAACCTTTGGGTTTTCTTTGAATTCCTGTTTAATGGGCAAACGTTTTTAAGAGATCTGCTCCAGTTGCTGTGTTAGAGCCGTGTGTGGCTGAATGGACTCATCATCGTGTTGGTGTACAAACTCGATGGGCTGAAGTCTTTCTGGTGTTCCCATGTTGCCATCTCCAAGGCCACAATGACCTCTTCCTGTTGATACTTTCGAGGATTGGGAGTTGATGGCATCTTACTGTTGCTGTCTCGCATTTTGCGGAGGGTGTTGTATTCTGGGATTACTTCCTGAGAGGGGAATTATCACAGGTAACCTCACAATCATTAAAAAGTACTTGGACGAGCATTTGGAAGTGTCATAACATTCCAGGCTATGGGCCTGGTGTAGGAAAGTTGTACTAATATAGATCGTGCTGTACTTCTGTTGGCACAGAGGCTATGCCCCTGTGAGTGTATGGTGTGGAAGGTCAATTATTGAGCAGTTTAAGGCATGAATTGATGAATTTTTGAAGAGTATATTCGCAAGGGTTGTAAGAGTGAACTGTCATCACTTGATAAATCATGTCAGTGTGAAAAATATGAGAAAACAAGTACAGTTTTCTTCCAGTTTGAGGCCAAACAATTGAGAATGGGGAACAGGGAAATTGAAAAACTATGAAGCCACTACTTCAGTTCTGTCTTCACAAAAATCTCAATCAATACAAGGAAAACCAAGTATGGTGTGGGAAAGTGGTAGAGTACGTGCATCATAGAACATAGTAAGTAAATGGTTAAGGAGAAATTATTGGGGGTGAAAGTAATGGTCATAGACAACACTAACATAGATTTATGAACTGGGAATTATGTTTGAGAAACAGACTGCGAGACAAATGAAAGAGAAGCAATGGATATTAAACACGTGGAATTTTAGAAAAGTTTTGGTAAAGCTCCAAGCTCAGTTTGCAAAATCAAAGCTGAGTGGATTGGGGCGAATATATGGCTACGTTTCTAGAATGGGACAGCTGGCTGGAAACAGTGAATAGAAATAAACAGACTCGTGAAGCAACAGCCTGACATTGTCTGTAAGGTATGATTCTGTAAGGTATAAGTCCTTCCACATTTAGTCAAGAAACGTTGGGGACAATTAAACAATTCACTGGAGGAAGAGATTCCACAAATAACCCCTTCCTCCATGATGGAAGAGCCCATCAAATCAGTGTATAAGATAAGGTTGATTCATTCGCAACAATCTTCAGTCAGAAGTGCTGAGTGGATGATCCATTTCAGCCTATGTCCCAGATTCCCCATCACCTTCCCCAGATAACTCCTGTCTCATCAGCAGGACGGACACAGCAGAAGTGGCGGCACATTGGGATACGGTTGGAAGGGAATTGCTCTTGACTCCGTATCCCATGAAGTCTCATGGCATGAGTTTACACATGGGAAAGGAAACCTCCTTCTGATAACCATGTACAAGTCTCTTTCAACTGATCAATCAGTACTCCTCCATGCTGATAAACACTTGGAGGAAGCACTGAGGGTAGCACGGACGCAAGATGTTCTCTGGGTGGAGGATTTCAATGTCTACCTCCAAGAGTATCTCAGCTACAGCAATACTGATCGAGCTGGCCCGGCTCAAAAGGATATAACTGCTAGACTGGTACTGTAGCAGATGGTGAAGGGACCAACAAGAGGAAAATACATTTTGACCACAGACTGACTAATCTGCCAGTTGCAGAAGTATCTGTTCATGACAGTATCGGTAAGAGTGGCCACGACAGTCATTGTAGAGACAAAGTCACACTTGCACATTGAGAATATCCTCCACCAATTTGGGTGGTAGTATCACGGTACTAAATAGGACAGACTTCGAACAGATCTAGCAGCACAAGTCTGGGTGTCCATAAGGTTCTATGGTTCATCTCTGGGAGAAGAAGTGTACACGCACACAAACTCAGGGCCTGGCATATCCCCCTCACAACAATTACCATCAATCCAGACGGTCATCATTGGTTCAATGGAGTGTGCAGGAGGGAGGAGTAACACCAGGCAAAACTGCAAATGAGGTGTCAGCCTGTTGAAGCTACCAAACAGGACTACTTGTGCGCCAAACAGCAGAAGCAGTAAGTGATAGACAGAACTAAGTGATCCCACAAGCAAAGGATCAGATCAAAGTTCTGCAGTCCTCCCACATCTAGTCGAGAAACGTTGGGGACAATTCACTGGAGTAAGAGATTCCACAAATAACCCCTTCCTCCATGATGGAAGAGCCCAGTACTTCAGTGTATAAGATAAGGCTGATGCATTCGCAACAATCTTCAGTCAGAAATGCTGAGTGGATGATCCATTTCAGCCCCCTCCAGTGGTCCTCAGCAATTCAGTTACCAGTCATCAACCAATTTGGCTCAGTCCACACGATATCCAGAAACGATTGGAGATACTGGATACTCCAAAGAGTCCATGCTCTGACACCATTCTGGCAATAGTACTGAAAACTTGTGCTCCATAACGTATCACTACCCAAGCCAAATTGTTTAATACAGTTACAACAATGCCTATCCCCGATTATGTGGAAAATTACCCTAAGTATCTCCAGTTTATAAAAAGCAAATGTATTTCCAAGTCAGGATGGTGAATGGCTTGGAGGGGAACCTAAAGATGATGGTATTCCCACTCTGTCAGTCTACTCTCGATCATCAGTAAATTGGTGGAAGGTCTCAGTGCTTTTAAGCAGCAGGTGCTCAGCAATACCCTGGTCAATGAAGCCCAGTTAGGGCTCCACCAGGGCCACTCAGCTCCTGACCTCATTACTGTGGTTCAAACATGTACAAATGAGCTGAATTCCAGAGGTGGGGTGAGAGCGACAGCCCTTTAAAACGAGGCTGCCTTCGACCAAGTGTGGCATTAAGGGGCATTAGCAAAACTACAATCCATGTGTATTAGGGGCAAACTCCCTGCTGGTTAGAATCATACCTGACACGTAGGAGGATGGTCATGGTTGATGAAGGTCAGTCAACTCAGCTCCAAGTCTGTAGGAGTCCCTCGAGCAGTAGCCGAAAACTTCTTCAGGGCTACTCCATCAATGACCTTCCCTCCATTTTAAGTTCAGAAGTGGGGATGTTCGCCAATGTTTGTACAATGATCTACAACATTTGTGGCTCCTTAGATACTGAAACAGTCCATGTTCAAATGCGACAAGATCTGGACAGTATCCAGGCTAACAAGTGGCAAGTAATCTTCAGGCCACAAATGCCAGACCGTGACCATCACCAATAAAATTCAACCTAACCTGCCCCTTGGCATTCAATGGTGTTACTATCACTGAATCTCCCAGTATCAAAGTCCTGGTGGGTAATCATTTCTCAGAAACTCACTGGTCTCGCCACATCAACACAGTGACTACAAGAGCAGGTCAGAAGCTAGGAACACTGCGGCGAGTAACTCACATCCTGACTTCCAAATGTCTGTCCATCATCTACAATGCATAAGTCAGAAGTGTGGTAGAAGACTCCCAATTTGCCTGGATGAGTGCAGCCCCAACAACACTCAAGAACCTTTACACCATGCAGGACAAAGCAGCCAGTTTGAATGACCCTTCATCCACAATGCTCCACCATCAACGCTCAGCAGCAGCACCAGTGTTTTCCTATTTACATGCTGTAATGAAATGATTCACCGAAGATCCTCAGATACCATCTTCCCAACTCACGACCACATCTATCTCGAAGGACAAGGGCGACAGATGTATGGGAATACCATCATCTTCAGGTTCCCCTCCAAGCCATTCACCATCCTGACTTGGAAATATATCACTGCTCCTTCACAGTCACTGGGTCAGAATCATGGGATTCCCTCCCTCATGGCATTGGAGGTCAACCACAGCACGTGGATTGCAGCGGTTCAACAAGGCTGCTCATCACCACCTTCTCAAGGGCAAATAGGGACAGGAAATAAATGCTGACCCAGCCAGTGAATCCGAGATTCACGAAATAAATAAATAGAAATTAACAGAGGAAGGTTGCTGAGGTGTGGCAGGGATCGGTGCTTGGGGCCCAGCTGTTGACAATGCCCTTTAAACATTTGGTCGCTGGAATCAGATACACTATATCCCAGCCTGCTGACAGCACTAACGGATGTGGGATTGAGAGTGGGTGAGGAAGATGTAAAAAAAAACAATATTGCAGGACAAAAAGCAATTAAGAAGATAAATGGTGTGCTGACCTTCATTTCAGGAGGATTTCAGTCCAGGAGAAAGGGTGTCTTACTGCAGCTGTGCATGGCCTTGGTGAGAATCATCTCAAACATTGTGCAGCATTATGTGCAGTTTTGATCTCCGTACCTAATAAAGGACAAACCTGACATTGAGGGAGAGCAGTGAAGGATGACCAGACTGATCTCTAGGATGACAGGCTTGTTGTGGGAGCAGAGTTTGGGGAGACTAGGCCTGTATTCCAAGGGGTTTAGGAAAATGAGTGGCGATGTCAGTGAAATAAACAAAAAGCTGACAGGGTGAGACATATTGGAAGTAGGGATGATAATTCCCCAGGCTGGGACGTCTAAAACCAGGGGCCAGAGTATTAGGTACAGGCAGGTCACTCTGCATTGAGATGAGAATAAATGTCTGCCCTCACAGACCAGTGAACCTGGGAATTCGCTCTCACCTGGAAACCGAGACATTGATTATAAATAAGGATTTCGAGACAGTAAAGGGATGGTGGGAGAGCAGGAGTACGGTGGGGAAATGAAGGGCTAACCATCATTACGTTAAATTGGGTAGCAACTCGATGGACCAAACGTACTACTGCACCACCAATTTTATAGCTTCCCAAGGTTACTCACATTAACGGATATGTATATTGTGTGGGGTAAGTGCATTGAGGAGAATTTTTCCATGAACTAGAATGGGGAGGCTCACTGTGTTGTATGATCTACTCCTTTCCCGCTGTTTCTGTGCAGTCTGTGGGAAAGCTCTGTAAATGTTGTCAAAAGTTCCCAGATGTTAGAAAGGAGGTTTCTGCAGGGTCGATAGGACTGTGTTCCCATTCCCTTTTCCGACACTGATGCTGAGGCCGGGTGTTCTGTTCGGTTTCAGCCTTTCAGACCTCGGAGTAGTTAGATACAAATGAGTGCCCTTGCTTGTCCGTTTCAAAGACCATTGAAATATTTATCACATGTCAGGGTCTGTGGAGTCACTTTTAGGCCAGCCCTGGAAATCATGGGAGATTCACTTCCTAAAAGTACATTGGAGAAAGAAATTCTGTTTATAATCGATATTGACTGCAAGGTCACTGTTACTGATCCCAGATTTGAGATCTCGGTATTTTATTAATTGTCTTTAACTTCCACCCACTGCCAGATCATTAGCCTGGTCTGGATTAGTAATCCAGTAACATTTCCACAACAGCACCATCTCCACATGGGGACCTATCGGAAACCACACTGAGCAGGTTATTTCTGTGCTGCTTGACAGCTCTGTCAAAAAACCTCCCACCAATTTGACTGTCGTGATGGGACTGAGGGGGTGGTAATTGGTCAGATTGTAATTATTCCCGTCTTTGGGGACGTAACTAAGCTTAGTAATTTTCGACATTGCCAGGGAGATATCAGAGTTGGAGCTGGAATGAAACAGCTTCCCCCAGGGACATGGCTTGTTGTGCAGCACAAGTCTTCAGTCCTATTGCAGGAATGGTGTCAGGGCCCATTGTCTGTGTCGTATCTACTGTGTTCAACTGTTCTCCATGGCACATGCAGCGAATCAAATCGACTCAACACTTCTGGCAGAAGATGGTGCCAGATAAAAAATAAAACATCCTTCTCTTATACACTGATGTGCAGGTCTGTTCCATTATTTAGGATGGGAATGTTTGTGGAGCCCTCTCCTCCAGTCATTTGTTTAATCGTCCATCACCATTTATGACTGAATGTGACAGGGCTGCAGGGCTTCGTTCAGATCTATTGGTCAAGTCTGGTAGCTTTCATGAGTTAGCATCAGGTTAAAGTTCATGTGATTCTGACTCTGATATGTTCACCCACACTCGTCACTGAGCCTTATTTTCCATTACCATGGTGTTGATGGTAATGACAGACTGAAGTGTTACCCTGGCAAAAAGTTACAGGTTGTGGTTGAATGAAGGTCTGCTTCTCCTGCTGCTGTGGTCTACAGCACGACATGAATACGCAGTTTCCAGCTGCAATACCTGCAATGCAATTCTGCTGACTGTTCCCCAATTCTCACTGAGGCCCATTCACCCATCAGCCCTGCACTCAGTGACCTAAACTGGTTTCTGATGTGGAAATACTTCCATTTCCAAACTCTCATTCTGCTAAGGGTCTGTCTCCCCGGGTCTTGCTTCCAATCTGATACATTCTGCAAAAGCATTTAACTGATCTTAATTCAAATATTTAATTCACCTGAATTTTTTTCCTTGAGAAATACCATCTTCTGTGTTTAAAGTCAATGTGTTTCCTCTGTTTCTCTCCCTGACCATGATTAAGAGCTCTGTAGCGTCAGTGATGCCAGCCTTATGTAGTTTCAGAGCCAATGAATTCTCTAGATTCCCAATCATCTTCACCTCATTGTATGTTTTCTCTTTTGGTTTGATGGATTATCACTCATGGCTGCCTTGTTCTCCCATGAGTATGTTTCATGTTCTTGGGGTTGCATTTCTGGTATTATCTTCCGAATTATCCCCAGACCCTCCTCCTATTGCTGCTCCATGTTCTTTCCTGCTCAGCTCCCCTTCCAATTAACTCTGGCCAGCTCATCCCGCATGTCTTTGTAGTTACATTGCTTAATTATAACCACATTGCACCTTGAAGAGAGCATTCGATATAAACCGAAAGAAGGAGTTTTGGGAGATGGGACACGAAGAATAATTGGTGGATTTCTTAACTCGATACAAAGATAGAACGAGAGAGAGGATATAGATCTGGAGATGTGGAAAATGAGAAAACTACATTATCGAAAGAAGTAGATGAACATTCCCCAATGGTTTGGTAATGCCTGTGTGCTGTGGTCCTTGGTACAGTGCATGTATAACAGAGTAATATGTTCAGATGCTGAGTCTGATGCCAGAATATTTATCTCCGATTATATGACAGACACTAGCTTTGGAAAGAACCCAATAGGCCAATATATTGAAGGGGATTAACTGACATAATTTGGGACACTAGAATCAAGAATTTGGAGCACACATCCTGGTTAGAGTGAGAGAGTAGAGTAGGGAATTCCAGAAAAGGAGGGAACGTTGAGAGGATCAAATCATGTATTAATGTCTTATAAATTTTATACATCATATTCATCATTTTTCGTTAACTGTGTCTCTGTTGTTCATTTACAATGTGTTGTGCACATGTGAAAAATGCGACTTAACTGCACACAAACATTGATTAAACAGTGTGCATAAAATCACTTTTCGACAATTGAAACTGTCCTGTTGTCGTGTTACGCGGATACATGAACACCAACTAGCCACCAAAAGACATGACGCACTATCACTATGCTCCATACATACAGACAAAGAAAGGCACATCTTTGACTGGGACAAAGCACACACACATACTAAGACACACAAGGACCTTCTTAGAGGAATTGTATCATAACCAGAAGTCCATCAATAAACGCATCAATTTTGATCCTGTCTACATTCTCTTGTTAAAATAATGGGAAATGACATCACCCATCTTAAGAAACCAAGACCTATAACTAGAGAGGCGGGACATACCACCAGCACTTCAGCAAATACTCTCACTGATGATGTCACCTAGTCATGTTGACGAAACTTCTGAAAACATACCTTCAAGCTCAACGAGCTAACTTGCACATATATAAATTGTTACTTTTTGTTTATTCGTGGAATTTAAGAGTTCTCTGTCGCTCACGTTTTAACAGATTATGATGTGAGGTGAGCTTTTCTGGGTGTGTGGTTTTAATTAACAGAGGGATTAGACATTGATGTCATAACAGTTTGGGGCCTTGCCATGTGGCACTTGGACCGACTTGAACAGATTTGAGATACAACAGGTCCCAGCAAATTCCAACTCATTGCAATTAGTGACTTTGATCTTCAAATAAAACCAGAGGGAAAATTCGTTTAATTTTGTTACTTGTGGTTGATTAAATCAAAAGTGAGGGAAATGGCTTTTAACATTGCTAAAGAGGTTCCCAAATTTTCCAAGGAAGTTTAGAAGGACAGAAGGAGGATATTTTTTAGAATTAGCAAATAGGTTGGAATTGGGTTTAACCAGGGACAAAAGGGAAGCTGAAATTGTGATGGAGTTGGGTAAGCACTTTGATGTATCAGAGAAACAGGCAACTGCAGTAGAGTTAGAAAAAACTTAAATTGCAAATGTGGCGACTGGAGTTAGAAGATAAATAAAGGGAAGGAAATAGAGAGAGACGAAAGAGAAAGAGAGGAAAAAGAAAGAGAGAGAGGATTTGAAATTCAGAAGTTGGGAATTAGACAAGAAAGTTAAGTTAACAGGATGTAGATGAAGGGAGAACATAGGGATGTATACAACTATGTTAATAACTTGCCGTATTTCGGTGAGAAAAATGTCAAACCCTTTTTTATTTCATTTGAAAAAATGGCTAGTCAGATGACATGTCCAGTGAACTTGTGGGTAATGCTAGTTCAGATTAAGCTGGTGGGCACAGCTGGTGAGGTATGTGCAGCGCTGTCAGATGAGGGGGTCAAGAGATTATCAAGATGTCAAATTGACTATTTTTATTGGTTATGAATTGTTACTAGAAGCATATAGACAGAAGTTCAGAAAAATAGAGACGGAATCAGGTCAGTCTTACATTGAGTTTGAAAGAAGCAACCACAGTCATTTTGGGAGTTGGGTGCTGGCCTTAAAAATGGATAAGACCTGTGAGGCTTGAAGGGGGATGAATTTGCTGGAGAAGTTAAAAGACTTACTTCCAGAGATAGTAAGAATTCATGTGAATGACTGGAAAGTTCAAGAAGTGAGAAGCACGGCAGAAAGGGCAGGTAAATATGCACTGGGGCATGAGATGATATTTAGCTTCTGGCAAGATTTTCATCCTGTGAGGGATAGAAATTGGGAGAAGGGAAGATCACACATTACAAAGCAAACAGTAGCGCACAATACTTTACCACAGGTGAAGAAAGAAGCCCAAAGGGGTTGAAAGGTGGTGAAAGGCCTCAAGTATTCTCACTATAAGGGAGTGGAAAACATAAAATGACAGTGCCGATGGTTAAAGAAGGGCACTGGGAAAGATGGTTTCAATGCAGTAAGCTGGGACACACCATGATGGGCGTTAAAGGAAGACATTTTGGGGAAAGATGTGGTAGAAAAGGCTAAGCCCAGTGGAATTAGTGAAACTGGTAAAGGAGACCCCAAGTGGAGCTGAGGAGCTGCAGGAGAGTGCACAGCCGAGGCAAGGGCTGGGTATGGAGGCAGTGCCTCATCTCTGAAAGAATTCGTCTCGGTAGATAAAGTTTACTCAGAAAGAACAGGGGGAGAAGGATAAGAAGTTATAATTTTGTGAGATACGGGATCTGCTCAGTCTCTAATAGTTGAGAAATGAGACGCTGGAAAAGCACAACAGATCAGGCAGCATCCAGACAGCAGGACAATCGAATATCAGGCAGAAACCCATCGTCAGGAGCATGGTGGGGGGGACAAGGGGGCTGAAAGATAAATACGAGAGGAGTAGCTGAGCTGGTGGGAGGTTCACTGGGAAGACAATAAGAAGATGTAGGTGGGAGTAACAGTGATATGTCTGAGGGTAAGGTGGAGTCGATAGGTGGAAAGGAAGATGGCCATTTAGGGCAGTTCAAGAGGGCAGTGCTAGGTTGAACGGTTGGATCTGGGAGAGGTTGTTGGAGGGGAGATTTGGAATTTGGTGAAGTCAACGTTGATGCCATACAGTTTGAGGGTTCCAGCTGTCCTACCACCAAGAGGAGTCCTATCACCCTCCTGTCTGACCTATCACCATCACGCTCCACATGCATCTACCTACCGCCTTCCAAGTTCCCTTCCACCCAGCTCCACCCCCACCCTCCTATTTATTTCTCAACCTCATTCCCCCTTCCTTACCCCCCACTTTCCTGATGAAGGATTTATACCTGAAACGTTAACTCTCCTGCTCCTCGGATGCTGCCGACATGTTGTGCTTTTCCAGCCCCACACTTTAAAAATCTCATCTCCAGCCTCTGCAGCCCTCAATTTCTCTCGGCTGCTAATAGTAAGAGATGAAAGTATTTTCACTCTTTCTGGCATGTTAAACGAGAGTGTGTTAATTTGTGGAATGGGGACAGAAATTAAGCATTCCTTTGTGTAACATCAGGATGGAATGCCAAATCAAGATTAGGGAAGTAACAGTGACACTGAGTAACACAGTGTCAGTTCTCAGAATACAGTTTGTTCTTGGGAACGATTTAGCAGGAGGCGAGGTGGGAGAGGCACCCCTTGTGGTGGAGAAGCCAACAGAAGTCTAGGGAATTGGGGAGTTAAAAGACAAATACCGAGGAATCTTTCCAGAGTGTGTAGTAACAAGATCCCACTGTCCTCAGTTACAGCAGGAAGTAAAAACGAAAGAAAAATACAAATGAATTGATGCTCAGTGAACTGACCCCCTGTTTGATGTAACGGTGCAGGAAGAACCTGAACAGGCAGAGGATCAGGCAGAGGGGTTTAGTCCAGAAAGGCTAATGGACTTACAACAGATATATACACACACATTCACACAGACATACACATGCACACACACAGAAAAGGAATCAGAATATATTGTTGAACGTTATTAACTTAAAGATAGAATCCTAAAATTAAAATGGAGACCTAAAATTAAAATAGGTTACTGCAGAAGGGAAATGGGCCGAAGTACACCACTTTGTGTTACCTGTAGCATACAATGTTATGGCTAGCACATAAAATAATTGCAGGCGGTCACCTAGGTGGACAGAAGACTCAGGCTAAGGTACAGAAGCATTTCTAGTGGCCTGGAATGCACATGGACGTGTTTTTTTTGTACGTGACATACATCCCAAATGGAAGGTAAGCAACAGGCACTAATAAAACCAACACCTTGCTTGCCAATTCCTGCATTCGAAGAACATTTCACGTGGGTTATGACTAATTGTGTAGCTCCCCTTCCTAAAATAGAAGTGGAAAACTATATTTGCTGACCATAATGAATGTGTCCACCAGATTTCCAGAGGCAATTCCATTACGGAATGTTAAGATAAAACGGGAGGTGGAAGGGTTGGTAGCTTTCTTTACTCGCTGTGGGCAAGGCAGTAAGATTGAGTCAGACCAAGGAATTCATTTTACCGCTCAGCTGTTTAAGGAAGTCATGGATAGCTTAAGCATGCAGCAGTTTAAATCAAGTGCATCGGAACCTGAATCCCAGGGACCCTTGGAAAGTTAGCATCAGACGCTGAAGACCATGTTAACAGCGTACTGATATCATTACCCGAATGATTGCAATAAAGGTGTCCCATTATATTGTTTGCCATTCGAGATGCCTCAAATAAATCTACTCACTTTACTTCCTTTGAGATAATATTCGTACATGAAGTGAGAGGTCCTTCAAAATTAATTAAATATAAATTGACAGGACCGAAGTCGGAAATCTCACACTTGAATTCTCTGTGTGAGGTGAAGGAGAGAGTCGATGGAGTAGGTGAGTTTGCTAAATAGTATATGAAGAGCACAATTGAGAGTGAAGCAGGTGGCAGATCAAAATTCTGAAACTTTGAAGATATCCCGTGGGGATGACGTATTAGTATTGCCACCAGTGGTAGGTAATCCCTTCAAAGCCAGGTTTAGTGGCCCCTTTCAAATTTAAAAAAAAAAGTGAAGTCAGTTAAGCTATCTAGTAAAGATACTGGAGATGACAAAAAAAATTATCGAGTATTTTATATGGATGAATAATGTAGCAGCCACATTTAAGACTCAGGAACAGAGCTGTGGCCAGATGAACAAATTGTGTAATTTATCTGTATGATGTGGTGATCTTCAGCAAGTGATTAAAAGCTCACATATTACAGCTGGCAGAGCATGTTGAACAAGAAGCAAACTTGGTAATAAACTTAAAGAAAGCAGAATTCGCGAAGGCAGAGGTGACGTTCTTGGGACATTACATTGGACATGGGAGGTTGATCCCATGGAACACAAAGACGAAGGGCTTTGGGGAATTTCCACAACCATTCTCGAAGAAAGAGGTGCTTCGATTTTTGGAACTGTGTTGGTTCTATCAGAAGTGTGTTCCAAACTTCAGCAACGTATTGGCACCACTGATGGATTTATTAACGAAGAACACAGAATTGTGGTGGACAGAACAACGCCAGGAGGCATTTGAGAATCTTAAAGCAGGGTTAAACACTGCACCCGTTTTAGCTACACCAAATATTTTGGAACCCTTTGAAAATTGTGTTTGATGCTCGGGATATCGGGGTCAGAGATGTATTGATACAGATAGATGATGATGGAACTGAATGGCTAATTGGCTACTTCGAAAAAACTCAATATCTACCAGAAAAAAAATACAAAATCTCCATTATTGAAAAAGAATGATTAAGTTTCACACTGGCCTGGCAATATTTTAATGTGTATATGACAAACAAATTGTCGGAGATGATTGTGGACAATGACAAATCTCTCGCATTTTTTTGGAATAGTTAAAGACCAGACTATGAGACTATTTCATTGGAGTCTTACCTTACCGACTTTAAACTTACAAAAGGTACATTCTGCGGCTCCTACAATGTGATAGCAGATTTGTTATTGTGGATTTAAAGGAAAAAGTGTAAATAAGATTTACCTCATTCCAATGTTATAATGGTGTGCAGAATTAATATGAATGATATAACTGAGATTGATACTTTTGTATTTCATAAAATTGGGATTAAGAATTAGAGGAGAAGAAATGTAGTCATCTTTTCATTCTGCTGGTACACTTTATTTTCTGAAGTGGGGAGATGTTATGAAGCCAAAAACATGTATGGGTACTTTAAAACAGAACGGGTTTTGCCGAATAGAAATTAAAGCCACAGATGCCAGCTAAAGGTCAAACTGTTCCACATGTCACCATTAGCTGAGAAATGGATATCTGAGTTTTGGTTGCTGTTTTGACAGCCATTCAAATGCAACCAAAGAGTTTAAATAACGCCTCAGGAAACCAGAAGCCAATGGAATTTGAATATTATTGTTTGGACACCTGGTAAGCAACCAAATTATGAGAATTACTATATCATGGGGAGTATACATACTCAGCATTTTGAACACTGGTGGGAGAGTTACTGCCATCCAACAGCAGAGTAACTGCTGCAGAGCAGGAGTGCTAACTGGCCATCTCAAACACTCTCTATCAAAGACACATGTTCATGTAAACCTACTTGCAATAAAAAAATGACCCTGGGAGATCAGCAGCTGGAAGAGTGAGCACAGCTGGAAAGATGGGGATTGTGTGCTCTTGAGATTGCAATGTTTAATGTGTGGGCTGCTGGAAGAGCATATTTTTACAGAGTTGGAGTCAGATAGTAAGTAGCTAAGAAAAGAGGGGCGTGTATTTGTCAATAGTTGTTGTTTACTGTTCACTATTAAAGTTAAGAAACAAACTTTTTAATTTTTGTTTAAATTTTGGAAAAAAGGAGATCGGTGTCACTCATATTTGAACAAATTACGAGGTGAGGCGAGCTTTTCTGGGTGTTTGCTTTTAATTAACAGAGGGGTTCATCTTCACCTTGTAAATGTCCATCCACGTTAGCCCCATTTCCCTGCCGTTGGCCCATATCCTTCCAGTCCTTTCCTATCGACATATTCATCCAAATGCTTTGAAATGTTGTTAATGTAACCCCCCCCCCCACCACCACCCTCCGTCCCACCACAGACCACATCTGCTGGAAGCTCATCCATGTACCAACCTTCTGAGTAAAGAAGTGGCCAATCAGGTTCCCTTTTGTTCCTTCCCCTCTAACTTTAAACTGATCCCCTCTAATCCTCGATTGGGTGCACCTTGGAAAAAAACTGAGACCATTAACCCTCTCCATACCCCTCGTAATTTTATACAGATCTGTAAGGACTCCCTCAGTCTCCTTCTCTCTAAAGAAAAGGTCCTAGCTTGTCCAACCTCTCCCTATAACTTAGACCATTGGGTCCTAGCAACGTCTTTGTAAATTTCTTCTGCACTCTTTCTAATTTCATAACATCCTCCCTATAACAAGGTTATAAAAACTGAATACAATACTCCAAGTGTGGCCTTACCGAAGTCCTGTGTAACTACAACATAACTTCCCAACTTCTATCCACAATGTCCTGCCTGATGAAGGCCAATGTGCTAAAAGCCTTCTTCGCTGCCCTGTCAACCTGTGAGTCTACTCTTAGAGAACCGTGCCCGTGAAAACCAAGGTCTCTCTGCCCGCTGCACCTCTTAAGACCCTCCCATTCACCGTGAAACCCCTACCTTGACTTGAGTTCCCAAAATGCAAGATCTCACACACCTGTATTAAATTCCATTTGGCATTTCTCGCCCCACCTCCCCACCTGATTAACGTCCTGCTGCAATTTCTGATAAACTTCCTCACTGATGACGCTACCACTTATTTTAGTGTCATCTGCAAACTTTCTAATCATGCCCTGTACATTCTCAACCAAATCATAGATAACAAACAGCAATGGACACAGCCTTCAGTCTGACCGTCATCCTTCCACTAAACCCTCTGCTTCCTACCATCAACCCAACTGTGTATCCGATTGGACAATTCCCCTAGCATTCCACGTGATGGAACCTTCCCGAGTAGCCTGCCATGTGGTACCTTATCAAATGCCTTACTGAAATCCATACAGACTAAATTTACAGCTCTGTCCTCGTAAACCTTCTTGGTTACTTCATCAAAGAACTCTAACAAATTTGGGAAGAATGATATCCCACTCACAAGTCTATGCTGACTGCTCCGAATCAAACCTGTGTAAGTAAGAGGTGCAGTCAATTGTGTGCCGTCCTTCATTGTAAGATGATTAGAGTACATAAGTAAAGCCATCTTCCTGCTGTTGTAAAGCCTTGCTGAGAGAGTATTTGGGACACTCTCTACAGATTTGATCTCCTTTGTAAGGAATGATATCCTTCCCACAGATACAGATGGCGGTATCATGAGTGTAGAGTGAAGAACCTGAGAGTTTAATCTGCAGAGATGTGAAATACGAAGAAATGGGCATTCTGAAATACGAAGTGTAGCAGGTATATGTCCAAAGGACACATTGATAGGCTGAGAAATTCCATACTTTACGCAGGATTGATTGGTGTGATTTATTGTCACGTGTACCTCAGTACAGGGAAACACTTTATTTATGAGCATAGGTGGCAGATCATAGTAAGCATGGCCAGACAGATCATAGTGTGGAAATAGACTTGGACAGAGGAAGGCATGCAGGATGCACTGCACAAGACAAGCACTCGACAAGATCAACATGAGCAAGATCAGCATTATTTGAACATAGAGAGTCGATTCATCAGTCTAACGTGACTTTCCTAATAGTTTATATGCCTAAATTAACTCTCCCCATGTTATTGTGCTGTTGGCGTGTGAACCCGTACTGAACGCCATGTTGTTCACAATCCCCAACAGCAGCCACAATACCTTCGATCTGAAACAGGTAGCCATTCCCACCAGCTTCCGCCCTACAAAGAGAAACACCAGGATGGAAGGTGCCTTCTTGAGACTTCACACAAGACATATTGCTTCCTTCCTCAACACTAGAAAACCACGTTAAAGTCCCACGTGTTTATCATGAGCAACGGAGTCACGAGGAACAACGTGGAGCAGTCTGTCTGTGCACTTCTGTGCATCTGCTCCACTTGTTCATCATGTTGGAGCATCAATCTGGAGACAGTGAGGACTCCCGATGCTGGAGATTGTAGTAGACAGTAGATTGCTGGAAAAGCACAGATGGTAAGGCAGCTCCGAGAAGCAGGAGAATCCACGTTTTGGACATAAGCCATTCATCAGGAATCAGCATCAATTACCTCATTCTATCCCTTTGCAATTGCGTTGAGGGGGGAATTGCCTCGTACTATTCCTGTGTAAGTGATTCAACGGGCTGAATGGCCTCCTCCTGTTCCTGTGTAAGAGACTGAAGGAGCTGAATGGCCTCATCCTGTTGCTGTGCAATTGGCTTTAGGGACCGAATGGCCTCCTCCTGTTCCTGTATAAGAGACTCAAGGGTCTGAATGGCTTCTTCCTCTTCCGATTGGACAGGACCAAGGCCCTGATTGGGTTACCCCTGGTTCCTGTTTGACAGCTCGATGTACTGACAAGTGTGATGATGCTGCGGCTTTGAGAGGTTATTTTGTCCTGGTTTCTTTTCAGAGAGAGATTGAATGATCGTTACCAAGCTGGTTAGTTAAGGACACTGAGTAAACAGCAAGGGAGGCCTTGGGTTAATTTTAATGCAGCCTGAATGGGTGTGGCCAGCTCTCACAAATTACGATCTCTGGATTTTGGTTTCTAAGTCGTATCAGAAACTATTGGGGTCTCCACAGAGTTGGAATCTTCAGTGACTGTCTCCTGGCTGCTACTCGCTCTGAATTTTCGCTTGGTGCTGTTTTTAATTCCTGGATTAGAGAAATGTTTGTAACAATCTGTTCCTGAATTTTCCTTTCTGCCAGGGGCTGTGTTTATGGGATTTTCCTATATTGGTAATAGTAATAGTTCATTAATAATAGTTCCTAGATTTTTTATTCTGTTAACTTGTCTAATAGAATTATGTTTTTCTAAATTCCTCTTTGCTTTCATTTTATCTTTCGTGTTTCAATAAATAGTGTTTAGCTTCACACTGAATAGTTTGACCTGTCACTTTGCATCTGGAACAGTCACTTTATATTGCCTTTAAAATAAAAAAATTACAGTCTAGGTTACCGCCTTCAAATATTTTCGAGGGGCTCTCTTGTGGTCCATCACACTAGAATGGCTTCCTCATATTCCTGTGAAACTGGCGTGAGATGCTGAATGAACTCTTATTGTACTGGGGCAATGTGCAGTGTCAAGCAGTGCTGGTAGATGAATGTTACGGACCATTTAACAGAACAAGTCTCAATGGAGTCTGGGTCTTGCTGCACATGGACACAGACTAGTTCAGGAGCTGACAGGGGTACAAAGTGTTCTGAAAATTGTGGAATCTTCAGTGAACATCTCCACTTCTGATCTTATGGTGGGAATGGTGGGGAGGGGAGACATTGATGAAGCAGCTGAAGCTGTTTGTGAAGAGGAAGCTACCCTGAGGATTTCGCACAGAGATGACCCAGGACTGAGATGATGAACATCTTCCTTTGTGCCATGTTTGACTCCAAACACTGGAGAGTTTACTTCGATTCCCATTAAGTCCAGATTTGTTAAGCTCCTTGATGTCAGCAGACGTCAACCACTGCCTTGACATCAGGACCAGTCATTTGTACCTGAACCCTTGTCTCAACCTCTTTTGTTCATATCAATAAATCATGATATAGGAGCAGCAAGTGTTTTCTTCAAACACGTGGTTTTGAATGTCAGACTTTCTCTTCTCAAGAGTGGTGGGGAGCAAAATGACTGAAAGTATTTGAAGAGGAGGTAGATGGATATTGATCTGACAGAGAGTTGAGGGCTATGAGGAATTGGGTATGAAAGAGGATTTGAGACAGAGAACAGATCAGTCATGATCTTAGTGAAGGGCAAGGCAGGCTTGGGGAGTGAATGACCTGTTCCTGTGTCTGATGTTCTCACATTCTGTTCTTGGAAAGTTAGTGGGTGTTATTTTCATGAATGTCTATTATGGAATGTTGCAGGCAGGGAGACAAGAGGATTTTGTGAGCCATCTCTGGGTGAGGTATGTGGGCTGTAATCACAGTGAACCTGGGTCTAAACATGACCAACAAATGAAGCACAATTTGCAGAGAGGGGAAGCTCTGTGAAGAGAGATGAGGGACCTCTTTCAAACCCGTGCCTGGATTTTCCAATTGCATTTCCCAAATGACTTCAAAGCGTGTGTGACAGTCTTGAGAGGCTGACTGGTCTCCTCTGTTTCTGTGCAACAGGTTATAGAAGTACGTGGCCTCCAACCCTCCTGCGGGGGTGGATGGAACACAAAAACATGGGACTGAGGAGCAGGAGTGGGACATTAGATACTTTGAGCCTTCTCCACCAGACATGAAAGATGATGGACTCAGACCCATTTTCCTGTTTGTGTACTATTACCAGTGACTCACTTCCCTGTCAAATATTTAACTAAACAGCTTTCAATCCATGTGAACATAGAGGCACGATAATTTTCCAGTGAAGAGAATTCACACTTGAAAGGTCCTATCAGAATATTTCGCCATCCCTCTTATAGAGTCTGACAGTCATGCAGAAAGGAAACAGACCCGTTAGTACAATCTGTTCACTCCGATCAGATATCAAATCTGACCTAGTCCCATTTGCCAGCATTTCCAATATCCCTCCTCTTTCAGATACATTTTAAATGTTCGATTTTAACCACCTTCACCACTTCCTCTGACAGCACTTTCTGTACACACACCATTCTATGTGTGAAACATTTACCTACAGGTCCATTCTAAATTATTCGCCCTCTCCCCTTCAACCTTTGCTGTCTTGTTCTGGACTCCCCTATCTTGGGGAGCAGAACATGGCTGTTCAGAATATCCATGCCTCTGATGATTCTATAAACTTCTATAATGTCATCCTTCAGCCTCTGACACTCCAGGGGGAAACACCTCAACCTAATCAACCTTTCCCTGAAGCTCAAACCTCCAGTTCTGCAAGTGAGTTGTAAGCAGTTTTCTTAAAGTGGCCTCACCAACTTCCTGTTCAGAGGCAACATGCCAACACAACTCCTCTTCTCAATGCTCTGACTGATTCAGGCAAATGTGCCAAATGTGTTCTGCACCACTCTGTCTACCTGCAACTCCACTTTCAAGGAACGATGTACCTGCAGACCTATGTCCCCTTGATCCACAACACGCCCCAGGACCTTACAATTAATGTATAAATTCTGCCCTGATTTGCCTTCGCAAAATGCAAAACTTTGTATTTATCTAAATTAACTATGTCTGTCACTCCTTGCCCCTTTGTCCCATCTAATTGTGGTCTCGTTGCACTCTGAGATAATCTACTACACCACCTTTCTGATGTCATCTGTATACTTACTAACTATGGCCCCAATATTCACATCTAAATCCTTTACATAAATGACGAAATGCAGAGAAGTCAGTACCGATTCATACAGCACACTGCTGCTCACAAGCCTCCAGTCTGAAAAATATCCGTCTTCCTTCAAGCTAATTGTGACTAGCTTCCGCTGTATGTCGTGTGACCGAACCTTACTCATCTGCCTACCAATCGGAATGTTGTGAACACCTAACTGACGTCCATGTAGACAATGTCTACAAAACTGCCTTCATCAATCTTCTTTGTCACCTCTTCATAAAACTCAATCAAATTAATGAGACATGATTTTCCATGCAGAAAGCCACGTTGACAACCCTGATCAGCCCTTGCCATCCGAAATGTATGAGCTGAAAAATGTGTTGCTGGAAAAAACACAGCAGGTCAGGCAGCAACCAAGGAGCAGGAGAATCGATGTTTCGGCATAAACATGTATGTAAATCCTGTCCCTCAGAATCCCCTCCAACAACTTACCGACCACTGACATCAGGCTCACCGGTCTATAGTTCGCCGACTTTTGGGGTCACTGCTTCGTTTTCCATTCCCACTGCTCCACTGCTCACAATGCATGTCAAATGTAACCAGGTCGGTGATATGATCGATGATATCGGTCTCAGACTGGGTCAGGGTCAGTTTTAGCAACAAGTCAGGCTAGTTTCTTTAATCTGCGAAAACAACACGTTTATGATCCAGAGCAATGTTACTCAAACTATGGTGGAAAAATGCATGGCACACTCTTTGGATATTGCAAATAAAGAATCTATATTTCCCTTTCTAAAAACACTGACACACACACACAGACACACACACATACACACAGGCAGATAAACAAAATCTCTGCAATTTCAAGTTGAACACGCAGATAAACAAAATCTCTGCAATTTCAAGTTGAACGCGCTTTGTCCGTATATTATTGTAACTCATGACAAAAGGAAAAATTAAGAGATTGTTCAGAATTTTATTCTGCTTCTGAAGGCATTCTCATCACACAAGCTGCTCGCAATAGGACTTCATCCTGGAACAGTTGGATTTGGCTGAATTTCCTTTGCATTAGGCAGTGAAGAGATTCCAATGAATTCTGGGCAGGGCTCGCCCAAGGGTATCATAGTGGCTCAGTGGTTTGCACTGCTGCCTCACCGCAGCAGGGACTTGCGTTCTATTCCAGACTCGGTTGACTATTTGTGTAGAGGTTGCACATTATCCCTTCTAATGGTTGCTCCAGTTTCCTTCCACAGTCCAAAGCTGTGCTGGTTAGATGGATGGGTCATAATAATTTGTCCGAAGTGTTCAGGGGTTTCTAGGTTAGGTGCATCTGTTGGGGTAAATGTAAGGGAGCGAGCCTTGGGAAGGTTGGTATGGACGTTTTGTGCCGAAGGGCCTGTTTGCACACTGTAGGGATTTTATAAAAATAAGAATGGCAACGATGACTGTAGATTTTTTGTTTTAGCTCTCACACATTGCTGTCATGAGGAACAATGAAGGAGAGACAGTGTAATCGGCCGTTCCTTCTCAGGCAGATTACATTTTCTCGCTCTCTGAGCTAAATCACACAGTAATGTCATCCTCTCCCAAACATGTGAGGTCTCCTTGTACATTGTCCAATCTATGTCTCCATCACATTCCCTGTTCCAAGTAGGTGCATCATTGTTGCGGTCATACACAGTGCCATATCCTTATGTGAAAATGGTCTCAGTCGATTTGAAGATATGTTTATATGTCGCTACATCATTAAAAAATAAGATGCTTAATGTATTCAGAATATTATGTTAAAATGAATGAATTTTTCAACAAATACAGAAATTTCTGGAAAGTCTCGGCAGGTCTGTCAGCATCCAGATGTCTTTGACATGCTGCATTTGGACCAGCCTCCACCACTTCCTCTGACAGCTCATTCCATATGCACACCACCCTCTGCGTGAAATGGTGCTCGTGGGCTCGTCAAAAGCTTTCCACTCTCAATTTCAACCAATGCCCTCTAGTTTTGGACGCCCCAAACCGGGTGAAAAACCTGACTACTCACCCTATCCATAACCATTTGAATTTTATAAACCTTGATTGCTGCAAAATGTGACTCCAGTCGACACGAATGGCTGTGCTTTAAATCATCCTGGGCCTAAACTCTGAAATGCAATACTGACACCTCTTCCTTTTCCATCAAGCCACAATTCTAAATCCGTTTTAATCAGTTTATACAGGTGTGTTATGAAACACTTCTGTGGGAATTGCACCCAGACCTTTGTGCCCGGAGGTAGGGACACTAGCATCACGCAGCAATACCCATAAAGCTGTAACATTATTCTCCTGTGTGTTTGTTCATCAGACTGTCCTGACATGCTGGGGCATACCTCTGCAACAGGCAGGACTTGAATCCAGAACTTCTAGTCCAGAGCTTGGAACACCACCACGCACGTTCAGGAATCAAATCCAGACCTCTGGCTCAGGGACATTACCCACGACAGTACCATATTCAGATTTTGGGTCATATTTTAAGTGTCAGCTTTCAGCTCGTTGTGGATTTATTATAACCAGGTTACCTTTACTGAATTACACAAAACACTTTGTATTGTTAAACAAAGGCAAAATATTTGTCTCAACTATAGGATGTTGAGTATACGTGATTAGTGGTGCTGGAAGAGCACAGCAGATCAGGCAGCATCCGAGGAGCAGTAAAATCGACGTTTCTCGTAAAAGCCCTTCCCGATGAAACGTCGACTTTACTGCTTCTCGGATGCTGCCTGAACTGCTGTTTTCTTCCAGCACCACGAATCCAGAATCTGGTTTCTCGCATCTACAGTCATTGTTTTTACTTTGTTGAGTGTACGTACTGTGCCATCGAAGTTAACTATGAACAGCTTTAATCGCTGTTATCTGTAGTCTGTAATATTAGGGAAAGAAATCATGCAGACACACTCTGCACAAGGAAGGGTCCGGAATAGATTTTCATTACTGAACACCAGAGATGGAAAAAGACCATAATTTCTGGCAGAAAAAAAACCAATCAGTATTACCCAACTCTCACGTGTGACTGCCTTTTTCCTAAAACCATGAAATGATACCAGGCCGCTGATTACTGTCAAGCCTCTCCTCCCCACTGACTGTGTCTGCAATCTGTCGCTCCTCTCCCTAACCACAGAAGGCAACCCAAACTCAGGGTGTTTGTGAAAATCAAGGCCGGAGTGTGCAGGCCTCCTGGAGAGGGATGGGCATTTTAAAATTGAAGGGTGAGGGGAAGGTGACAGTAATATCACACACTGGGCTGAGGAGTGGCAAATGAAGTTTAGTTTGGATTAATGCGAGGTATTAGATTTGGTAAATCAAACAAGAGCAGGACCTATACAATTAAAAGCAAGGCCTTTGTCAGTGTTGTAGAACAGAGACCTAGGCCGTCAGCGTCTCCATTGGGTAAGGGGGGTGGGGGGGGAGGTAAAAACCCTATCAAGTGTCATAGGCACTTTGGATTTTGTTTCGTTCTTTTATTATGTTTTCAGCTTTGGAAAGTTTTGAGAGCTTGTTAGTTGCAGTAGTTTTAGTTTGTACAGATTTTAGGCTCGATGAGTCTTTTGTCATTAATGCTCAGCGATGTGTCATTCGATATGAAATTCTCTCGAGTTCAAATGTTGCTGCAGTGTGTTATGGATAATGATGTGCTTAAATGGTGAACCTGGAACATTAAGGGAAGCCATCGGCCATTCAAGAGGAAAAATATACTTTCTCATCTTAAAAAAGAGAGAGTTTTCCTATTGCAGGAGTTGCACCTTGGTAACAAGGAACATTTGACGTTACAGCAGGGCGGGTTTGATCGGGTTTATTTCACGTCTTTTAATACTAAGAGTGGGGGAATAGTCAGAATTGATAGGAAGAATCTTCCATTTAAATTACTAGATTATATTAACACCCATGGAAGGATCATAATCCCAAAGTCTTGAACAACAGGGATTAACACAGTATTTTAAATGTTTATTGCCACCCGGTGCACCCTCTTAAAATCCTGGTATATGCATTTTCCAAATTCAGTTATCTTGCATCATGGCACATGATTGTAGAAGGAGATTTCAACTGTCTTATGGCCCCACGATGGACAGAATGTCCAAAGGACTCTCAATACACTCGTTATAATGTAAGCAATTAATGGATTTGTGTCTAGAACTAGAGCTTCTGGATGTCTGGAGGCAGATCTACCTCACAAGTAGGAATTTTATTTTCTTCTTTAACCCGCAGAATTGGCACACGAGGGTTGATGTCTTTCCCATCCCTGCAACAATCTTAGATTCGATGGCATCGTACACAATTGGAAATCTTACCCCAACATACCTGGCCCAGAAGTGGGATAAAAGTCACATAAAATTATGTTGTATGCAGATGGTCTTATGTTCTTGTCAAATCCCGCAATTTCGGCAGCTCACGTGATGCAATGCAATAATTCGCTTGTCGCCTTTTCGTGCTTTAAGATTAATTTTACAACATTGGAGGCCATGTCTATGGGAGGTCATGGGGAAATAACTGAATGAGGGCAAATCCTGGTTTCCTTTTAAATGTACACGGGGGTGGGGGGTCGAGGTTCTCTATTTCAGTATATTCATTACATCCGCCTTTGATCTTTTATTTGACGTGAACTATGTCCATTTGTTTGACAAAATTAAACAAGACCTTCAAAGATGGGAGGCACTTCCAATATCCTGGCCAGGTCGGATAGCTCTTATTAAAGAATGTCCTTCCTCATTTACTATACCCCGTGTGAATGCTTCCTTTAATGTTTCCCACATCGGTATTTAGGAGTCATAATGACTGGTTTAGGTCTTTTATTTGGCAGCACAAGCGACTCTTTATCAAGCTAACTAAATTGCAACTACCCCACAGTTTGTGGGATGTAGATTGCCCAGATAAAAGCTATCAATTAAGCTCTTTTTTATCCGATGTTAGTGCCTGGGCTGCTGAGGGCTCGACGTCAATACTGTGAGATATTGAACCCTATCAGATAAAGTGAACCTTTATTTGTCTGTTTTTCTTAGCTAAATTGACAACATTTATGAAATATTGTCATAACCCAATAATTATCAATATTGTTAAAGCATGAACGACAATGCGTCAGATCGAGTGCAATACAGCCAAAACCATGTTTCTTACCCCTGTAATTGGTACACCGGTTTGTCATCCAGGGATGATGGATTCCAGGTTTAAACTGTGGGCATCAAGGGGTGTACCTTGCTTGAGTGATTTAGTATTAGTAGAATCCCTACAGTGTGGATACAAGCCCTTCGGCCCAGCAAGTCCACTTTGACCTTGTGAAGAGTAACCCACCCAGACCCATTCCGCTACCATCCCATATTTACCCTGACTAATGCCCAAACCTACACATCTCTGAACATTATGGGTGACATAACAATGACCAATTCATCTCACCTGCACATCTTTGTACTGTGGGAGGAAACCCACACAGACACGGCGAGAATGTTAACTCAACACAGCCAGTCACCCAAGGCCAGAACCAAAGCCGAGACCCTGGTGTTGTGAGGCAGCAGCTCTAACCACCGAGCCACCTCGTGTTATTTGATGGAGAAACAATGATGTCATTTAATCAAAAAACTCGTACGTATGGACTACCTAGTAGAGACCTCTGTACTTTTTTCCCAGAACAGAGATTTGATTTAAAAAAAAACACACTTTTACCACACTCTTCCAGATCCGATAAAGGGAAGAGGATGCTTATTGCTTCGAATACACTCTCTGTCAGTACCCTTTATCATTAGTTGGAGAGTGTCCCCTCAGACGAGACTGTGCAGCTTTGTGATGTCTGCTCGAGAGTTGGGGGTTCAGAACACTTCGGAGACATGGGAGGATATTTGTGAAAATGCTCGAAGGATTTTGATCTGTAATAGGACCCATACCATGCAGTTGAAAATTCTTCGTAGGGTCTATCTGATAACTATTTGTCTCTCAAAATTCAAAGTGGGATTATCTTCAGCATGTCCTAAATGCAGAATGACTGCAGTCACTCTTACTCATTGTTTGTGGGTCTGCTGCAGACTTCATCTATATTGGAGCACTGTGTCAGATGTGATAGAGTGTGTATTGGGGACTGAATTGGAGATGGACTTGGTTTCTGTTTTCCTGGGCCTGCCCAAGGTACTTTCCACAGATGAATATGGGAAAAAAATATATATCCTTACAATCCGTACTTTCTGTGCTGGGAAAAATATTCTGTTGTGTTGGATGTCTGAACTCCCCCACCCCCAGAGAGGAAGAGCTATGAACATAAAAATGTGTATCAGTTAATGCTCTTGATGAGCGAGAGCTGTCCTTTTGTTATGCTGAGCTGTATTATTTATTCATTATTTATTGTTTAGTTTTGTTTTTTCTTCGGCCTGTGTAGTGTTTTAACTTGTTTTGTATGTACGTGCAATTGGATGTAATTTTTTTTCAGATATTTGAGTTGTGTTAATATTGGTTTACTATAATATAAAAAATTTCTTTTTAAATTTTTTTTTTAATTAAAATGCTAACATTGATAGAATACAGTCCCAAAAAACTCTCATTACAGAGACCACTCATGGTGGTTTATCCTGAGGATCACCACATCTCGGGTGATGGGGTGAGGCTGAGAGAGTGGCCCCTTCATGGTAATCTCTGTCAATGTGAGGAACTGAACCTGCGCTGTTGCCCTCCCTCTACATCACAAACCTGCCGTCCTGCCAACTGAGTGGGAGACTGTGTAACTGTTACAGACAGAAACAATCACAGACAAAGGGTAAGAGAAACATTCATAACAAGGAAAGTGGTTCAGTTCAGATAACAGTCAAGATAACGTCTGAGGGTAAAAATGTTCTCTGCTCGAAATTGTATTTATAACAAGACGTGTTTAGAAGTTGTTTTTGGTTTAATATCATTAAGGTAAGTCAAGTGACTCTCATGTGTTGCACACTGGGACACTAACATTTCCCTGAAACTGGGAAATATTTGGAACATTATCTGGAACATTCTATAATCGGCATTCTCCAGAATATTCTATGACTGTGTGGGTGGTATTGCAAAGGGGAGAGAGAGAGAGAGAAGGTGTTGCATGCAGTAGTGAGGGTGGGGGACAATGAGCCTTGTTCGGGAGTAGTTGCAATCACAGATATACAGTGATTCTGAGGGAGCAGACAGAATACGGTGACCCTTATCCTGACAGAGTGGGGAAGGTTATTGATGCTTGTCCTGTATTGCTGGACATTTCTTCTGACCTCAAATACTGCATTGAACTCGGTAGTGAGCACAGAACATGCTGGGTGTGGCTGGTGGTGTGGCACCCTCTGGGATGGGAATGTTCCCCCTCGGTACTCGCCCATCCAATACGCCCACCGTCCTCCGTCAACAAACCATGGTGTAATTGCCCCTTATCTACCAATCTGCCATTTCCCTGCTGTTGCCCTCTATCCATCTAATCCTTTCCTATGTGTGTATTTGTCCAAATGCCTTTTCAATGTTGTTAGTGTGCCCACTTCAACCACTTCCACTGGCAGCTCAGTCTAATTTGCCAGTTCACCTTGGATTCCATGCGATCTAACCTTCTAGAGCGGCCTACTATGTGGAACCTTATCAAAGGCCTTACTGACATCCATATAGAATATGTCTACAACCCTGCTCTCATCAACCTTCCTTGTCACTTCCGCAAAAATCTCGAACAAAATTTGTAAGGCATGATCTGCCACGCACAAAGCCATGCTGACTGCTCCAAGTCAAACTATGTCTTTCCAAATGCATGCACATCTTATCTCTCAGAACCTTCTCAAGTGGTTTACCGAAAACAGGTGTGAAGCTTACTGGTCTATATTTCCTAGGTTTTTCTTTGCAGCCCTTCTTGAATAAGGGCACAACATTTGCTACAGCCCAGTCTTCCGGGAACTTGGTCCCTAAGCTTTTTTCTATCGCCTCTTACAGTGCTCTCAGATATATCTGGTCAGGACCAAGAGATTTGTCTGACTTTGTGCGCTCTAATATGTCCAACAGCAACTCTACTGTGATATGGACAGTCCCAAGATATGACAACTAACCGCCTAAATGTCACAGATCTTCATGTCTTTCTTCATGATAAACACAGAGGGGAAATTGAAGACTTCACCCATCTCTTGAGGGTTTACACATGCATGCCGGTTTTGGATTTTAAAGCATCCTATTCTCTCTCTCGTTGCTCTTTATCTTTACTATACTGAATTTGGACTCACTCTAATCTTCTCAGCCAAGACTACCTCATACCCCCTTATAGCCTTGCTGATATCCTTCTTCAGTAAACTCCTCTATCCCCTGAATATACCTCCAGGGATTCCCTTGATATGAGCTGCCTGAACATGAGCCACGCCTCCATTTTTCTGGTCAAAGCCTCAATATCTCTTGACATCCAGAGTTCTCTCTTCCAGTCTCACATAATCTTCACCCTCACAGGAAAATGGAAACCTTCAACTCACTTTTGAAGCCCTCCCACTTGCGCGAGATCCTTTTACCTTGAACAAAACAACTCCAATCATCCCCTGCAATCCACTGTCTAGCTCCAACAACATACGCCTTGCCCCAATTTAGAACTTGAATCTGTGGACCAATTTTGTCCCTACCATAACTATTTTAAAATTAATACAACTCTAATCACTTTTACCAAAATGCTCCCCCACTTTATCTCCTTCACCTATCCTGCCCTATTTCCCAACAGTAGGTCGAGTTTGACCCTTCCCGAGTACGATACTCTATATATTGATTGTGGAATCTTTCCTGAACACACTTAACAAATTACGTTCCACCGAAGTTCTCAACCATCTGGAAGCCACAGTCTATGTTAGGAAAATTGAAATCACCTATTATAACAACCCTATTGTTCCTGCAAATCTCCCCAGTCCCCCTGCATATTTGTTCCTCTAATTCACATTGTTGATCATAGTGCAACCACTATAACAATACCATCCCCCTCTAACTACTTTGCATCATTCACGAAACCTCATTGGATGTTATCTCAGGTATTTCAACTTTAAATACTGGTGTGATACTCGCCTGAATCAGAACTATTGGTATTTAAAATGTTTCCATTTACATCTCTGCATCGCAGGGATTTTCACATCCATGGCATCCTTTGTCAAGGCACAGTGGAGATATGGAGCTGTAAATGGATGGGAGCTGCACATCCTGTCACTTTCAGCATTGGTTACATGTATCCCCACACTGGGCAGTGATCTAACACAGTGTTACCGAACAATGCAACAGCCTGGGTTTATATGTGAATGATCCAGAGCGGTCTGCACAGTTCCCCACGCTGGACATTTCGCCCAGGATTATAGATCCAGCATTGGTTTGGGCTGCACAGAGTTTCACTCTGCACATAGCTGGGTTGTATTCAGCCGTACGCGAGCCATATCTACACAGTGCTCCATCCTGAAAGTATAATGGACGGGCAGGTTATGTGAGTTGGATTGAGAATGTGAGAGAACTAAACATCTGGCTATACCTTTATTTTGTGTTTTCATTCTTGTTATTGGACTCTTCAAATCCAGACTCATCCGGTTTGACCCGACCCTCTGGATGAGTCATGGTGACTGTTGTTACAGAATCTGGGTCTGCAACAAAACCAACAAATGGAGCAGAGGCTGCAGAGAGGACAGTCTCTGTGAAATGGAATGAGGGAATCACCATCAGATCAGCCGTGGTCTTAGTGAATGGTGGGGCAGGATTGTGTGGACCACGAATGCAACTTATTCATATATTTATGTTTGTTCCAAGCAAACTCCCCTTCTCTCCCAGTGTCCCATACTGGTGGGGAGTGAGTCACCTCCTCCTGTTCCTGCGGAACAGGATCCTCGGGCCTCAATAGCCTCCAGATTTCCCTGTGTCCAAATTTCGAGCAGTTGAATGACCGCCTCCTGTTCCTGTGTCCCAGTCTCAAGCAGTTGAGTGACTGTCTACTGTTCCTGTGTCCCAGTCTCGAGCAGTTGAGTGATTCCCTCCTGTTCCTGTGTCCCAGTCTCGAGCAGTTGAGTGACTGTCTCCTGTTCCTGTGTCCCGGTCTTCAGCAGCTGAGTGACTCCCTCCTGTTCCTGTGTCCCTGTCACGAGCGGTTGAGTGACTGCCTCCTAATCGAAGATTTGTTAAAATAGATGTCCTCCTCCTGCTACAGAGTAACAGGCTCAAATAGCTCTGTGCTCACCTGCTGCTCCTGTGGAATGGAGGTGAGGGACTGAATATCCTCTTCACATTCTTTCCAGCTTTTCTTGACTAAAAGCCTTTCTCCTGTTTCTGTACAACACCATCAAAATCTGAATGATTTATTTTTGCATTTGACTGTCAGTAATTGAGCAAACCAGCTGACTGACAGAATTCAGAAGCTGAATAGCCTCCTCCTGTTCCCGTGTTAAACACTCAAGAGTCAATAGACTCTCAGAGATGTACAGCACAGAAAAAGATCCTTTGGTCTGGTCATCCATACCAACCAAATATCCTAAATTAATCTCGTCCCTCTTGCCAGCACTTGGCCCATCTCTCTCTGAATACTTCCCATGCATGTATCCATCCAAATGCCTTTTAAATGGTGTAACTGTGCCTGCCTCCACCACCTCTTTTTGCTGTTCAATCTATATACGCAGCAGACTCTGTGTGAAAATGTTGTCCCTCACATCCCTTTTTAAATCTTTCTCCTCTCACTTTAAGCCTTTATATTCTATATTTGGAATTGTCTATCCTGGGAAAATACATTGACTGTTTACTTTTTCTAGGCCCCTCCTGATTTTTTATAAACTTCTTTCAGGTCCACCCTCAGCCTCAACACTTGGAAACAGTCCCAGCCTATTCAAACTCTCCCTGTAACTCCAACCCTCCAACACCTGCAACATTCTTTTAAATCTCTTCTGCACCCTTTAAAGTTTGACAACATCTTTCCGACAGCAGGGTGACCAGAATTAAAGGCAGTATTACAAATGTGGCCAAACCAATGTCCTGTACAGATGCAACATGTCATGCAAACGCATAGACTCAAAGCACGCACCAATAAAGGGGAGAACACCGAGTGCCTTCTTCACTGCGCTGTCTACCTGTGACGGCAATTTCAAGGAACAGAGAACCTGCACCACAAGGTGCCTCACAGTGCAGCGACCTGGGTTTAATTCCATCCTTGAATGACTGGCTGTGTGGAGTTTGTACATTCTCCCCGTGTCTGTGTGAGTTTCCTCCGGGTGCTATGTTTCCCTCTGACAGTATAACGATATACATATAAGGGTAGGTTGGCCATCCTAAATTGTGCATAGTACCCTTGGATGTGAGGGCGAGGTGCATTAGCTATGGGAAATGCAGGCTGAGAGGGATAGGGTAGGGGTTTGTCCATTGGGATACTGTTTCGAGGGACGGTGTGGCCTCGATGGGCCGAAAATCATGTTTCCTAACTGTAGGGATTCTATAATTTCTATGGAGTTCTCCGTGATTGGCAACTTTTGACAGGATCCTACCTATATGTCTGGCCCTGACTTTGCTTGCCAAAATGCAACACCTCACATTTATCTAAAATAAAATCCATCTGACACTCCTCAGTTCACCTAATTAAGTTCCCATTATATTCTGAGAGATCATTCTTCACTGTCGACTACACCACCAAATTTGGAATTATCTACAAACTTACTGACAATACTTCATATACTCAAGTGCAAATCATTTGTAAAGTGACAAAAGGCAATGGACCCACTATTGATCTTTGCGAGCAGCGCCACTGGTCACAGGTCTCCAAGTTTAATGAACAAATGCCAACTGTCACACCCTGTCTCCGATATTCAAGAAACATTTTGACCTAAATTGCGAGTTCTCCCTGGATCCCAGGCAGCCTAACCTTGCTAACCAGTCTACCATGTAGAATATTTTGGTTTTCTGACTGAATTCCATGAAGACAACATGCACTGTCCTGCCTTCATCAATCATTATCTTCACTTCCTCAAAAAATTCCACCGAGTCAGTGTGACGTGATCTCCAATGTACAAAGCCCTCTTCAGTCCTTGTCTTTCCAAATGCATATACATCGTTTCCCTCAAAATCCCCTCCAACAATTTAGTCACCGTTGAAGTCAGGCTCACCGGTCTATAGTTACCTGGGCTTTCCTTAATTTCTGAAATAATGACACTATGTTAGCAACCCTCCAGTCTTTTGCTACCTCACCTGTGGAAATCAATCTTACAGATATATCAGCAAAACGCTGAGCAAATTCTTTCCGAGCTTCCCATAATATTCTGGGATACAACTGATCAGGTCCCAGGGATTTGTTCACCTTTATATGTTTTAAAATGTCCAACATCTCCTTGTAATATAGATACTTTTCAAGATATCACTATGTATTTCTTCATTCTCTCGCTCTTGTAACCTCTTCTCCATTAAATACTAGGAAAAATACTTGTTTAGCATCCCTTACACCTCCTATGGTTCTACACATACGTACCCTTACTGATCTTTAAGGTGCCCTATTCTCTCCCAAGTTAATATTTTGTAATTAAAGGATGTGTAGAGTTGCTTCAATGCCTCGGTAACCCTATTTCTAAAGCCATCTCATGTCCACATTTTTCTGGCCCAATTTCCCCATTGACTATGCACTTATTGCCCTTATATTAGTTTAAAACTAATATTTATGTGTAACAGACTTGAATGTTAAATATATATTTCCTCCCCTCTGGAACAGGCTCGAGAGGCTGAATAGGCTCCTACTGTCCCTCTGTAATAGACTGGACAGGCTGAATGATCCCCTCTTGTCCCTCTGAAATGGACTCAAGAGGCTTCATGGCCTCCTCCTGTCCCTGTGTAACAGATCTGAGACATTAAATAACATAGCAACCCGCGGATTATGATCAGTTGGTAAACTGTATCTAATAGAGGTCTATTCCTTCTCAATTACAGAAACACAAACAACCCTATTTACTACAGGTGCCCTCACAGAGACACTTCATACAGCTGCAGCGAATGATTCTTTCGGCAAAATGTGCCTATATTCCAGCTTTCCACCTTTTCAAGTAGTAACAGGTTAAAATGGGCTGAATGGCCTTCTCTTATCCCTCTGTAGGAGGCCCATAGGGACAGAATTGTTTCGGCCTGTTCCTGAGCAGCAGTCTCAATAATCTCAAGGTTATGAAAGGATTTGACAACAGGGAATTAAAACCAGAAGTAGCCCAACACTGGTCAATAATTACTGTACTTTGTGTTCAGGTATCGAGAAACCTGCCCACCTGATTTTTTTTAATGCAGTCAATCTGTTATTTTATAACTGCTTCCTTTCATAAACAGAGTGGAACATATATAGACCCGTGCAGTGTCCTATTAATACTCTCATATACAAGTTAATAAAAAAGATTTAAAAGATTTAAAGATTTATGATCCATCGCTCAGCAACCCTCATCCATTCCATCCAAAACCAGTAAATGAAAAGTGATGTTTTGAACAGGTTAACTGAGCCTATTTGTTCAGTAAGTGTGATTAATGCCAATCTCCATGGATTCTAATGATCCCAGTGGAGGGTTTCCATCTTTTAATGATAAATGGGCTCCGTTCAATGTGTTATTCCATAACATGAGCGGGAGCATCACCAACAGCACTGACAGGGATCAGCAGATCTAGAGAGAGAGGGAGGAGAGATCAGTATCTGAGAACATTAGACTGGAATGTGCCAGCAATGGATCAGTATTTGAGAACATTAGATTGGAATATTCAATCAAGGTACAGGAGCTTATCTGATTATGTTTGGTATCTTTCTTCATCTTACTGGCTGTCATTATCATCGCATATCTATTACGCTCTTCTCATTATTCAATATTTTTTATTATCACTTCCTGGCTATCGTTGGTTTTCCTGGTGAGTGTCACTGTCCAGATTTTGTTTTTTTATAAACTAGTTATGACTATATTATTGTTATTTCATATAGTCTACACATCTTGCCACTATTATTGTTCCTGTTGAATCTCTCAATCCAGATATTCACTCTACAGGCCACGACTAACTACATTAATGAACGTGTTCAATAACTCCCTCCCTCTCTGCTCTGGCAGTGTTACTCACGGGTCTCTATGTTGATCTATTCAGTTTCAGGGGAGAATCACAATGCATTGTAACATTGCCTTTGCTGTTCAGAGAAGGGAGGTCACCGTCTAGTGCTCTGGTTACAAACTCCACTTCCTTCCACTATTTCCATTCCAGCCCTTGCCAATAGCAGCAGCTGAAGCAGACAAGTCACAACTGTGGGACATCTCTTTGACTATGACCTGATTCTTGACACCATGCCCTGAACATTTCTAACTTGAAATAATCACCACTCCAGAATATATCTCACCGGTTTATTCCATCTGCTGTTTGAACCTTGAGCTATGAAGTACAGGCTTAATGAAGCCAATAATCTGCTGCTGACGCTCCTGGCTTCAGACCTGCCGAAACAAATCTGATTCGACCTCACACCAAACACCCATCCATCTGTCATTCATGTGCACGCCGATGTATATTGCTGTTGTGTCTGGCAATGACTTTATTTTAACATTCTCAAACACTTTATCTTTTCTATCCATGAAACTTCTCTCGTTCTCTCTCTGTTGATTAATAAAAAGCCTGTCAGTTGTTCGTATTTAAAATAGTTTCCTCCATGTGTGTTCCTTCTCAAACAATGAGTTTCGCATTCAACCACAAACACACACACACACACAGCAAACCTTCCCATTGTAGGCAATAATCTGATGTGGGTATAGTTTGCATATGATAGTAAAGTTTGCAATAGCCTCATGCTGGGCAGATAGTGCAGTTTACTGAGCAACACACTAGCATGGTCTGCACAGCTCTCCATGCTGGGCTGTCATCTTGTCCCAGTTTATGTTGTTTGTGGTGTTCTGTGAAGCAGATTTAGAACTTGATGTAATAAACTATTCCAGCTGATATGACAATGCCTTTATTCAAAGTTCTCATTCTTGTCATTTTACTCACGAAGATCTCACTTCGAAAGTTAGTCCCACTGCCCTGTCTTTTTCCACATATTTCCACAACATCTTTTCAGTTAATTAACTGACTGTTTCTGTCTTTAAAGTGAATCTCTCTGTCTCTCTGTATCTTTCCTTGGCCTTGGGTTTTGGCTCCCTAGTGTATCGAGTGCTGGCATTGTGTAGCTCAGAAATACTGAAATGGTGTATCAAGCTGTTGTTCACTTCCTGGTTTGTCCCATGTGATGGTCGATGGACAGGCATGTTTCAGAAGTTATGAGATACATCCTTGTAACTTGGTCTGGACCTGTGGTTGTCCCTCTCAGGTGATCTTGCGATCAGTAACACTAGGAAGCCCAATGAGTGAAGGGCCAGGCATCTAAATTGCCTGACAATGCTGTCACTTTTTCAAATAAAGTGTTAGTTTCTCATTTTTTTTTAGTATGAGGTCGTAAAGGCCAAACTGTCGACTGAAAACAGCTCCAGTAAATAACTTACGGGACTTTTAGGGTTTTAAATAAATAGTAGTAACAATGGCCAGCTCGCACAGACCAGGCTTTCTAGTTTGTTTTTTCTTGTAGCTGTAACAATCACCGGGTGCTTGGGGTCCCAAAGGGGTTGGAAGTTTTAGTAAATTATCCGTAGCTGCTACTCTCTCTAAAGCCTCACTTGATGGTGTTTCCTCCTGGATTGGAGAACTGTATGCAAGAATGCATGTCTGAATGTTACTTTTTGCCAAGGGGTGTGTTTAGGTGATGTTAATAGATTGAAAATTTGATTTGTAGAACGTACTGTATCCATTATTCGGTTAAGGTTTCCAATAGTTAAGTTATTCTAAATTCCTCTTCATTTTGTATGGATTTTCATTAGAGGATAGTGAGGTAGAACAACCCTATGGTAGCCAAAGGCCTGATCAGGATCTGTTTAAATACATCCAGGCATTATCTAAATTTGATGAGAATGATGGAGGAGCCTTTTTAATTTCATTTCAGAGAGTGTCTAAACAAGTGCAGCGGCCAGAGAACATGTGGATTTAGTTTATCCAAACAAAGCTGATAGATATTTGCATCCCCATCGGAGGAGGTGAAGAAAACCATCTGAAGTGCATATGAGCTTATGTCAGAAGCCGACAGTGTTTCAGGGATCTAAAATAGCATCCCTGGTCAAGCGCACATTGTGTTTGAAAGAATCAAAGAAAGTAATTTTGAAAGGTGGGGAAGGGTATTAAAAACAGAACAAACCTATGGCATTCTGAGAGAGACTCTAATTTTGGAGAAGTTCAACACTTCACTTCCTGCAGTCGGGAGAACTCGTGTGGAAGAGCAAAGAGTTACAATGGCAAGATTAGAAATGGCTGATGATGATGATTGGGTTCAGAAATCAAAGTTTGGTTTCTGTGAGGGATTGAGAAGAATGTGTGAGATCTTCTTAAAACATATCCCTGTGAGAGTAAGGTATACAGGCATAGGCCAGGAGTAGCAGGTAAAGGGGTTACAGCATTAAGAGGTACAGAAGCATGTAATTCTTTTATGCTGAGACATGAGGAGCTATGTCATTGAGAAGGACTATTGGAGAGATGAGAAGTGCTCCATTATGTAACGTGTGGTTGGAGTGTCCAGTGGAAACATCAACAGATTTATTCCCCAATGGGGAAGGAGCCTTGAGCTTGGTGTTGGCGTTACAACATTTCAGCATTTAAATTGTGAATAACATACATGATAAAAATCTTTATCACTGATCGTGACCCCTTAAAGTTTGTGGAGAAGTTTAGGGAGAAAAATTTATTGAGTTTATTATTGCTGCCATTCAACTTGAAATTAAAAAGTTGACAGGGCGAGAAAAATTAGGTTTTGACACGTTGTGGAGACTTGGACGAAGAAAGATAAAAGGCATTCTGTGGCAGGAGTAAAATGACTGAAATCGAAACTAGCTGTGAACATTTGTGTGCTCAGAGTCAATGTAATATATATTTATTCCAGTCTACCAATAGAGGAAGATTAGGAGGTCTAAAATGAATCCATCTTTGTATATGGATGGATTATTTTATTAAAGATGGAGATGTGAGGACACTATCACAGTAAAAAGGTTATTTTCTGTTGTGGTTCTGTTTGCCGAGCTGGGAATTTGTCCTGCAATCGTTTCGTTCACTGTCTAGGTGACATCCTCAGTGCTTGGGAGCCTCCTGTGAAGCGCTTCTGTGCTGTTTCCTCCGGCATTTATAGTGGCCTGTCTCTGCCGCTTCCGGTTGTCAGTTCCAGCTGTCCGCTGTCGTGGCCAGTCTATTGGGTCCCGGTCGATGTGTTCGTTGATAGAGTCTGAGGATGATTGCCATGCCTCTAGGAAGTCCCTGGCTGTTCTCTGTTTGGCTTGCCCTATAATGGTAGTATTGTCCCAGTCGAATTCATGTTGCTTCTCATCTGTGTGTGTGGCTAGTAAGCATTGCTGGTCATGTCGTTTCATGGTTATTTGGTGTTCATGGATACGGATCGTTAGCTGTCTTCCTGTTTGTCCTATGTAGTGTTTTGTGCAGTCCTTGCATAGGGTTTTGTACACTACATTGGTTTTGCTTATGTTGGGTATCGGGTCCTTTGTTCTGGTGAGTTGTTGTCTGAGCGTGGCTGTTGGTTTGTGTGCTGTTATGATTCCTAGTGGTCGCAGTAGTCTGGCTGTCAGTTCGGAAATGCTACTGATGTATGGTAGTGTGGCTAGTCCTTTGGGTTGCAGCATGTGCTCGTTCCGTTGTCTTTCCCTTAGGCATCTGTTGATGAAAGTGTGAGAGTATCCATTTTTGTCGAATACCTTGTATCGGTGTTCATCTTCCTCTTTTTGCAGTTCTGGTGTGCTGCAGTGTCTTGTGACCCTTTTGAATAGTGTCTTGATGCAACTTCGTTTGTGTGTGTTGGGGTGGTTGCTTTCATAGTTTAGGACTTGGTCTGTGTGTGTGGCTTTCCTGTAAACCTTTGTGGTGAACTCTCCGTTCGGTGTTCTCTGTACCATCACGTCTAGGAATGGGAGTTGGTTGTCCTTTTCTTCCTCTCTAGTGAATTGGATTCCTGTAAGTGTGGCGTTGATGATCTGGTGTGTGTTCTCTCTTTCTGTGTTTTTAATTATTACAAAGGTGTCATCCACATATCTGACCCAGAGTGTGGGTTGAATTTGCGATCAGACTGTTTGTTCTAACTTTTGCATTACCGCTTTTGCTATGACTCCAGAGATCAGTGAGCCCATGGTTGTTCCGTTGATTTGTTCGTACATCTGGTTGTTGAATGTGAAGTGTGTTGTGAGGCACAAGTCCAGTAGTTTAAGTATGCCGTCTTTGTTGATCGATTCAACTTCCTGTTGTCTGTTATATCTGTCTAGCAGGGTTGGCTATTGTTTCTCTGGCTAGGGTTTTTCGATAGAGGTCAACAGTGCCGTGACATCGAATGAGACCATAGTTTCTTCCTTGTCTATGTGTATATTTCTGATGATGTCCAAGAATTCCTGTGTCGATTGTATAGATTGTCTGGATCCGCTGATCAGGTGTTTCAGTTTCTGCTGTAGTTCATTGGCCAGTTTGTGTGATGGTGTCCCTGGTCGTGATACTATGGTTCTGAGTGGGATGTCTGGTTTGTGCACTTTGGGTAGTCCATAGAATCTGGGGGTGTTGTTGCTTTCAGGTTTCATTCTTTGTCGGTCAGACCTGGTTATCTGTCCGTTTTTTTGTAGATTCCTGAGTGTGTTGTTTATCCTATTGGTGAGCTGTAGGGTGGGGTCAAACTCCATCTTTTGGTAGGTGTTGATATCTGACAGTAGTTGTTGTGCTTTTTGGATGTACTCTGCATTGTCCAGGATGACCGTCATTCTGCCTTTGTCTGCTGGTCGTATGATTATGTTCTTATCGTTTCTTAGTGATTTTAGTGCTTCCCACTCCTTGGTGTTGAGGTTATGTGTTTGTCTTTTTCTTGTTATCAGATGTACGATAATTTGTCTCACTGTTTGTTGTGTCTCTTCTGTCAGTCCATTGTTCCTGAGTGGGCAGTCGAGTGCTGCTAGGAAGTCTGCTGTCTTGGCGTCTCTGTGGTTGTAGTTGAGCCCATTAGCCAGTTTTGTTCTTTCCTTGTGTGTGAGCTGTCTGTGGGAGAGGTTTTTAACCGAGGTGTGTGTTGTGGTGTCCTCTTCGTTGTATGTTAGTTTGACCATGTTTTTCTTTAAGTGACGTTTTTTTTTGCGGTGTGTTATCCTGTTCTGTCCTATGGTGACGGCCTGTTCTATGGTCCAGGTCCTTTCCTGATTGGTGGTTTTTGAAATTAACGATTTTTGGCGCGCAATTTCTTGTCTGTATTTGTGTAGTCTGTTGTGAGCGTCTGTAATAATTACCTGGATCATCCTGAATCCGTTCTGCCTGGCTCTGTCCCTGGCTTTTGGACATGCCGCAACCCAAAGAACTAGCCACACTACCATACATCAGGAGCATTTCCGAACTGACAGCCAGACTACTGCGACCACTTGGACTCATAACAGCACATAAACCAACAGCCACTCTCAGACAATATTTCACCAGAACGAAGGACCCGATACCCAACATGAGGAAAACCAATGTAGTATACAAAATCCTACATAGGACAAAACACTACATAGAACAAACAGGAAGACAGCTAACGATTCGTATCCATGAACACCAACGAGCCACGAAACGACACGACCAGCTATCCTAGGTAGCCACACACACAGAGGAGAAGCAACATGAATTCGACTGGGACAACACTACCATTATAGGGCAAGCCAAACAAAGAACAGCCAGGGAATTCCTAGAGGCATGGCACTCATCCACAGACTCTATCAACAAACACATCGACCTGGACCCAATATACCGGCCACTATAGCGGACAGCTGGAACTGACAACCGGAAGCGGCAGAGACAGGCCACTATAAATGCCGGAGGAAACAGCACAGAAGCGCTTCACAGGAGGCTCCCAAGCACTGAGGATTTCACCTAGACAGGGGACGAAACGTCTGCAACACAAATTCCCAGCTCGGTGAACAGAACCACAACAACGAGCACCCGAGATACAAATCTTCTCCCGAACATTGAGCTTACTTTATCTTGGTTTTTTTTGACGTGAGGTTTTAAAGGTAGAGGTGAAGAATTGCTGTCTGACAACAGTTTAAGTAAATAACTGAGAAAGCCTTCAGGTTTTATTAAAACGGTGATAACAATGGAAGGGCAGTGGCCAGCTTTCCCAGACCAGGTTTTCCTCGTTTTGTTTTTAGCTGCAGCATTCAGAAGCTGCTATGGATCCCAAAAGGGTTGGGAGTTTCAATACATGATCCCCAGCTGCTTTTCTCTCTGAGATCTCTGTTGATGTTGATTTCTCCTGGATCATAAAACTGCATGTAAGAATCTGTATTTGAATATATCGTTGTGCCAAGCGGTGTATACCAAGAAGGTACGGTATCTATTGTTTGTGTAACTGTTCCAACATATAAGCCATCCCTAAATGTTCTTTTCTTTGATTGTATTTTAGCTAAAGCATTTAAATAGATTATGTTTTGCTTAACGTCGAGTGGTTTGACCAGTTACAACATATCTGGAAAGAACACTTCACATTAATATTCAAAATAGGGAAAGGTTTGGGTCTCAGCGGCCTTCTTATTATATTTTGCGAGAATCTGGTCTGGTCCACAACACTTATAGACGAGGGGTTTCGAACTGACTCCTGCTTTTGAAAAGTTAGTGCAGCAGCGGGGGATGGATTACTGGAGGTTGTGCTGTGAGATGCCTCAGACATTCAGGGAGACCTGTGGATTTGGTGACCCAACTTTGGATGGAGCCTGCGGACTGTAATTACAACATCTGGATCTGCAACATGAACAACAAATGGAGCAGAGGTTGCAGACAGGGAAGCTTTGAAACCACGCAGTGTGTGTGGGGAAAGGGATCTGCTGTGTCCACCCCGGATTTTCCAGGAACAGCTTCCCAAGCTTCACTTAACCCAGGAGCAGAGTGTGAGGGGACACTGATTGAACAAGGAGCTGGTCACACAGCGGTGTCACCTCCTTCAACATGTCCTGCAGCTTCACACCAGGGGGAAGGATGGTGCTGCCAGTGGCTGTTCGGGTCACAGTTTCATTCAGCTTCTATGTTCTGGAACTTTTCAAACAGGACTGGGTGACCTATCCATCATCTCCCAGTATGTTGCCATCAATGTAGCCATTCAGTGACGGAGGATATATATAGTGGATGAGGTAAATACATTGTTTCTCCCTCAGCAGGGAGCTGCCGGGTGTATCCAGTATAGTGGGATTCCTAATGTTGTACATAGCATCTGCGGAGTAGCCATGTCAATGGGGAGAGGTAGAGGAACTGAAGGAGCACTCTCTGTATTAATCTTGCAGCGTGCCCATCACAGTATATCATGTTGGTGAATACCCCTGCCCTGACAGCAGCCACAGCCTCTTCATTCAGAAGCAGGCAGCCCTTCCCATCGTCTTCAGATCTCCATGTAGAAAGGAATCAATGTATCTTGGATAAAGGCCATCCCCTTGATACACGTTTGATAACAGCATCCCCCATCACCAACCAAACACTTCAAAACATTCCATGTGTACGGAGAGCAATAGGGTCACTTGGAGTGTCTGGGAGCAGACGATCAGGGTTGGAGCAAAACCTCCCATGTCTGAACGGGTTGAGTGAACCCCCCAGTACACAGTATCATTAATCCCTGTAATCCCTCTCCATTTCAGTAACATACTGCCTTCCATTAATCGTGTAAATGAAATGATAGAGTATATCATGCTATGTTGCAGCTGCCAAATTATTCTCCATTGCCTTTACCTCTCTGTATCTATCTGTTGACTCTCCACCCTCTCTTGATAATTTAATCTCTTGCTTATCACAGCAACATGACCAGACTAAGTATCTCTATATCTGTTCCCTCCTCCTGATCATTGATATAGATTATAAATAGTTGAGGACCCAGCACTGGTCACTGTGTGACTCCACTGGTGACGTTCTGTCAAACTGATTAAGACTGATTTATCCGGAGTGCCTGGTTCCTGTTTGATACACAGTCCTCTCCCATTAATGTGTAACACAGTGGAAAAGCTGAATATGAATGAGGAGAATCAGTCAGGAATCCAACCCCTCGAATCTGCTCCGCCATGGAATACAATCATGGCTGATGTCATCGCGGCCTCTGTTCCATTTTCCTGCCATCTTTCAATCCTCATTGTAGATTGCATCACATGAAAAAACATCCACTCCACACCTACACTTTAAATTACGTTTAGCATTTTACAGACCTCAATGAGCTCTCCTTTTATTCTTATAAACTCGACAGTATAGGCCTAAACTGCTCAATTTCTTTGAAGAAGACAAACACTTCAAATATGGAATCAATCAAATGAAGCTCTTCTGAATTGCCTTCAATGGAAATACCTCATTCTGCAGGACCCCCAAACTGTACTCCAGTTGCAGCCTCACTAATGCCTTGCATAGCTATAGCAACACTCCCTACCTTTCTACTCTATCCTTTTATAAATAAACGATGACGTTATGCTTGTATTTCTCATTACTTCAAGTACCCGCAAGCAAGTTTTCTGTGATATGCAAGCAGGCACCCAGACCCCTCTGCACCTAAGCACTTTGAAGTTTCTCTCCATTTAGATAATAATCTGCCTTATTATTACACTGGCCAACTTGAATAACCCCATATTTATCCACTTTAATGTTCATTGCCAAATGTTGGCCCATTGACACAACCTATCCATATAGTTTTGGATAATCTCTTGCATCATCATTCCGACATAATTTCCCCACCAATGTTCGTGTCATCTGAAAATGTGGCTATAGTATTTCCTAGAGCTGAAAGTGTGTTGCTGGAAAAGCGCAGCAGGTCAGGCAGTATCCAAGGAACAGGAGAATCGACGTTTCGGGCATCAGCCCTCCAGTTCCTTGGATGCTGCCTGACCTGCTGCGCTTTTCCAGCAACACATTTTCAGCTCTGATCTCCAGCATCTGCAGTCCTCACTTTCTCCTCCCTATAGTATTTTCTATCCCGTCAACCGAGTATTAATGTCGATCACAAATGGTTTTTAGATTACTTACAGTGTGGAAACAGGCCCTTCGGCCCAACAAGTCCACACCGCCCCGCCGAAGCGTAACCCACCCATACCCCTACATCTGCATTACCCCTTACCTAACACTATGGGCAATTTAGCATGGCCAATTCACCTGGCCTGCACATCTTTGGACTGTGGGAGGAAACCGGAGCACCCGGAGGAAACCCACGCAGACACGGGGAGAACGAGAAGAATGAGAACTGAAATCTATGGCACCCAACAAATTGCATTTTCCAATTAAAAATGACACAGTTTATTCATCTGACTCCATTTTGTTGGTTAACCAATCCTCCATCCAAACCAATAAATTACTCCAAAACTGATGCTGTCTGATCTTACCACTCACTCTTTGGAGAAGCGACGTATCTGAATCCTTCACGAAGACTATTTCCAGGATTCCCACTATCCACCTTGTTTGTTCACATCTTTAAATCACTCAAGAAAATACTACAATCATGATTTATCTTTTGTAAAACCATGTTGACTCCGATGAATTGTGGTTTACGTTTGCAAATGTCCACAACAATGGATTCTAATAATTTGCCTTAATTTGCAATATTTTATTTTTAAATTTTACTCCCTAATGTATTCGGTTATTATAAGTTCTTCCCTTTCTAAAATCTTTACGTTTTCTTTGAATTCCTGTTTGATGGGCAAAAGGGTTTTAAGAGATGTGCTCCAATTGCTGCATAAGCGGTATGTGTGGCTGACTGGACTCATCATCCTGCTGGTGTACAAAATCGATGGGATGATGTCTTTCTGGGGTTCCCATGCTGTCATCTCCAAGGCCAGAATGACCACCTTCTGTTGATGCGTTAGAGGCGTGAGGGATTATGGAACCTTCCCGTTACTGTGTAACATTTTGAGGGGCTGATGGGTCTTCTCATATTCCTCCATAATAGGTGAAGATACTGAACGGTGTCCTCATGTATCCCAGAGATGGGACCGAGGGAGTGATTGATCATCTCTTGTTCCCATACAACAGACACGTGTCTGAATTAACTCCTCCTTTCTCATGAAATAAGTCTCAGATAGTTTTTAACCTTATCCAATTCTCTTGCAACAGACTCGGTGTGTCTGAATGGCCTCCTGTTATCCCAGTGTAACAAATCTCCAGTCACTGTGTGAACACTTCCAGTTCCTATGTTACGGACTTGAGATGGCTGAATGGACTGATCCTGTTGCTGTGTAATAGGATACTGGTGCTGCATGGCCTACTCTGGGGCCAGTGTTATAGATTCAAGGGGCTGATTGGCCTCCTCCTGTAAATATACATTCGGCTCCAGGAGCTGAACAGCCTCGTCCTATTCTGGTGTAACAGGCTCGAAGGCCTGAATATCCTCCTGTTGTTCCTGTGTAACAGGCTAGAGAACAGAATGGATTCCCCCACGATCTGTGTAATTCTCTTCAGTTGTTGACTCCCTCCTGTCATCTATGTTGAAATAAGATCTTCTTTCATTTTTGTAAACTCCAATGGCTATTGGATCAACCTGATCATCCTTTCGTTATAAGCAAGCACCTTCATTGCAGGAATCAGTTGAGGGGACCATCTCTGAACTGCTTCCAATATAACAACATCCTTTCTTCATTGAAGAGACTAAATCTGTACACACTACTCCAGATGTGATCTCACTAAGATCCTGTACAGCAGCAGCAACACTTTACCAACCTGCTGTAAGGTTCCCACCCAGGTTAGAGCTGTCTCAGCTCTATGGGGGAAATACAGAGCAGTTATGAACGATCATTGTCCTTCTCTACTCCACTAGGATAACGGGAGATCTGGAGAAAATGTCACAATGATGCTTAAGAAGATCATAAATGATGTGGCAAGATCATCTCTACCATTAATCTCCCCAAAGCCCACGTCACTCAGATTCTACAGAATCTTGTAATGTGGAGCGTAAAAACAGCAAGGAGAAGGAAACATTGATGGGAGTTATATATCAAAGTGAAAGCTGCAATACAAATGTTGGACACGTTATAAAACGGGAAATGAGATATACACATTTGTGGCTACTGCAGTAATAACGTACTGTTTACATTATATCTAAACTGTGTTAACCCAACTGAATGCTAATGTTGGGTTAAATGGATTTCATGAGCATGTGTTAGATGGTGCTATTAACATTTTGTCGAGCACTGAGCTAGAGATCCGGTTATTTGGAAATTGATGTTGGATGATCAGAAAAGCTAATTGAAAACTTTGCTGGAAAGGGCCTTTCGGGGACAGTGACCACAATGCATTGTTTTTCTTTTATGCTGTTTGAGTACACGATAGTGTTTGTTTTATTTGAAGTAACTGTTATAAATCTGAATCATGCAAGCCCTGAAGGTGTGAGGAGAAAGTGGGCAATGCAGCTGCTGGAGATCAGTGGCGCTGGAAAAGCACAGTCAGGCAGTGTACTAGGAGCAGGAGCATTGACGTTTCGGGCACAACCCTTTATCAGGAATGAGGCTTCTGGGTCAAAGGAGCTGAGAGATAAATGAGAAGGGGGTGTGGCAGGAGGGAGGGAGCTGGGAATGTGATAGGTAGATGAAGGCGGTGTTGAAAGTGATAGGTGATGAAGGGAGACAGAACACCTCATCTACTGCATCCTTTAAACTCAGTGTGGTCTTCTCTACATTGGCGAGACATACGTGGATCATTTCAGAGAACATCGCTGGAACAGCCACATTGACCAACTCCACCACCTTGTGGCTAAACACTTTAACTCTCCTTTCCACTCTGCCAAGGACATGAGAGTCCTGGGCCTCCTCCATCGCCAAACCCTAACCACCCGAAGAATGGATAAAGAAAGGTTCCTCTTCTGTCTTGGGTCCCTTCAACCACAGGGGATTAATGTAGATTTCACCAGTTACCCCATTTCCCCTAACTCCACCTTATCCCAGGCCAATATTCCAACTCAGCACACTCCTCCCTTTTGAACGTTCGTATGTGTTCATCTTCCTTCCCATCAATCTGGTCCACCCTCCTCTCCGACCTAACCCTTTCAGCCTCACCTTTAACTACCAGTTAGGTCAAAGGAAGCAGCTTAGAGAAATGCCAAGTGTTGTTGTAAGCCAGTGGATTCGGAGAAATGTAGGACTCAGCAACGGATGACCAAGAAACTGAGAAGGAAATCAAAAAGCGAAAGAGCATGCAAACAAAAGAAAACCATAAAGATTGCTAAAGAAAAACATAAAGACTGCTAAAAAAAACGTGCATCAGTGTATGAAACAAAAGTAAAATCAAGGTCAAATGTGGAACAGTAGGTGTGCAGACAGGGTAACTTATTGTAGAGAACACAGAAATCACAGGGGAAAGAAACAGTTTCTTTGTATCTATCTTCAAGGCAGAATATCCAGAAATTCTCCCAGAAATACCAAGTGACCATGGGACTTGTGTAAGTAAAGTCGAAGATCATTCTTATCAGTGTTGAGGTCATCTTTGAAAAGAAAGCTGGATTGAGTATTTATAAATCTGACAGATCAGATGTACTTCATACAAGAATTTCAGAGGAAGCAGCAATAGATGTATTGATTGCATCGCAGATTTTCATGTTATTTTCCAATACATTCCGGAAATATATTTAGCCAATCTGGTTATGGCAAAAGTTATAAATATTATCCAACAGTTTAAGAAAGGATGAAGATGGAGAGTGGTGAACTACAGATCAGTAACTTGTAATCCGCGGTCGGGTGTCTGTTGGGCTCGATTATAAAGAACGTGTTACTGGAAATATAGAAGGTAATGGAAAAACTAGGGAGGATGATAATGCATCGATGAAACGAAAACCATACGTGGCAAACATTGTTTGGATTGGTTTGAAGATGATTCTTGTGGACAAAGGCAACGAGGAGCTAATGGATAACGTATCGTTCGATATTCAGGAGGATCTTTTTTAAAGAACTCTCACACTAATATGATAAGAAAAGTTAAAGTGAAAGGAATTGGGAAGAACACGTGCAAATAGGAAACGAAAAATTAGGTTTACATTCACGTGTATGTAATTGCAATATAGAAGATGTCGTGCACCAGCTGCATAGATTGTTGCTGGAGTAAACTTAGAGTATAGTGTACCGCTTAGATTCCCAATCTAAGACATTATATACTGACTACAGAAGAACTTCAAAAGGTATTTTCCAGACTAATCAATAAAATGGCAAGATTGTCTGATGGGGAAACTCAGCCTGTGATCTCGAGTTTCAAAAGATGAGAGGTAATTGTAGTGAAACTTAGAAACTAAGAAACATAGAGGGGACGGAATGACAGAGAGACATGGAGAAGTGCAAGCAGGCGAGATTCGTGAGAATCCCACGGTATTCTACACGGTCAAATAGAACAGATTAATCAGCAAACAGTTCGTATCCATTAGAAACCAAAGGGGGGCAATCTGTGTTTCAAGCTGGAGAACATTGATAGATTGTTACATGTAAACATCACATCTGTTTTACTTGGGAGAAGGAGGATGCAGGTACAGAATTCGAGAAGATGGACTGGAAATCTCTTGAAGAGATTGATGTAAAATACGAGCAGGAGTTTGAGGGTTTGTCTGGTATAAAATTCGACCAATCCGCAGGTCTGGATACTGTTGGAGTCAAGGGAGGAAAGACCCTGACTGGAAATTTTAATTAGAATCTGACCATGAGGAGGTGCTAGAGGACTGGAGAGCAGCTAATATGATTCCAAATTCACAGGAAGGGTGGTAGAGATTTTCCAAGTTAACTATAGATGAGCGAGTACTAGATCACTGTTCGGGAAACTACTGGAGAAAAGGAGAAGGAGAAGGAGAAAATCGAACTCCAATCAGAGTCGCAAGGTTTGATCAGGGAGAATCATCATGACATTATCAGAGGGAAGTCACATCTAATGAATTTGATTGAATTAGTTTGAGGAGTTCGCTTATTGAGTTTTGCAGCAAGGCCTTTGCAAAGTTCCACATGGGAAATTGAAAAAATAAAGTAAAATCTCACAGTATCAAGGGTAACTTGAAATGTTACAATGAAAACAGGTGTGACTGGAGACCAGTGTCCCCTGGTGTACCACAGAGATCAGTGTTGTGTCCCTTATTGTTTTTAGCATTCATAAATGGTAAAGATTTCAATCTGGAGAGGTGGGGGTGGGTGGAGGGGTGAGAGTTGTGATAAGTAAGTTTATGTTTGACACAAAGATTGGCCGGGTGGTTGGCAGTGAGGGGGAAGTTCTGATTTTACAGGAAAATACAAGTGGAATGATCAGATGGGCAGATCAATGGCAGATGGAATCTGATCCTGATAAATATGAGGTGATGTACTTTGGAAGGAGGAACCAGACATCGGGTGTACACAATGATTGGCAGCACACGAGGAAGCTCACAGGGTGTTTTTCCACACATCCCTGAATGTGACTGAACAGTGTAATGGACTAGTTAAGAATTGAACCTTGGGTGGAGCGTTTATTAATCAGGGAGTAGATTATAAGTGCTATACAGGGCTTGGTTTAGTCCATGATGGAGTACTGTATGTCGTTCTGGGAGCCTCATTACAGGAAGGATGTGATTGTACTGGAGTGGTTGCAGAGGAGATTCACCAGGATGTTCCCTGGGATGGAGCATATCAGCTATGGAGAGAGGCTGGATAATCTCTGGTTGTTTACTTTGGACAGAGAGGCTGAGGGGGATGTGATTCAGAAGGATAAGCTAACGAGGGGCATGGACGGGGTGGATAGACAGCAACTGTTCCTTTTAGTTAGAGAGTCAAGAACAAGGGAGCACACTTTTAAAGTGAAGCGTTTGAGGTTCAGAGAGGATTTAAAGATTACATTTTTTTCACCCAGAGCGTGTTGAGGTCTGGAATGTACTTCCTGAGAGGGGAGTTATCACGGCTATCCTCTTAACCGTTAAAAGTACTTGGTCGAGCACTTGGAAGTGTCATAACATTCCAGGCTATGTGCGTGGTGTTGGAAAGTGGGACTAATATAGATCGTGCTGTATTTCTGTTGGGACAGAGACTATGCTCCTGTAAGTGTATGATGTGGAGCTGAGCAGCTTAAGACAGGAAGTGAGGGGTTTCTGAAGATAATATTCACAAAGGTTATAAAAGTGAACTGTTATAGCTTGTCAAATTATGTCAATGTGAAGTATGAAAAAACAGTGCGGGTTCCTTCTCGTTTGAAACCAGAGAATGGAGAATGGGAAACAGGGAAATGGAAAAACTATGAATCCACTACTTCAGTTCTGTCTTCACAGAACTTTCTGATAATACCAGGAAAAGCAAGTCCGGTGTGGGAAACGAAATAGTACATGGAACATCGAACATAGTAAGTAAATGGTTCAGGAGAAATTATTGGGGTTGAAAGTAATGGGCATAGACAACACTAACATAGATTTATGAAATGGGAATTACGTTTGAGAAACAGACTGGGAGACAAATGAAAGAGAAGCAACGGATGTAGAACACGTGGACTTTTAGAAATGTTTTGGTAAAGCTCCAAGTCCAGTTTACAAAATCAAATCTTAGTGGATTGGGGCTAATGTATGGCCATGTTTCGAGAATGGGACAGCTGGCAGGAAACAGTGAATAAAAATAAACAGACTTGTGAAGCAACAGCCTGATATTGTATTTAAGGTATGAATCTGTGAGTATGACTATGTCCCTGACACCCCATCACCTTCCCTGAATATCTCCTATCTCACCAGCAGGACAGACACAACAGAAATGGTGGCACAGTTGGATACAGTTGGAAGGGAATTGCTCTTGGAGTCCTCAACAGTGTCTCTGTATCCCATGATGACTCATAGTGTTAGTTTGCACATGGGAAAGGCAACCTCCTGCTGATTACCATGTAGCAGCCTCTCCCGACTGATGAGTCAGTACTCCTACATGCTGATCAACACTTGGAGGAAGCACTGAGTGTGGCAAGGGCACAAAACGGACTTTGGGTGAGGGATTTCAATGTCCACCATCAAGAGTAGCTCAGCTGCAGCATTACTGATTGAGCTGGCCGTGTCCTAAAGGATATAACTGATAGACTGGATCTATGGCAGGTGATGAAGGAACCCACAAGAGGGACAAGCCATATTTGACCACAGCCTTACTAATCTGCCAGTTGCACAAGTATCTGTCCATGACAGTATCGGGTAAGAGTGACCACTGCATAGTCATTGTGGAGATAAAGTCACACCTTCACATTGAGAATAACCTCCATAATTCTGGGTGGCACTATCACCGTGCTAAATGGGACAGACTTCAAACAGAACTAGCAGCTCAAATCTGGGTTGCCATAACGTGTTGTGGGGCATCAATAGCAGCAGAATTGTACTCCAGCACAACCTCATGGCCTGGCATATCCCCCTCACAACAATTACCATCAAGACAGAGGATCAAACTTGATTCAATGGAGTGTGCAGGAGGGCAGGAGCAGCACTGGGAATACCTGAAAATGAGATGTCTGCCTGATGAAGTCACCAACCAGGACTGCTTGTGCACCAAACAGCACAAGCAGTAAGTGACAGACAGGCTAAGTGATTCCACAAGCAATGGTTCAGGTCTCTGCAGTCCTTCCACTTCTAGTTGAGAATAGTTATGGACAATTAAACAAGTCATCGGAGGAGGACATTCCACAAGTATCTCCATCCTGAATGATGGAAGAGCCCAGCGCTTCAGTGCATAAGATAACGTTTATGCATTCGCAATAATCTTCATTCAGAAGTCCTGAGTGGATGATGCACCTCAGCCTCCTCCAGTCGTCCTCAGCAATTCGGTTACCAGTCATCAGCTAATTTGGTTCAGTCCACGCGATATCCAGATTCAGTTGGAGACACTGGATACTCCAGAGGGTACATACCATGACAACATTCTGGCAATAGTACTGAAAAGTTGTGCTCCAGGCCTTGTCAATGCCCTAGCTAAGCTGTTCCAATACAGTTACAACAATGACATTTCCCTGTTTCCGTCAAAAATTACCCCAAGTATCTCCTATGCATAAAAAGGAGAACAAATCCAATCCGGCCAATTACCACCCCGTCAGTCTACTCTCAATCATCAGTAAAGTGGTGGAAGGTGTCAGTGCTTTCAAGCAGCACCTGCTCAGCAATAACGTGGTCAATGACGCCCAGTTTGGGCTCCACCAGGGCCACTCAGCTCCTGATCTCATTACCTTGATTCAAACATGGACAAAAGAGCTGAATTCCAGTGGTGGGGTGAGAGTGACAGCCCTTTAAAACAAGGCTGGCTTCTCCAAAGTGTGGTATCAAGGGGCCTTAGCAAAACTGGAATCAATGGGTATCAGGGGCAAAACTCCCCGCTGGTTAGAATCATACCTGACACATAGGAAGATGGTCATGGTTGATAAAGGCCAGTCAATCCAGCTCCAGGACAAGTCTGTAGGAGTCCCTCGGGCAGTGGCCTAGGCCCAAACATCTTCAGGGCTGCTTGATCAATGACCTTGCCTCTACTCTAAGGTCAGAAGTGGGAATGGTCGCCAATGATTGCACCATGTTCAGCAACATTTGTGGTTCTTCAGATACGGAAGCAGGCCATGTCCAAATGCGACAAGATCTCGACAGTATCCAGGCTGACAAATGGCAAGTAATATTCAGGCCACACAAATTCCAGACCGTGACCATCACCAATAAAATACAATCTAACCTGCCCCTTGATGGTGTTACCATCACTGAATCCACAGTGGACTGCAGCGGTTCAACAAGGCAGCTCACCACCACCTTTTCAAGGGCAACGAGGGACAGGCAATAAATGCTGGCCTAGCCAGTCACACCCAGATTCACGAAATAAATATTATTTTTTAAAAATAACAGTGGAAGGTTGCTGGGATATCACAGAGATCAGTGCTCAGGCCCCATTTGTTCACAATACCCATTAAACATTTGGTTGCTGCAATCAAATACAATATATCCCAACCTGCTGACAGAACTAAAGGATGTTGGATTGTGAGTGGGTAAGGAGGTTGTAAAAAGCTTCAAGGTGACTAAGACAAGTGGAGTGAATGGGCAAATACGTGGCAGATGGAGAGCAAGGTGGGTAGATGTGACAGTGTGCCCTTTGCTGGGAACAATAGACTGGCAGCCTATCGTTTGAAAAGGGATTGTTTGAAACATGTTGATCTACAAAGGGACGTATGCTCCTGTTTGTTGTTTCCTTCTGCGCAGCCTACGAGGTCCCTGCAGCGCAGTGAGGTCTGAACCCAGAACTCAATACAGGGAATGGCATTGGCACACTGCCCAGTGTACATAGTCTCACCAATTGGGGAGCTGTAACATTGCAAAGAGTCTAGATCTCCCTGCAGACCAGTCACTGAAAGCAATATTGCAGGAACAGAAAGCAGTTAGGAAGGTAAATTGGGTGTTGACCTTCATTTCAGGGGGATTTGAATCCAGGAATAAGGGTGTCTTACTGTAGCTGTACAGGGCCTTTTTGAGACCCCATCTCGTACATTGTGCAATATTGTGTGCAGGTTTGGTCTCTGTACCTAACAAAGGACAACCCTGACATTGAGGGAGAGCAGCGAAAGATGACCATACCGATCTCTAGGATGACAGGCTTGCTGTGGGAGCAGAGTTTGGGGCGACCGGGCCTGTATTCCATGGGGTTTATGAAAATGTGTGAAGATCTCAGTGATATATATATAACTCAGACAGAGTGAGACAGAATGGAAGCAGGGATAATAATTCCCCAGGCTGTGATGTGTAAAACAAGTGGCCGCAGTATTAGATACAGACAGGCTATTCTGCACTGAGATGACAATAAATGTCTGCTCTCAGAGACTGGAGAACCTGGGGAATGCGCTCGCACATGGAAACCAAGACACTGAATATAAATACGGATTTAGAGACAGGAAAGGGATGGTGGGAGAGCAGGAGTACGGTGTGGAAATAAAGGGCGAGGTATCATTGTATTGAATTGGGAGCAAACTCGATGGACCAAAGGGACGACTATACTTCCTATTTTATAGCTTACCAAGGTTAATCACATTAACGGATATATTCATTGTGTGGGATAAGTGCATTGCGGAGATGTTTGAACATGAATGACAATGAGGAAGACTCAATGTGTTGTATGGCCTACTCCATTCCTGATGTTTCTGTGCAGTCTGTGGGAAAGCTCTGTAAATGCTGTCACAAGCTCTCAGATGTTTGGAAGGAGGTCCCTGCAGTGTCAACAGGACTGTCTTTCCCGTTCCCTTTTTCCGATACTGAGGCTGAGGCTGTTCGGGTTTATCCTTTAAGACCTCGGAGCAGTTTGATACAATAGAGTGTCTTGCTTGGCCGATTCAGAGATCATTGAAAAGTTTTATCCCATGTCTGTGTGTCTGTAGTCATAGATAATCATAGATAATCATAGATAACAAACAGCAATGGACCCAGCCTCCAGTCTGACAGACATCCTTCCACTAAACACTCTGCTTCCTACCATCAAGCCAACTGATAATCCAATTGGCCAGTTCCCCCAGCATTCCACGCGATGTAACCTTCCTGAGCAGCCTACCATATGGAAGCTTATCAAATGCCTTACTGAAATCCATAGAGACTACGTCTACCACTCTGTCCTTGTCAAACTTCCTGGTCACTTCATCAAAGAACTCTAACAAAGTTGGGAAGCATGATCTCCCACTCACAAGTCGATGCTGACTGCTCCGAATCAAACCCTGTGTAAGTAATGGGTGCAGTCAATGGTATGCTGTCCTTCATTGTAAGATGATTCGAGTACATAAGTAAAGGCATCTTCCTGCTATTGTAGAGCCTTGCTGAGAGAGCATTTGGGGCACTCTACACAAATTTGATCTCCTTTGTAAGGAATGATTCCCTTACCACATACATGGGTGATGGTAATATGAGGATAGAGTGAATAAGCTGAGTGTTTAATCTGTGGAGCTGTGAGAGACGAGGAAATGGCGACGCTGAAACACGAGGAGTGGCAGCGATCAATTATTTCCAAAAGACACATTGATAGGTTGAGAAATTCCATACTTTACCCAGGATTAATCGGTTTGATTTATTGTCACGTGTACCTCAGGACAGGGAAACACTTTGTTTATGAGCAGTGGAGGAAGATCATAGTAAGCATGGCCAGACAGATCATAGGGTGGAAATAGACTTGGACAGAGTAAGGCACACAGGATACACTGAACAGGACGTGCCCTAGACAAGATCAATATGAACAAGATCACCATTATTTGAACTTAGAGAGTCCATTCATCAGTCTAACGTGACCTTCCTAATAGTTTATATGCCTAAATTAACTCTCCCCATGTTATTATGCAGTCGGTGTGTGAACCCTGTACTGAACATCAGGTTGCTCACAATCCCCAACAGCAGCCACAATACCTTCCATCGGACACAGGATAGCCATTCCCACCAGATTCCGCCCTACACAGAGAAGGCATCTCAGAGATGAAAGATGCCTTCATGAGACTTCACACAAGATATATGGCTTCCCTCCTCACTACGAGCAAACCACGTTAAAGTCCCACGTGTGTATCATGAGCAACGGAGCCAGGAGGAACAACGTGAGCAGTCTGTCTGCGCAGCCTCTGCTCCACTTGTTCATCATGGTAGAGCATCATTCAGGAGACAGTGAGGACTGCCGATGCTGGAGATCAGAGAACAGCGTCGATTGCTGGAAAAGCACAGCAGGTCAGGCAGCATCCGAGGAGCTGGAGAATCGATGTTTCGGCATAAGCCATTCATCAGGAATCAGCATCAATTACCTCATTCTGTCCCTGTGTAAGTACGTTGAGGGGGGAATGGCCTCTTACTGTTCCTGTGAAAGTGACTCAAGGCGCTGAATGGCCTCATCCCATTGCTGTGTAAGTGACCCAAGGATCTGAATGGCTTCTTCCTCGTCCGATTGAACATGGTCAAGGGCCGGATTGGGTTACCCCTGGTTCTTTTTGAAAGCTCGATGTACTGACAAGTGTGATGTTGCTGCAGCTTTAAGAGGTTATTTTGTCCGGGTTTCTTTTAAGAGAGAGATTGAACGATCGTTACCAAGCTAGCTAGTTAAGACCACTCGACTAAACAACGAGGGAGGCTTTGTGTTTATTTTAATGCAGTCTGAGTGGGTATGGCCAGCTCTCACAGATTAGGATCTCTGTGTTTTGGTTTCTCAGCAACATCAGAAACTATTGGGGTCTCCATAGAGTTGGAAGCTTCAGTGAATGCCTCCTGCTACTTCCCCTGAGTTTTCTCTTGGTGCTGTTTTTAATTCCTGGATGAGAGAATTATTTGTGACAAGCTGTGTCTGAATATTCCTTTCTGCGGAGGGCTGTGTTTATGTGATTTTCCTATATTGGAACAGTTCATTAGTAATAGTTCCGAGGTCTATTATTCTGTTAACTTGTCCAGTAGAATTAAGTTATTCTAGATTCCTCTTTCTTTGGTTTCATTTTATCTTTCGTGTTTCAATAAATGGTGTTTTGCTTCACACCAAGTATTTTGACCAACACATTGCGTCTAGAACAGACACTTTACATTTCCATTAAAATAAAAAAAAGAGTCTAGGCTACCGCCTTCAAATATTTTCCAGGCGCTCTGGTGTGGCCCATCACACTAGACTCCTTCTCGTCCTGAGTAATAGGCTGGAGGCACTGAGTGGGCTGTCCCTGTTTTTCTCCAATAGTGTCAAGGGGCTGACCGACTTCCTCACATTCCAGTGAAATCAGCGTGAGGTGCTGAATGAACTCTTGTTTTACTGTGGCAATGTGCAGTGTCAGACAGTGCTGGTAGATGAATGTACCGACACTTTAACAGCATAAGTCTCAATGGAGTCTGGGTCTTGCTGCACATGGACACAGACTAGTTCAGGAGCTGACGGGGGACAAAATGTTCTGAACATTGTGGAATGTTCGGTGACCATCCCCATTTCTGATCTTATGTTGGTGAGGGTGGGGGCGGGGAGACATTGATGAAGCAGCTGAAGCTGTTTGTGAAAAGGAAGCTACCCTGACGACCTCCCACAGAGGTGACCTAGGACTGAGATGGTGAACATCTTCTTTTGTGGCATGTTTGACTCCAAACACTGTAGTGTGTACGCTGATTCCCATTAAGTTCAGTTTTGTTAAGCTCCTTGATGTCAACAGAAGTCAACCACTGCCTTGATATCAGGGTCTGTCACTTTTACCTGATCCCTTGTCTCAACCTCTTTTGTTCATATCAATAGGCCATGATGTAGGAGCAGCAAGTGTTTTCTTCAAACAGGTGGGATTGAATGTCAGGATTTCTCTTCTCAAGAGTGTTCGGGGAGCAAGATTTTTGAAAGTATTTGAAGAGGAGGTAGATGGATATTGACCTGTCAGAGTGGTGTGGGCTATGAGGAATTGGGTATGAAAGAGGATTTGAGACCAAGAACAGATCAGCCATGATCTTAGTGAAGGGCAAGGCAGGTTTGGGGAGTGAACAACCTGCCCCTGTTTCTGATGTTCTCACATTCTGTTATTGGAAAGTTAGTGGGTGTTATTTTAATGACTGTTATGTTTTTGAATATTGCAGTCAGGAAGAGCAGATGATTCTGTGAGCCATCTCTGGGTGAGGTATGTGGGCTGTATTCACAGTGAATCTGGGTGGACAACATGACCAACAACTGAAGCACAAGTTGCAGAGAGGGGAAGCTCTGTGAAGAGAGATGAGGGTCCTCTTTCATACCCGTGCCTGGATTTTCCAATTACATTTCCCAAATAATTTCAAAGCGTGTGTGACAGTCTTGAGAGGCTGAATGGTCTCCCCTGTTTCTGTGCAACAGGTTATAGGAGTAAGTGGCCTCCAACTGCTCCTGTCTAGCAGGTATGAGGGGCTGAATGGAACGCAGGAACATGGGACTGAGGAGTCATTAGATATTTTGACCCTTCTCCACCAGGAAGTAAGATTGTGGCTGATCAGGTTGTGGACTCAGCCCCTCTTTCCTGTCTGTATCCCAATATCCGTGACTCACTTTTCTGTCAAATATTTTGTAATGCAGCTTTCAATCAAAGTGAATATAGAGGCACAATAAACTTCCAGTGAAGAGATTTCCCACTTGAAAGGTCCTTTCAGAATTTTTCATCATCCCTCTTATAGAATCAGAGAGTCATGCAGAATGGGAACAGACCCATTAATCCAATCTGTTCACTCCGATCAGATATCAAATCTGATCCAGTCCCATTTGCCAGTATTTGTTAAATATCCCTCCTCTTTCAGATACTTTTTAAATGTGCGATTGTACCCGCCTTCACCACTTCCTCTGACAGCACTTTCTGTACACACACCACTCTCTGTGTGAAACATTTACCTTCAGGTCCCTTCTAAATCATTCGCCCTCTCCCCTCCAACCTCTGCCCTCTTGTTCTGGACTCCCCGATCCTGGGGAGCAGAACGTGGCTGTTCAGAATATCCATGCCCCTGATGGTTTTATAAACCTCTATAATGTCACCCTTCAGCCTCTGGCACTCCAGGGGGAAACGCCTCAACCTAATCAACCTCTTCCTAAACCTCAAACTTCGAGTCCTGGAAGATCTGTGTCTATATCACTTCTGCAGAAAACCGAGTTGTACGCATTATTCTGAAAGTGGCCGCACCAACATCCTGTACAGATGTAATATGCCACCACAACTCCTAGACTCAATGCTCTGACTAATTAAGGCAAATGTGCCAAATGTGTTCTGCATCACTCTGTCTACCTGCAACTCCACTTTCAAGGAACAATGAACCTGCAGCCCTATGTCCCTTTGTTTCACAACACGCCCCAGGACCTGACCATGAAGTATATAATGTCTGCCCTGATTTGCCTTCCCAAAATGCAAAGCTTCATATTTCTCTAAATTAAACTTCATCTGTTACTCCTTGTCCCTTTGACCCATCTAATTGCCGTCTTGTTGTACTCTGAGATAATCTACTACACCATCTTTCTGATGTCATCTGTACACTTACTAACTATTGCCCCTATATTCACATCTAAATCTTTACATAAATGATGAAATACAGTGAACTCAGTACTGATTCTTACAGCACACTGCTGCTCACAAGCCTCCAGGCTGAAAAATATCCCTCTTCCTTCAAGCCAATTGTGACGAGTTTCTTCTGTATCTTATGTGACTGAAACTTACTAATCTGTCTACCAAGTAGAATGAAATACTAGCTATGAAGACAGGCTGAGTATGTTAGGTTTATTTTCACTAGATAAAAGGAGATTGAGGGGCGGACCTGATAAAGGTTTGCAAAATCATGAAGAGCATAGACAGAGTGGATAGAGACAAGCTTTTTCCCAGGTTGAAGGATTCAATAACGAGAGGTCGTGCAGAAAGCCACGTTGTCTACCCCAATCAGCCCTTTCCTTCCCAAATGTATGTAAATCGTGTCCCTCAGAATCCCCTCCAACAACTTACCCACCACTGACATCAGGCTCACCGGTCTACAGTTCCCCGGCTTTTTGGGTCACTGTTTCCTTTTCTAGTCCCAGTCCTCCACTGCTCACAACACATGTTAAATGTAACCAGCTTGGTGATATGGTCGATGATATCGGTCTCAGAATGGGTCAGAGTCAGTTTTAGGAACAAGTCAGGCTAGTTTCGTTAATCTGCTAAAACAACACGTTTATGATCCAGAGCAATGTTACTCAAACTATGATGGAAAGATGAATGGCAAACTGTTTGGGTATTGCAATAATATAATAAATATTTCCCTTTTCTAAAAATGCTGACACACACACACACACACACACACACGCACACACACACACACACACACACTCACACACACAGACACACACAGACACACACACAGACACACACACTCTGCAAATTTAACTCTGCAAATTTAAGTTGAAAGAACTTGGACCAAATATTATTGGAACTCATGACAAAGGATAAATTGTGAGATTGTCCAAAACGTTATTCTGCTTCTGAAGATATTGTACTCACACAAGCTGCTAGCAATGGGATTTCATCCTGGGAGAGTTTGGATTTGGCAGAATTCCCTTTGCTTTAGGCAGTGAGTAGATTCCAGTGAATTCTGGTTAGGGATCATCCAAACGGTAGCACGGTGGTTAGCACTGCTACCTCACAGCACCAGGGACTTGGGTTCGATTCCAACCTTGGGCGACTGTCTGTGTGCAGTTGGCACATTCTCCCCTTGTCTGTGTGAGCTTCTAATGGGTGATCCAGTTTCCTACCTCAAACTGTGTAGGGTCGTTGGATTGGTCATGCTAAATTGTCCGTAGTGTTCAGGGATTTCTAGGTTATGTGCAATAGTCAGGGGTAAATATAGGGAAATGGGTTGGGAAGGTTGGTATGGACTTGTTGGGTCGAAGGGCCTGTTTCCACACTGCAGGGATTCCATAAAAATAAGAAAGGTAACGATGACTTGTAGAGGTTTTTTCTTTAGCTCACACACATTGCTGTGATGAGGAACAATGAAGGAGAGAGAGTGCAACAGGCCAATCCTTCTCAGGCAGATTACATTGTCTCACACTCTCAGCTGAATCACACAGTAATGTCATCCTCTCCCAAATTGGACCATGTGAGGTCTCCTTGTACATTGTCCAAACTATGTCTCCATCACATTCCCTGTTCCATGTAGGTGCATCATTGCTGCTGTCATACACAGAGCCATATCCTTCGCAGAAAATGGTCTTGGTCAATTTGAAGATATGTTTATATGTCCCTGCGTCATTAGAAAATAAAAAAAGGTTTAATTTATTCAGAATACCTGTGTTAAACTGAATGCATTTTTAAAAGAAATACAGAAATTGCTGGAAAAGTTCGCCAGGTCTCTCAGTACCCAGATACTGTAGTTGTACCATCCTCCACCACTTCCTCTGGCAGCTCATTCCATACGCACACCACCCTCTGTGTGAAATGGTGCCCTTTAGGCCTCCTCAAAACCTTGCCTCTCTCACTTTCCACCAATGCCCTCTAGTTTTGAACGCCCCTAACCTGGGGAAAAACCCCTGACTACTCACCCTATCCATGGCCATTCTGATTTTACAAGCCGCTACTGTGGCGAAATGTGACCCCAATCAACACAAATGGCTGTACTTTCAGTCATCCTGGGCCTAAATTCTGAAATTCAATACTGACACCTCTTCCTTCTCCATCCAGTCACAATTCTAAATCCATTTTAATCAGTTTGTTCAGATGTATCCTGAGACACGTCTGTGGGCTTTACACCTAGACCTTTGTGCCCGGAGGCAGGGACACTAGCATCACTCGACAATACCCATAAAGCTGTAACAGTATTCTCCTGTGTGTTTGTTCATCAGACTGTCCTGACATGCTGGGACATACCTCTGCAACAGGCAGTACGTGAATCCAGGCCTTCTAGCCCAGAGCTAGGAACACTACCACACAAGTTCAGGAATTGGAATCAAATCCTGAGTTCTGGCTCAGAGGCAGGGACACTACCCACTACACTACCATACCCAGATTTTGGGTCATATTTTAGTGCCCACTTTCAGCTCGGTGTGGATTTATTATAATCAGGTTCCCATTATTGAATTACAAACACTTTTATTATTAAACAAATGCAAGATATTTGTCTCAGCTGTAGGATATTGAGTGTATGTGCTGTGCTATCCAAATTAACTATGAACATCTTTAATCACTATTATCTGAAGCCTGCAATATTAGGGAAAGAAATCCTGCACTCACACTCTGCCCAAAGAAGGGTCTCAAATGGATATTTATTACTGAACACCAGAGTCGAAGGAAGAGCTTAATTTCTGACACCAAAACACTGATCACTCTTACCCAACTCTCACGTGCAGCCGATGATTACTGTCCAGCCTCTCCTCCCCACTGACTGTGTCAGCAATCTGTCCCTCCTCCCCCTAACCACACAAGGCTACCCAAACTCAGTGTCTTTGTGAAAATCAAGGCCGGAGTGTGCAGGCCTCCTGGAGAGGGGGGTGGGTATTTTAAAATTGAAGGGGGAGGGTGAGGTGACAGTAATATCACTCACTGGGCTGAGGGGTGGCGGATGGAGTTTAGTTTGGATTAATGCGAGGTATTGGATTTGGTAAATCAAACAACAGCAGGACCTATACAATTAAAAGCAGGGCCTTTGTCAGTGTTGTAGAACAGAGACCTAGGCCGTCAGGTATAATTCTTTAAAATTTGCATCTCATACAGAAAGTGTCTTCATTGGTCAGACCTTTGAGTATCGGAATTGGGACGGCATGTTGAGGATGTAGAGGACATTGGTGAGACCTCTTCTGGAATACTGTGTCCAGTCTGGTCTCCCTGCTCGCTCATTCCATAGGCACACCACCCTCTGGGTGAAAAAGCTGCCCCTTAGGTCACTTTAATATTTCCCCTCTCACCTTAAACCTATACCCTCTAGTTTTGGTCTTCCCTACCCTTAGAAAACACCTTGACTATTCACTTTGGTATTATTGACCTTGATATTATTAAGCTGGAGAGGGTTGAGAACAGATGAACCTGGATGTTGTTGGGAAAGGAGGGAGTGAGCTATAAGGAGAGGCTGGGTATGCTGGGACTTTTTTCACTGGAGAGGATGAGATTAAGGGGTAACTTTACAGAGGTTTATAAAATATTGAGGGGTACAGATAAGCTGAAGGGCTGATGTCTTTTCCCTAGAGTTGAGGATTCAAAACTGAGGGATATTTTAAGGTGTGAGGAAAAAGATTTAGAAAAGTCATGAGAAGTAATTATTTTAGGCAGAAGCTGGCTTGTGTGTGGAATGAACTTCCAGAGGAAGTGGTGATAGCATGGACAGTTACAACGTTTAAAGGACGTTTAAATCAGTACATGGATAAGACATCAGTTTGGATGGTGCTGTGAGCAGCTGCCCTCTCCCCCCTCCTCTCTGAATGAATCGCTGTTGGTTTTCACCCTCTGCCAATGTCTGTGCAGTGGCGTGTGGAGGCCAGCAGAGGGTGGCATTGCTTCACTTTAAGCACCACAGAGACTGCCAGACCTGCCCCACACAGAGACACACAGATACACACACGGGGATGGTTAGGGCACTGCGTGAAGTTCATAGGTAATTTAAATTAAACATAGCAGTATTGGGAATATAACAGTATTTCACTTGCTCACACTCGTGTATGTGGGGCAGGATTTCAGTTGTTTCATGGGGACTGTGACACTATAACAATCTCAATGTTTGTCGGTGGCACCGAACCTGGAAGAACTCTGAAGTCTATGGAGGAGAGTGTGGAAATCTAACAGGACAATCACACGTTGGTGTAGTGTTCAGGTTTATGGCAGATGGGGATCAATGCAGAGCAGTGTGAGGTGATACAGTTTGGTAGGAAAGACAAGGAAAGACAGTTTAAAACAGCCTGTACCGTTATAAAGGGGTTGCAGGAGCAGAGGGAGCTGGGTGTACATGAGCACAGCTTGTTGAAGATGTCGGCAGGTGAGGAGAGCAGTAACTATCACAGATCAGTTTCAGTATCTGAGCTGTTTACAGGGGGAGGTGTAGGAGGGACTCTCCGTGCTCCTTTCCTGGGAGGTGGTGGTGACGATGTGTTGTGAGCCCACCCTCCTGCCGACTGAGACTGTGGGGATTCCATTTGTACCAGCTCGACACAAAAGGGAGATGGCATCAGGGCCACGGCTTCTAAGTTGTGCCGGGGGGAAACGTAGCTGCCAGTGGGTTTAAAGTGAGAATTGCCCTTCACTGAACATTGCTCCTTACTCGGTCGGTGGGACGTGGATGTTTCTGAATCTCCACACGAGGCGTCCCGCTCCTCTCCGGCTCCTACCAGGGTCCTCCCCACATGGCGGGGGTAGGGGGGTGAGGGAACGGATATCGGGCACTCCACCACATGGCTTGGCCCTTTCTGTCCTATTCCAGGCTGTTTCTCCTGAAATAGGACAAAGGGAGGGAGTGAGTGAGGGTGGGAGTGGGTGGTCCTGCTGTTCGTGTTAGTGTAGATGGGGAGGGGGTCATGGTGAGGGGTCCGG